>NC_092523.1:14911153-15214615 GCF_037038585.1 Patagioenas fasciata | reverse complement strand
AGCAGCTTTTTTCTGTAACAGTGCCTTAGCATTAAAGGCTTCACCTTTTTCCCCACTGATTATTTGCTCATACCTTATCTCAGCACTGCCCACCCAGTTGTACCAGTATCTGTTTGTGCAGCTGAGCAGTGAATCAGAGAGCTGGCCAGGTTAAAAATAACTCAGAAAAAGAAAATGGTTTTCGTCTGATCAGTTCTCTGATCTGGTTCACTCTGCAGCTGCACAAATAGTGGTAGGAGCAAAACTGGGAAGAACAGGAAGAGCGACAAGAATAATCAGTCTGAAGAAGAGCAGGCCACTGAATGAAGTGCTGTCAGCCTACAGCCTCTGTGAGAACAACTTTGTATGACGTTCCTCCACCCAGTGAACTCTGTTTTATTTCTGCAACCAATATACATTACTAATTAAAATAACTATTTCTGACAGGTATACTAACCATGTTTTGCATAGTTTTCCTGTGGTTCAGGTTGTAAACGGCTCTGAGTCAAAATGTCAGTGGATATTTGAAGGTAAATCTCCTCTGGGTAGGTTGTGTTATCTGTTTTGTCAACAAGGTTGGAAGTAGCAAAAAAAAAACCTTGGTTCTCAGTTACCTCAATCTATGTCTCAAGATCTAGCAAGTACAGAAATCTTAGGTTTGTCCATGGTAATGAGGTGTTCCCTACCCATTTCGTACAGCTATATCATCTCCACTAACCCACCACCTCCCCAGCTGGGTGAGTGATGGAGAATTTAATGCCCATCCAATCAGTAACTTATTTTCCACAGCCAGTCTGAACAACATTCTCTATTTAGCACAGCTGGAATTGCTTTTAGGCAAATCCTCAGCTTGGGAGTTTGATGCTTCTTCATTACACTTCGTGCAATTTTAGACCCACTCTGAAATTAGAGGAAGTGTACTTTGTGATTTAAATATCTACTGGATTGAACTTTTAATGCTTATGCATAACTTGCAGAGTTATCTAAACTTCTGTCAAAATCGGTAGGAGTTAAGAGCACTTAGCCCTTGAAGACAGCTCATAAAATCAACCCCTGATTGATATGCCATTTCCTTTTCTTACATCATTTGTGTAAATTTTGGTGCAAATAATTATCATAATCACAGAATCATTTAGGTGGAAGGTATGTCAGAAGGTCTCCATTCCAACCTCCTGCTAAAAGCAGGGTCAGCTATCAGATCAGATCAGATCAGATCAGATCATCATACCAAATCAGCTCTGATATGTTGTTGGTATTTTCTTGATTTTCACAGTGTTTTCCAGAATTCTTTACAAGTTGAATGTAAGGTGGTTCCATATCCAGTGCCTGGTTTGTGGAACACTCCATTACACAGTCTCAATATCTACCTGAATGTAGTGAGAAAATTAAGAAAATTAGGCATAGAATGTTTTCCTCTTGAGCATTTTGAGAATCAAGATTACTCTGCCTGATGTGTGCATGATTTTCCATGAAGTTTTGTTGAAATACAAAACCAATGTAACCTGATGGCTAAGAAGACAACACAGGGAAAGAAATTACAGCTGAAAGCTATAAATCCCTTGGAACATGAAATCTTCTACATTTTCTACAGTTCCTTCTCTCCTTTGCTTGCTTCATGCCCAGTTTAAAAATAATACCTTGGTGGGAAAAACAAAAAACAAACAAAACCAAAAATACCCAAACAAACAAAAACCCCTAACAATGACAACAACAAAACCCCATAAAACAAAACCAACCAAACAAACAAACAAAACCACCGGACATTAGAAGAAATATAAAGAAATATTTATGTGTTTCTCTTCAAAGTAAACTTTTCTGTTCTCACCCATTCAATTTCACTCGTAACTCCCACATACTCCAGTTCTCTGCTGTCTTTCAGTACAGTTTCAGCAGAGGTTTCTGACACTGGACTGAAGCTACCTCGAATTACCACAGCGGAGTCAAGTCTAGAGTTACACCCTTGCCAACAAGTTAATTGTGTGTGGGACCATTCACTAGCACTGAGGCCAACTGGCAGAGAACAACCCATGTTCCTGTTACTAAACACTATTCTAAGCTGCGTAATGATGTCTTAACTAGCTATTGATAATGGTCCCTGACTCAGGCTAACTTCTGAACAATTAATTCATGGCAAATATTTGAGAGCATAAAGGCTGATCTGGGCCAAAAGCTTTCCAGGGAATGTTCTGGCAGTATAACAGTACATACATTGAAGTTGTGCTTCTGGGAACAGACCTCAGGCATGTCTATATTATTAAATTGATCAGTGCCAAGAAAATGTCATAACAGCAAAGAAAAGGGCTGAGGAATATGCTTCTGTTCATATTCCTGTTTACTGTTTTTGAGTTTTGGCTGAAAATTACCTCTGATACTCTTAGGAAAAGTTGAATTCAGGACAGACATGGTAGTTTGGGCTGTAGTGCACTCAGTTCTTGTCACACCTTATCTATCCAGACCCCATGAACCATGAACTATGAGAAGTATGAGGAGAGGCTGAGAGAACTGTGTTTGTCCAACCTTGATAAGTCTAAAGAGAGCTCCTAACTGCCAAGAAATACTGAATAGCAGGATACAGAAAGGATGGAGCCAAATTCTTCTCCAAGTATCCAGTGATAGGAAAAGACGCAAAAGAATCAGGCTGGAAAACAGGAAATGCTATTTACATGTAAGGAAGAACTTTTCCACCAGGAGTGTGGTCAAATACTGGACCAGGTTGCCCACAGAAGATGCAAAATCTCCATCCTTGGAGATACTCAGAAAACGGATGGACAAGCCTTTAGAATTCTGACCTAGACTGATCATCTTCCAAGACAACTAGATGACTGCCAGGGATCCTTTTCAGCCTGAATTATTCTTTTTCTACAATCCTAAGAAACGAAACAAATCTTTCCCGGTCCTTTCTTAAGCACGACCTGGAGCTTGGGAGATAGTGGATCTAACATGTACTTGAGGATTTATAAGAACAGGTATTCTGTTTAGAGAGTGTGCAAGAAAGCAGTCTCATAATTTAAATGGCTTGGCTGGTAAGCCAATTTTTCGTATTTGATGGGGGTTTTTTTCCCTATGAAAACACAATGAAGACAACAGCTAACTAAACTGCAACCAGTGCAAACCCACTCGCTAGCTGTGCAAGAGTCTGTACATGAAAAAAATGCTCAATGGTGTTTCAGTTAAAAAGACTTTTTTCTCTTTTAGCTTATTCACTTGCCTCTTTAGTTCTCTTCTTCTGTAAGATTTCACTTGTGTGTACATAAACTCAGTCCTCTCTGTTGTTTGGACTATTAGAACTCTTTGATGTCTCTTTTGGGATTAGAGCTCTATCATGTACATCACATTTCTAAGCTAGTCTTCATATCTTTCCATCTCATCAACTCTCCAGCTTTTTCCAAATCTCATTTAGAATCAGACATCTTTCCTTCTTTAAATCTTCATTCCTTTTCCTGCCTGCACTCACCAATATTTAGGATATAGGTTTTTGTTTGTTTGTTCCCCATGACAGCATCTGAAATGAAGCATGGATTCTATGATTCATGAAATTGCCCCAGTAATACTCCCAGTAGGCCCTTTTTCCCAAAACCAAGAATATAGAGAACCCCATGGTACATATCACAGTGCCCTGCCCTTCTCCAACCCTCCCTTGAAAAGTCTTGATTTGAAACTCATTCCTTTTAGGAAATTCTTTAGTTCCCTGCCATGAAATTGGCATCAAATCGGAATCTAGCTTTTGAGTCACAAAGACAGATAAACACTAACTCATTCATTAAAAACATTTTTAAGATGCTAGTACTGAAATTACTCCCCATTTGCAGATATTGCAGTAATTATGCACCACTCTGGTGCCAATACCCATGACAGAGGCGCTCCCTCAGGGTTACATTTTGTGCCACTTACCCATACTTTTTTCATTATAATTTCTTTTTATTAGCAACTCTGGCCTTGACTACCAGTCAGTCAGCCTGCATGTAGACAGTGTGCTGCTCCCACAGACAACAAAGTCAGAAGAATTTTAAATGAGCTGTTTCAAACATGTTTACCATCTAAACGTACTTCCCAAAGTGGTACTGTGGATAGTTAGAGTGCATCTACCTACCTGATTTTCTACCTGGGAGTGAATTTCCACCAAGCACAAGCATCTCTCCAGTGATGATAAACAGCCTTGCTCATTGTTTCAATGCATTTCTTATTCATGCACATCCACTCAAGAGATTTTTTTTTTCTCCGTTTTGAAGCATGGTTTGACTGAAACAGCTTTGTTCACATGTATCTCTAAACATCTGTTCAAGTTTTTCTCATTCCCAGTCCCCATCTATTAGAAATTCTTTATACATTCTGTGGGAAGTTTACTATATCTGTATCAAAGTATAGGTATTAGTGTTAGTGTTAATGTTAGTGTTAGTGTTAGTGTTACTAAACCACAAACAAACAAGACAACAGCAACAATGAAGCAAAAAGAAACACCAACTTTCTTCACATCAAGAAAATTTGACTCCAAATAAAAGAATCAACTTGAGGCCAGTAGTTGAATCAAATACTGTTTAAGTCCAGAAAGACAGAATTTGAGAAGGATATAGGTGGTATTCAGGTCTCAGTACAAAAGTGAACATCATCCATTATGAAAATTTGTCTTGAGTCATTATGAAGTTTGTCTTTTAGTAGGCAGATCTAGGTCAAGTGTTCTCAAGAGCTGGGCTGCTAATGAAACAGGTTGAAATATAGTTGTGTTTTCATTATATGTTTCCATACATTTTTTATGAAAGCTCGTACATCAGCAGTAGGAAAACCAGCACAGCCTTTTTAATAGAAGTACTTATCAAAATGAGATTAAAATGTAGGATCAAGTTAGTTTGACTCTAATATATCAATGAACTTCTTGGTTTTGTTGATTTTTTCCCCAGTTTGAATAAAGCTCACAGCATGTAGACATATTGTATTATTTGTAAGACATTTATGTCTTTATTGAGGTCAGATCTCCATTCCACCGCAACTTTCAGGTTCTTCAGAGAGAAATGTCAATCTGTCTCTCTTGCTAGCTTGTTCTACTGCTGGTTATTCTTAAGACATGGCAGAATTGTACTTCAGGAAGCTAAAAAGATTTCAGCCTCTAGTTTTGCCAAGGGGAAAAGAAAAAAACAAAAACAAAAACAAACAAACAAAAAAAGATAGGAACTGAAGTACAGACTTATTTTTCAGTGTTGAGAAACTTAGCAGGAAAAAAAAAAAAGTAATAAAAAATAGATAAGTAGATATTCTACCACTGAGCTCTTCTACCATTGCCCTGAAGATGTCCACATTGTTAATGATGTTTTATATAGTACCTCATGCAACAGGAACCATCAGGTCTCAATGCCATTATTCTAGCTGAACCGTTCTGGAAAACATTAAAATACCTTCATCCTTAAAGGGTGCAACACATCCTATGTGGCACATAATTCTCACTTTGGTCTTGCTACCTTAGGTAATAAAAACAGAGAACAGGTCTCAAACTGTCAACACACAGCATGGAACAATGGTAACAGGATGAAAGAAGTTCCTACTCTTGGGACACACACGCATCTGGCATAGAACTGTTATATATCTAAATACTGTGTGAAGAACTGAGCCCAGAGACGCTCCTGAACTTGCTATTGCAACTAGCCAAGGGAGCCCTGCTACACCATCTTATTTCACAGTGGAGCTCAGAGTTGGAAGCTATTCTCATGCTCTCCCCTCTGTTTTCCAAACTGTATTTTAAACATGATTTTGGTATTCATCTATTGTCACTGTTTCAATTAGCACTGTTCCTATTTATGTAAGGGACAGACTTTTTATAGACTGACCACTCTAAAACAGAATTATGTGTGCAACAGGGAAAGCGTCAGCCCATACTAAAATGGCAAAACCTACTGGTGCAATAAATCCATGACATACTTCCCCTTCAACCAGGAAAGAATTTCTTCAATATCTTGGAGGCTGGCATTATATTTGACTAACAGCTCAAATGAAATGATTTTTCACTTGCTATTACCATCAGAAACTGCTTTCTTTGCCTTCTCTTTCCTTTCAATTACTGCTCTGATCCTATCTGTGGCCATTGGCCCATACTTGGTAACTCATTTGGTTTGGATGTTGCTAGGGTAGCCAATACTATTTTCGTGAAAATATATGACTTTCCCAGTATGTTTTGCAGATATTTCCCAAAGTGTTACCTGAGCCAAACATAAAACTCTTCCATAAATAAAGTATATTTTAGTCTGCCCAAGCTCCGACTGATGGATAAATGTAATCTGCACCCATTATACACATTTGCTAACTCTGGCCACTGTAGATCTCTTTCTTATCCTATGGAGGTGTTCCCACATGCCAGGAGAAAAAATATAAGAGATAATCCAGTCTTTGTGAGACCTGATAGTTCTTCCAAAAGCATGGAATTCTCCCCTGGATGGAGGAAAAATTAACTTCAAAGTCACTTCACAACAGAAAAAAATAAATGAAAGAATCCAGTCTTACAGCATGCTGTTCATTGAGTACAGTGGACTTGCTTCATAATGAGCAAGAAATTAGGTGGAAGCATGTGAAATACTGAAGAGGAAAGCATATATATATAACAAAGCTGCTCACATATTTTCAATGTGTCAAAATGGTCTTTCTCTGGCCCACATAAAACATAGAAAGTTCTAGACTATTTTCAGGGATATGAGAAAGAGCCATCAAACAGAGAAACAGACAAAGTCACCAGCAAACCCCTACAGGATAATGATCCAAATGTCATTCTCTCTATTTTTTTATTGAGTTTAATTTATCTAGCTTTTTTTTTTTTCACCCATTAAACACTGTGCTAGGTAAAAAGACTGGACCACAGAGTCCTCTTTTCTTTTAAAGAAGGCACAATAGCATTTGATAACACAGTTTTGACCTTATCCCATTTTTTACAGCTTATTTGCTATTTCTAAAGTAATATTCATTGCCCATTATTATACTAATAAACTTTATTATCTTTTATAAAGCCACCAACGGTTACACGCTTGAATGGCCCTCACAAAAGAAACCTGTAATGACAGAACAAGGTAAACCTAATAAACCATTCTTTGTTCTCAAAGTGTATTTGTGATAATGGGCCATTACCTTTTATTTATTATTCACATAAATGTATGATGGGATTTGTACCCTCTCCAGTATTAACTGTCTCATCTTGCAAAGACTATCAAAGGTTTTTTGTTAACTGTGCCTTGAATTTTTGATCTCTTTAGTAAGAAGATAAAGAATGTTCTGAAAAAAATGAATTTATTCAAAATTTTTCCATACTATCCTTTTTAAAGTCTCAGCACTTGTGTGCATGTACACTCATCTACATGCTAAACTCACTTTCCCTGATTTCACACTGAGCTAAAACTATCAACTGAACTCACTTAGGCATGTAATAAACTGGCAGAAGATTTCAGAAGGTGAAAAATGGTACTTTTTGGACCTTTGAAATACTGCTGAAATTTAGTGGAATGTCACCAACTCTAGAGTTTTATATGAGAAAGCAATATTAGACTCTGTATGCATGCAACACAGGAATATTTAAATGGTACATGTACTTCTCACATCATAGTGTCACGTACTGTCTTAATACATGTCTATATACCAATTTATTAGCTTCCTATAAATGTTTTTCCTACAGCTATATGGGAAGAGACAGCCTCTGTCTTTGTCATACAACTTCTTAAAACTGTTTATTTTAATTGTGGTTTAAGTCCTTTTCTACTTAAGTCTGTTAAGTACCTTTGTATTAGCAAGATCTAAACTGTCTCTTCAGTTGAGTCAAATATGAAACACTGGAGTGAAGTTCCATCCAAACCACAAGGTCTTCCCTTGAAGAAGAAAAAAAACAAACCAAAACCAAACCAAATCCACAACAAAATCACCCAAACCAGACATACTATTTCCTAAAGGTCTCTTTCTCAGTGGCAAAAAAAAAAGAGTAGATTTTTAATCCAAAATCTAGGCCATACCCATAAAAAATACCTGAGGAAACGGTTAGAGCTACTAGTCTAGACATTTGCTCGAACTGCTCCTCAGCAAAACGTGAGATCTTCCATAAACTTTATTAGACTCCAGGAGACATCACAGATGCAATAAAACTGAGCTTCAAGGTGTACATAATCACATTTACTCTGACCTCCTTTTCTCCTACACATATTCACGCTTTTCCTGTCAAAGTGTTGTGGCAGGATGAGCTCGTAAACAAAAAAAGTAATGGATCAAAACAACTCTATGCTGGGTATGTTTTGCCATAGAGTTCACCATTATCAGTTTTCTTTTTCTAACATCAGCATCTGCACACCACTATCACCAGTTGTCATAATGAAAACCAGTGTTAAAGAGGGATAAGCCACATCCTAATTTGCAACACTTGTCAGCAGCATCTTGTACAACACAAGCTCAGTGCTAAAGACGCCTAATGTAAATTTAAGTGGAACACTCATCAAAGGCAAGGCAACCATTTTTTTCAATCAAAATGCTGATACATCAGAAGTAGGCTCAGCCCGTAGCTTTATAGAAACATGGAATGGTTTGGGTTGGAAGGGACCTGAAAGATCACCTAGTTCTGCCCCCCCTGCCATGGGCAGGGACACCTTTGTCTAGACCAGGTTGCTCGAAGCCCCATCCAACCTGGCTTTGAACATTTCCAGGGATGGGGCATCCACATCTTCTCTGGGCAGCCTGTTCCAGGGCCTCACCACACTCATGATAAATAATTTCTTACTTATATCTAATCTAAATCTGCCCTCTTTCAGTTTAAAGACATTACCCATTTTCCTATCACTGTATGCCCTTGAAAAAATAATAGTAAATAAAAATAATACTAAAAATTATATACATTAGTCAGCCAAGTAACACATTGCAAATTATTCTTGGCCTGAGCTTATAAAAATCTTTTGAAGGTTCAGACTGTCTTCCTTTTTAAAAAGCACAAAGTATTTCTCTGGCTAAATTAGCATCTGTTAGCTGGAAAGAACTTGGAGGGGGTTATGATGCTCCAGTAATATTTTCTTATTCATCTTAAATCCGTGTGTGCTTGTTCTTCCCTTAGAAATAGCCATGGGAAATAGCTCATCATACAATTCATTTCTATTGAACATTGCAGTAGTACATTTATTTTTCATAGGTATTTTTGATGCACAGAACAAAGGGCAGAAGGCCATATATTGTCTATCTGATCAGACAGTATGACACAACCCACAGAACCTCAGCCATTCTCTCCTTGGATCTGGTTGTGGCACAGAATACATTTTAGAATATCTTTTTATTTTGTAGGTCTTGGAATAATAGACAATCTGCTTCATATTCTCGTAAATTGCTCCATTAGTGAAGTACCCTAGCTATTAAAAGTTCACCCCCTAGACACACACATCACCATCTAAATCTCTCCTAAGCAAGTAGATAACCTAAATTAAATAAACACTTTAGCCTCTCACTGTTCTTTTCCTTTTAGATTCACACCAGTGTTCCTCTTAATTATTGTAAGTTATTCTTCCGTATGCTAAATAGCCTCTAACAGGATCTGAGAAACACATAAATATGATAATTATTATACAAATGAAATATTATTTCTAAATGATTCAGGCTAGTAAGGACAGAAAGAGCTTTCCATTGTTGTTATCCAGGGGACACAAAATAGCAACAAATATTATCGAATCAATATTCTTTGAAACAACATGGTTCTGTTTCTCACTCAACTGTAATTACAGGTAGACAGCAGAGAACACATAGTTGCTCTGCCATTTTTTGTCAGTAACTGCTTACCCAAATAATAGTCCAGTGTCATAATTTGCACGTGAATTATTTAGGTTTCTATTATCAAGCCCATTCTACAAATATTCAGAAAGGGCTGCCAACTGGCAAGGTTCTCGGAGATGCTGTGTCTTTGTCAGAGGCCAAAAAAAACCTATCCATACTTATTAACAAAAAAGAATAATCTAAAGACATATAGTTGTCAGCATCTGTAAATTATTTCACATGAACTTCCCATTAATCACAATCAATTCCAGCTGTAATACAATTTTTAAAAAGAAAAAAAATCAATTAAAGCAACTTACCAAAGCTGTAAGTTCAGTGCAGGACTACAGCTGACTGAGTCCTCATCTCCCTGCAGGTCCTTTCTAACATCACAGAATTCTGCTTAGGAAATCACAATCAGTAAGTTTCAGTTTCCCAGGCTGAAGGTCTCATTCTGCATTATCCTGAGCAGTAACTGTGAAGAACTGTGTGAGCTAAACAGCTCACAACCCTGCTGGTTTCTTTTTATAGAGCTATAATCAACATCCTTCTATTAATAGGTCACTGTCTGAATGTCCTGGAACAGGATATTGGGGGAAGCCTTAGGCCTTGATAATTAAGCTAGACATATGCAGTGATTTCACACAGTTATTCAAAAGTTACTGTGATTAATGACAGTATAAATCTGAAGAGAAACATATAAACCCCACATTTTCTACTAATATGCTTTTCATCACAACCAAAACCGACTTCCACGCTGACCCAAATGTGCATCTTCTCTGGTATCAGCCAGAACTTCAGCATATCATTATTCAAAGAAGGATGGGGATGAACTTTCTGATCTCTGTGTATGCCTAAGAACCTGGTTTCCAATAAGAAAGGAGCAGTATAATCCTTGACACACACAAAACCTTGGTGTAGAATATTTGCATTCCATTTAGCAGGTTTTTCACTAGAGGATATGTAACCTTATCCTATCACTGCAACAGTGGGAGAGCATGAGTCTTATTTATCCTCCACACAGGTTGCAGGATGAAGTAAAGCCAAGTAGAGAACATCCACTTCTGGTTTAGGCCTACTTTTTTCTGCAGCCCTGGTCGCAGTAGGACCAACCATCTCCTAAAATACACATCTCACCAGCCCAGACCAGTAAGGGAACAAACACAAAACAGCACAGAAATGTACACAATACTTTAAGTGTCTTTTAAAACCAGAAGTAACCATCCAAGTCCTTACATGCAAGAAAATGCTCACCTGTCTGTCAATGCTAATAGATTAATATATCTTCAGCTTTCTCTTAAAACAAGGGAAAAAACATGCTTGAATCTTCATTGATCCCTCTACATTACCTTGCCATAAGATATCTTGAAGGAACATTTACTAATCAATATAGAGTCTGTCTCCTCATTTGCTTCCAGTATACTTAATATGAAAGAAAAAAATAAAGATTTTGTTCTTCATTTCGTTTTTCTATGCTACATGGAATGAAGACGACACAGAAGTCAGCTTGTAAAAATTAATGCAAACCTCGGAGTAAACTCAAGAACAGGAACTCAGGAGGTAGCAAAGAGTGATCCTTCCCAAACAAGTAGATGTAATATTTGGTGGTCAAAGGAATAATGCTGTTTCTGTATTCATCATTTATGTCCCAAAACCATCAATTTACCTATCTCTGGAACATTTTTGGTGTTTTTTTCACTGGTACTTAAAGCAATATATAACTCTCTGGAAATAGAAAGTAAGTACCTCTTATGGCTTAAGCAAGGCAATACCACCCTCACTCAGCCACCCACTCTTCCCACTGTTCCTGTCATCTGAGGGATGATCCTCAGCTCTATGCAACCTCAGTAGCCCTTCCTCAGTTGCGTGCTGAGCTCCATCCAGCTCCTCTCAGCATATTGCACAGAGCACAACCACCAACAGCACGTAAGAGGCATAAAATAGTCAACAAAAGACAGCTTTTAGGTAGAGAGAAAATGTATTTGAGAACCAGTTTAAAAACAAGCATCTACCAAAGCTAAGCTTACTCTTTCCTGCCTTTCATGATACTTGTTTGACCCTAGGAAAGTTTCTTGTACTTTGGTAGACAATACAAGCATAACACAGCTGCACAAAGAAAAGTCAGCTCGACAGTCTCAGAAGCTGCTTGTATTCTGGCACATATTTTACACACAGCCAAGTGGACAGCTCTTCCCCTTGGAGGTGAAGTATTTTTCACTTGGCTACAAGTGAATTCTGTCTTAAAGTCCAGTCAGGTGAGACAATTGGTTTAATAATGCAGCATACATATATGCTTGTGTCAGCAAGATGTAAGAGAGCATGATTAATTATTTCTGCAACTTGAAAACTGCACCTGACAGTGGCCATACAATCACAGGATGCAAGAGAGGTGAGGAGTTTGGTGGGGTTTATTACTATTATTATTATTTTTTTTAATGACTCAGAAAAATAAACAGAAAATGCAATGGACATTTTATGAGTTGAGCTAGTTCTTGTTATGTGGTTCATCTAGAGTGATAATATTAAACAGTTATTCACAGCTGCTTCACATTCACACTGTGCTGTCATTTAACACCGTTACTGGGCTTCTGGGAACTCTTGGAGATAATGACACATGCTTTCATTTTAGATAGAATAATCTGCATGTTCTTGAAATCCACAAGAGAATACATCAATTAACATATCCCAGATATTAATCCATAAAACATGCTCACATTTTTGGGAGTTGTTTTATTGTTTTTAAACAGTCTTATTCATTCTCCTTGCATTAAATTATTGCTTATTTAATCAAAGATCTGCTGGTTTATTTAAAATTTAAAAAAAAAAAAAAAGAAAAAAGAAAAGGAAGAACTTCCAAAACTCCTGAGGAACAGAGGAATTTTTATTAGGGAGAGATAGGAAAGTGAAAACGGAGAGGTTTTGCACAGCCTCTATTTAAATAAGCTATACATAGCAGAGATGTGACAAATTCACTTTTTTAATTTAATCATCAGTTACTTTGATATTGAATTTGTCAGATACTAGTTATGACTGAGGGTAAAAAACTAATCTTACTTGGACAGAATTCTGTTTTCAGCATGTGTTTTTGAATTCAAGGTTTTCTGACACACTACATCACCCTACATCACCCTACAAGGGTCAAATTGTACTTAGGTCCTAAAGTGAAACATGGAAATGGAACCTGAAGAAGCCTATCCCTATATACCTCTGTGTCCTAATCCTTTTGCTAGGGATGGATGGGTACAACCTAGTGTTGACAGTGGCACAAGTCTAAGTAATCTTGGTATTGTGAAGACAGGTCTGCAATTCATCTCCTCTCTATCAAACAGTACTAGAATTTGGGCTTAGACTAGATGACCTTTGAAGCAAGAAAAACTATTCTGTGATTCTATGGCTGGTTCCATCACAAAGCAAGTATCTTCTGCCCTCCCAAAAGAGAAGGCTATGGCACATCCCTCTGAAATATCCCCTGCAATTTCTACCTTCATAGATTAAAGCATTTTAGGAACTAACAGATGCTGTGGGCATTTAGCTTCAGTAAAGATATTGAGGTAAGTCATGTTCAGTCCTAGAGCTGACAGAAACTAAGTGCTGCAAAATGCTGACTTACTAGGTTGTTTTGCAGGCTTTTGCAAACCTTTCGGAAAGCTTTATTCAATTTAGCATGAATTTCTGATCAGAAGAAATAAGACCAGTAGCCTCACAAACAAACCTCTTACCTAGAAAAATAAATGTTGATGCCCATGTCTCTCCTCTGACTGGGTAAGACTAAGAACTTCCACCTGTGTTCCTATACCCCAGCTGCAGGTTATGATAGTGGTATGTGAGTAACATATATCCAGTAAAGAAGCTCAGATGTTCTTGGGTTTGACTTAGTATGGAATTGAGGAAAATGTATATATTCAAAATGCTCCATAGTTAGGAGAACATATTTTTGACTATTGAACAGGTGTTGAATAGAGCAGAAGAAAAGTTTAGTAAATAAGTTTGAAGTTCGTTTGTTTAGTTATTTCTCTACAAGATCAGTATAAATTGTATTGTGAGTATAATAGCTGGCTTTAGAAGTGCCCACCAAGCATGTTTAAAATGAGATTGTGCTATTTCAGTCATGTTCTTAAGAATGCATAAAAATCTCTTGTGAGAAGTCTGTGAGAATCATATGCATTAGCCATTATAAAAAAATAATTTAATGAAGAAGCAGCAACAACAAATAACCAACAAAAGGCTTTCTGCATTTCCTAGCAGCAGTTTCTCAGGTGTTTCATCTTTGCACAATTAAGGGGCCTTTAAAGTAAAGGATCATCTACACATAGGCAGGTTTTCAGTGCATAAAATCTTTTTATGCTAATACCACTAGCCAATAAGGCTTTTAGACCTTGCAACCGAGGACTCTGTGAAATGTATAGTTCACTAGCTAAAAAAATCTATTTTAGAAAGTTCAAAACAGCTCTATTCAACTTTTCTTTGTAACCATATCACAGGATTTAAAGACTCTAACTGAACATTTATACAGGCTCTATAAAAAGTACTAGATAATCAGAAGATAAGGCCCAAACAACCTCAGGATATTATTTTCCAATAGCTGTGTCTTTAATGCCTCATTCAGAAGGATTTTAGTCTGACTCTGCAGGTCCTACATGCCAAAACAGTGTAAATGCTACAGACAGTTTGGATGCCTCAGAGAAGAAATAATGAGATAAAGAGCGAGAATAAGGATGTCTCCTGGCATGCCAAAGTCATCCTGCAATATCTGTGTAAGTACATACAGTCCTCCAATAAGAAATGCTTTCATGTGCACAGTTAGTTATTGTACTTTGGACACAGAAAAGCATTTTCAGTCTTAAATAATCACACCGTCTCTACAACAAGGTGTCTGAATGAATGCGCAAAATGAGTATACACTGACAATAAGCCTATGAAATGAAGTAATAGTGACATGATTAATTTTTCTGGGAAAGAACTCAAAAAAACAGACTTTCCCAAGTCATACTGACAGGAATTTGTGATGCAGGGAGAAGAATTTAAATCTCCAAAGTCACAGGTTAAATGATTCTCGAATCAGGATCACACAAAATGAAGAAAATCAGAAGAAAGCTCATGGTTCTAAAAGACTTATTAGAAATCATTCAAAAAAGCTACAGAATTTCATAAAAGGTAGTAACTATGCCATTATTTTTGAAATTGTGCCATAAAGTCCTACTCAACATATTGAAAGGCTCTTAAAATGTAAAGGATTATTTAAAAAATCCAAAGAGAATTTGTCATCCTCAATGATACTCAAGAAAAGTTTTCTAAAAGTATATCTAAAGTGTACAGAATGGGAAAGCTGGACGAATATATCAGTTTACCTCTGATCCAGGAAACCAGAAAAACTGAGAGTTAGACATTGATTCAGATTCATCAAAACCTGGACGTACATTATATAGCCCATCGTCATTAAGGAATTCATTTTAATATGTTAGATTCTCAGCCTAGTTATTTTCAAGATATTTAGGATCACCTGAAGAGTTCATTCAGATTCATCACTGTTCTTAAATATATAGACAACATGCACACCATGTGATGCAGCTCTCTGATGACTTACAGTTTAGAACCTATGCTGTTTTGGTCAAAAAATAATTAATTTAAAAGTAATTAATTAATTTAGAATTATTTTCTTAAAGATTTTTCTTCAGCCAAAGCTTTTTTTTCCAGAGATGCATGAAGCAGCAGATTTATCAATGATAAGGTGCAAAATATCCGTGGTCACTATGTATTCTAAGTAGCAGAGTTGCTGGAATTTACTCCTTGAATACTTTACATCCTCCAAAGCATCTAAGCAGCAGTCCTACTCACTGAAATTCTTGTGCTATCTACTCAATACTTGTAATGCTGTAAGGAATAATAGACAGCTTGCTCTCTCTTGAACATCAAGTACATCTCAATTCTATCCTTGTTTTGAGGGAGATTTCAATTCTCATCGCCACTCAATCGCCAGAGCCTGCTTCAAAGGCCTCTGGTGTGTCCAATGGCTGGTTCAGCCTCTCTCTGAATGTCAAAGGTGCCACTGATTGGTGATGAAATGGAAAGGGGATTCAGAGCTTGACATATGCATGAGGTATGAATTTCCCTTTGGCTTGTTGATGTTTGTTGAGCTTGCTGTTGGCTTGTTTGATTTCTCTAGCCCATAGAGTGAAATGGCAGGGAGGTTGTGAGTTTGAAGAAACTTGTTCACTCCAGTCTGAATTCCAGGAACACAGATGTAGAAACATTTGGGGAAAAAAAAAAAAAAAATCCTTAGATGTGTTGAACAAATCTTTTCCTTTTTAATCTCTGAAAAAAAAAAAAAAATCCAGGATAGCACCAAAATTCCTTCAAATTGCAAATGGCTATCAAGATGGGAAAAGTTAAACCTACCTTAGCTCAGCAAGTCTTGCCTTTCTCTTTCACCAAAAAGATAATTCTGGGGTCCCTAGATCATGACTAAGGTAGATTTCATAGAATTAATGGTAACCATTATGGCAACTACAATATCCTGAAAACATGTCTTTCATGTGGTGAATGTTAGTAGTAGCTCAGCAGTGTGGAAAACAACTCTGACATGATTAGTACTGATGTAAAATGGGAATAGATTTAGTCACACTGACAAAAATAAGCCAAAGTGTACGTAATGTTAGTGACATCAGCAACAGACTCGTGATGAATGGCATGTTGTAATGCCATCAGCCCCCTTCCCTCCACCTCAATCAGTATGTGTACTCCAGAAAATACAGCAATCACAGAAGCAAAGCACCCAGTCATGGAGAGATTTCTTTGATTTAGACCTGTAGGTCACATTCTTACAGTGTTTGCATGTGTTCACATTTGGTATTATTAAATAATATCATTACGAGGACACAAGCCTAAAGCTCAACTTGTAGTACATTTTATTATGTTGTTATTATTGTATGGTAGGTCAGCGCATATAAAATGGACTGTAAACTTTAAATAACCTATTTAATCATTCTGTATTTATTGTGACAATCACCTGTGAGACAGAGATGCCCAGTGATGACACCTAGGCTAACCACAGTCTTGCCTGAAATCAGACTGTAGCTACAGCAGGAATCTGTAATTCAACCAACCATATCAAACAATGAAATGGATTTATGATGAGGTAATGTCAGTAAAATGAAGGTCAGAGAAATGAAGGTACTATCGACTGCAGAAGTATGTGACGAAATTATATGTAAGTTTCCATCATCCTTAAAAACAGAAAGAAGCTGAATGAATTTAATTGCTCTGTGGTTTAAAAGATTCTCCCTCCCTACAAGACAAACCAGGGGATCATATCAAGAGAGTGATATTATATTATTAATCTTACACCAGCTAAAAATAAAAGCAACATAATGTCTAACTGAATCTAATATTGGGATGATATTTCATAAATTAGACTTTTTAGCATTTCACCAATAAAATTAATAATATGCTTAAAAAAGAAAACCCATTTTGCCATAGATATCTTCTGCACAGATGGGCAGAATCTTGCTAATGGTTGTTTTGTAGACTACTGTAAAAACTGGGGCATTTTGGAACTAAATCTAATCATACTCCTGTGGAGGGAGGGGAGAACCTGCTGCCTAATATCTGAAAAACTCGGTTCACTATCTATGTTATTTCTTACTATGTTAACTATGTAACTATGATAGTGGCATCTCACCACCTTGTTTCACCTCACAGCTGCCTTCTGGATCTTTTATCTACAGATGCTCACCTGCATAAATATCTCTAAAGCTGTCAGAACAAATATCCGCAAATCTACCACAGATGCACCACTGCACCTTGGGAAGAATTCTTCATGGACATAAACCCAACAACTCTCCTCCTCCCATTTTGTTTCTTCCTTTTTGATCTCGAGGTGCACATCTGTGCCATCTTCACTTCAATGTTGTGCTTTGCCTTTATAAAAAGGGCCCTATCCTACCTCATCCCCACCTTCTGGTCATAATTGTGAAAAATGTTTTGCTCAGATTCTAAATTGTGCTTCTTTTTAAAATGTAAGTGGAAAGGAAAAAAAAAAGGCAAACTTAAATAAAATTCTAAGGGAAGAATGGGTGAGAAAGGTATTTTAAAAAGTGTTGGGACTAGGATATAAAGTAAACAAAGGAAAACTGAAAGCTTCACCAACTCAGAAAAAAAAAATGAAATTCCATAGAAACTCTCCTGGCAATCGAACACCTAATTCAACAAGATTTCAGAATTATCAAGTCTACTGACACTGAAGTTTTCCAAGAAGACTGTCCAAACCCTAACTGGGAATTTTATCTGTGGTCCTACTAACTCGGCTCTTAAAACACAAGCTATTATGAAGGCTCAGACCCAAAGCAATCAAAGATTCAACAGTGAATTGTTACTAAGAGAACTTATGGTGCTTAGCAATTTGCAGGATTGCTGGAAAGAAGTATGACAGGTATTAATTTGGTTATGGTATATAAAGAATGTTGGCTGAATCAAATAAATGTGGCTTTGTATTTAGTCCTTGACTGACGACATTTCATACATGCTGAAAGCATAAATTAATGAAAAGTAGGTCTACAGCTGAAAGGAAAAAAGTCTGATCCTTTTGCTATTCACCAACATAGGAATAATGTATGGTGCAGCACCAGTTTTGAACATGTCTACTTACACAATTGTGCTGCATTCTACTGCAAATACAATGTATTACTTATACTCTCTTCTTACTCTATTTGGACAAATGTCTGTAGTTCAAGACAATATTTTGCAAGAAACACATTAGAAGATCAGTTTGTATTTTAGATAAATAAATCAGAAAGGTTTCACATTGCTTAAAAGACTTAGAAAACCTTAGAAGCCCCAACTAGACCACCGGTATAACTGCTTAGTGGGGAAGCTATTGACTCACTGTGGAGGGGAAAATTTCTCCTCATTTCAACAGAATGGTAGGAGATCATGCACAAAAGGATCTAAAGAGCCAGAACTATGTGAGAGGAAAAATCTGCCTAGTAATTTCAAGTTTATGAAGGTGTAAGGAGTGTTGCAGAAGAATTCAACAAATACTCCAGATCCATTTTACAGAAGTTCAATGATGCTATGAAATGTATTTGTAACTAAGGAGGTTTTTGTAAGCTTTTGGGTGTTGTCAAGAGGGTTTACAATTAAAACTGATTTGCCATCCAAAAACCATAGACAGTGCACCTTGCTCTACTGTGATTTTTTTTTCTTATTTTTCTCTCTGCATTAAATCTTAACCCATTGTGTAAAATGTGTTACCTACACAATACATCTGGAACTGCTGTTTACATCTGTAGAAGTGCAGATACTTCTACAACCACGTCCATAGTCTGCCTTGTGAATAGACTCTTACTGGATGACTGGGCACATAAGGGCTGTAGCCTTCCCTTTGGGACTGTCCAATGTTGCAAATCTGTAATTACAGCTGTGTTCAGCAGTTTCCAGTGAAGAATTCTCTTTCACGTGGTGCAACCAAGTGCTTGTGGGAAGCCGTTTGCTGATGTTCAACTAAAGGAAGCACCAGTGGGTGCCATCATGGGTGCCATCATTTCATTCTCTTCCTGGGATCAGAATAACAATGGGTTTCTTTTTACCTAAGGAGTGTAAGTGAATATCAATACAAATATTGATATGATCCTGGCTACTGCCGACTGTCAACGTGCTCATGTAATTCTAAATTATGAAACGGAGCCTTGACCATACGCCCAATCAGATGCGTTGCTGTTTTATACCATTTGTTTGAAGACAGGTGTTAGAACAACTGTGTTATTGTGTTATAAGACCTAATCACAGAAATCTTTTCGTCGATCTCTGGTTTTGAAAGAAGGGTGAAGGGGATGGGATGGTGATCTATAAGATGCTGAGGAAGCCACCTGTTTCCTTTTGCTTCTAATCAAACTAGAGTGACAGTGGTTTCAGGGCAAATGCACAGAAATCTTTTTGTTTCTTAATGCAATTCAGAAAAATGCCTGCAGGTGAATCGCAACAGAGCGTACAGAATGTGGTTAGGAAAGAACAAGTGTCTCTATGTAAGTAAACAAGTTATACTGACCTTGATAAAGTGATTAAACCAGGCACCATTATGCTCCACAGTAAACTTATATTTAGTTCAAAACAGAGTTTGATAAAAACTCCAGAAAAATGTGCAGAATGCCAAAGGAGGAGTGAGATCTGAGCATAACTGAGTGTTACTTTTAAGCCTATATACTTCCTTTGATGCAGGCTTATAAATCCAATTAACATTAATGAGAAACGTGTTGTGCCCATATGCAAACCATGAGCTGAGATCCCCTACTGCCCCTCCAAGATTTCCTTGCATGATACAAATATTGAACTGTTACATTTAAAGTGTATTTTGACTTGTAAAGTTTCAAAGTTTTATGTTTATTCTGCCTGAATAAGAATAAATAGCAACAAAATATAATTGCTTCAGTAATGTTTTGCAATAACATCAGTCTTTTGTTTCTGCAGTTTGAAAAAAAAACACAACACAAATAATGTCAATGTATTTTGCACATATCACATAACCTACATTGTACAAATCACAAGGTAATGACAGTTCTATAAATGTTGTTTTGTAAGGTGTTCAAGTCAGATTTCTAAAGAGGCAAATAGTAAATCAAATTGGGGGTAAAGGGGGATGGATCCCTGATTTGGAGAAAAAAATTAACCAGAGCTTAGATCTGCAGAAAAACTATTCCTGGTTTCAAGAAAGCATTCTTCAAAGAAACAAAAATCTTCAAAATGGAATGAAAGACTTCAATTGTTTCCTGAAACAGATTTTAAAATGAGGAAAGTAAGGCATCTGCATTATTAATCAGAAAAACACATCCTACGAATTTTAATACTGTATTTGTTATTTTCTACTGAAGGCAGTATTCCTCAAAACCCGACAAGGTGATGATCCCAGAACCAAAACAGATGGTCTTTAAAAAGATCTACAGATCCTCTCTCCTAATGAATCTCAAGAATCCTTACAGGATTTATAATAAAGCTACTCATACATATAAAAAGAAATTTCCTTCTCCAGTAGCTTCCTTAACAATATTTCTGTGAAATTAATTACCTATGTCTGGTGGGTTTTATGTCTAACTTAAGAGCTGGGGCTGCAGTGCTGCACTCTGAGAGCATTGGGGTTCAGCCTGGAGAAGGCAAGGCTCTGGAACGATCTTATTGTGGCCTTTCAGTACTTAAAGAGGGCTGATAATAAAGATAGGGACACACTTTTTACAAGGGCCTGTGTCAATAGGACTGTGGTAATGGTTTTAAAGTGAGAGTGGATTTAGATTGAACATAAGGAAGAAATTTTTTATGATGAAAATGGTGAGACACTGGAACAGGTTGCCCAGAGAGGTGATAAATACCCCATCTCTGGAAACATTCAAGGCCAGGCTGGATGGGGCACTGAGCAACCTGATCTAGTTGAAGATGTCTCTGCTTATTTCAAGGGGGTTGGATCGGATGACCACTGAAGGCCTCTTCCAATCCAAACTGTTCTATGGTTCTATGCTTCTATGATAGTAGGCAGTAACCCTGCTTAAGTAAATGTACTTTGTATATTGTCAGGTATAGATAATGAAAGAAAGTCTTTCTTAGAAAAAAAAATACTTTAGTAACCATCTTATATATTTATTTATAACATTTGATCAAGTATTTAACATGTTTCCACCAGGTAGCTGGTTCCTGGGGACACCTGCAGACAACTCAAACCATCTATGAAGTGTTCCTTCAAGAGCTAAGCACTCCCTGGCCTGGAGTTACTGCACAGAAACAATGGAACTTCTACTTGCTTCAAGTTCTTCTGACTGCCCAGAAAGGAAAACAGGATGATATATGTACATGTATTTCACAGAGTTTATCCAAGCATCACCATGTTTTTCTCATCATCAATTTGTTATTTGTTTCCAAACACAGTCAAAAAAACAGTGAAACTCTTAATTGCAAGTTTCATCTTGCTTCCCACTGAAGTAAAATTAGACTTCAAAAATAAAAAACAACTCACATTTCTTAATAAATCATAGCCCAATGAAAATCAATAGTGGAATAGATTTATTGAACCATATCACCTAGCACACTGACAGTATATTATCTATCGCTACTATTTTTGGTGCTTTATACAGCTTTGCTTTCTTAGTCCTACATAACCATTTTGAAAACATTTCAATGTTTTCTCAAAATTACTGAATAAAATATAATTATGAATAGAAAACAGATGTTTCCTGAACTTTTTTGCACAGTATATATCTCATTTGAGACATTGTATTGGATCTTTTGCTGCTAGAAATATGTTCACAAGATTTAAACTACATGTTGGTGGTGCTGGATTTTTTTTATTTTATCTAACTGCTCCCATATTTACTCCCTCTGTACTGCACAAAAATCATTTTCTACTCCTGACACCCTTCAGATAACTGTAGAGAACTATCATGCAATACTGCAATCTCTTTTTACTGAAATAGCATATGTTTGGCCCTTTTAATCTTCCTTCAATCCTTCCTCTCTAATGTCTGTTGTTTGTTGCTGCTGTTCACTCTACCTCCTCTTCTTTGTGATAACATCATGCTGTTTGTAGTTTTCCATAGGAATCTCTTCCAAGGACTAGATTTTTAATAAAATTTCAAATCAGTGTATTTTACATGGTTTGATGTCATTATAAAAATGATGTGGAGCTCCAATGTATGCCTTCTAATAGCCCTCAGCTAAGAGAAATTCTCTTGTTGTTCAAGTGGAAGAGGCCTATGATTTCAGAGAAGAAAGTTGTAATTTCCTCTTCATTCATCCATTCACTTAGCCGGTAAATGTGATTTCTGAGTACACAAGCATCCATGAATGGCCTTACAATGATCCTGCAGTAAATTAATGTGATTTAATCTGAAGAGACTTGAAGGCAGCAGCTGCATCAGACGACGTTGCCCTCCTCCTGAAATGCAACAGTAGTTTTGGTGGTATATCAGAAACGCTGTTTTTTGCAGAGGGGCAAATGGAAACAAGGACAAACAGACAAAAAAAAAAAAAAAAAAAATCTAAGGCCATTATTTTAGCTGCCTTACTAACAGTAGAACTGATGATGAGAGAATACAGTTTCAAAGAGGAAAGAGTTGGGCAAGTAGAATAGAAGGGAAGGATAATGTAGATGGTAGAAAAATACTGTTGTTGAGACAGAGCTTGCACCGTGGAACGCTAAGAAGCAGTGGCCCCTTGCAAAATGTAGCTGAATGAAACCTGCAGGACATAGACATGTCCATGAACATAAAAACCTGAATAATCCGTTCACTCATAAACACTGCAGATTTTCTCAAAGGTAGAACAGGATAGGAAGAAAAGGATGAAGAAATCAACATTCAGAGAAGAAGCTACTAGTAATGCAACCTTAGAAAAGTATAGATAAAGATATGTAATTCATCTTTCTGGGAAGGGAAGAAACTACGTGCAGAACATATCAGATATGCCCTACATCTCATTTTATGGACTATCTTGTTTTATTTTGTCTTCCTCAGGGACTGACCTCGTTGGTCTCCTGCCTTGATACTGATGACTGTGCTTCATGAAATCTAGCTCACTGATCTCCTTATAGCAGACCTATGAACATGTCACCAGCAAAAACACATTGTCCCAATCACTAAAAAAGAACTTAGGAGAGGAGATATTGCATCTCCTGCCACACTAGGTAGCAAAAAGAGAAAAACATTATTTTCTCATTTCCATTAGCAGAGTAAGTGGGAATTCTGTTAAATGACCTTTAGTACAGGGTTAAGCGCTCAAACTTCTAAGACATAATCAGCGCCAACCCATTTGACCAAAGAGCTCTCTGCATGTACAGATTTTGCTTTGCAAGCTATAAATGTTAAAACACCCATACATTTCTAAAAATATAATAGTGTATAGTAATGTCATATATTATGGAGTTCTTACACACAGAAATCAATACTTAGAGAAATCAATTATTAGAAAAATGCAGAGTGGAGAGGGTTAAAAACGGTATCCAGTTTAAGCTGATGCAGCTTTAAGTAACAGCTGGTTTTGATGAGGTATCTGAATGAATTACAAATATCAGTGAAATTGAACACACTTATATTTCATTCATTTCAGAGAAAACTTTTCTTTCACAGTCACTGTCTCCATTAGAATATTTTAATGCACTTAGAGCTCTTAGCACCTTTTGGGAAACTCATGTCTTCAGACATGCACAGAATTTTGAAAAACCAAAGAATGTTAATTTTTATCAACCCTTCCAAAGCATTTGGCTATTACTTCTCTGCTGTGGTTGTTCCCACATTCAGACCATTTATCTTCTCTTAATAATTAATTGTAACATGTTGGTTTTCTGCACTTCTATGCATTAAATGTAAATGAGGAACAGCCATTTCACTGGTAAAAGTTTAATTTGCTGAATTATTTCCGTGTTCTGGCATTATACTCTTATACAGCCTCTGAGTTAATGGGCAGCTTATGAAAGAAGTCCCATGAAAACGGTGTTGAGGATAACTCCCTGTTTGTTTATAATCAGAAAGATAAACAAACTCACTTTTCCTCATTATGAAATCAAGAGAAACTCTAAATCTTAAATCCCACTCTAAACAAAAACATATTAAGCCATGCAAGTACTATTTGCACATACTCTGTGTATGAGATCAGTTAAGGAATAGACTTATCTCATGGATAATGGACATACACCAGTCAGGATATTTTTAATTTGGAAGGATGTTCTGTTAAAAGAAAGATAGCAGATTTGGAAGATTACATATTGTGGAATTTGTTTTGCTCTGCTCAAACATTCTTAATGAACAAGATAGTAAAACATAAAACCCAGAAAGTACAAAAATATAAAAAACCCAAACTGTCTGGCATCAGCTACCACCAAGGAAAAATGTTGCAACTGGATTGGAATCTCTCCCACTCCTTTTATATCATCAAATACATTTATTTTGCATAAGTAATAATAAGAGCTGGGACATAAATGTGTCAAGTGCTCTTTTTCTCTATAGAAATAATCAACCTTTCTCTAGCAATTTAAATTAAACAAAACAGAGGGAATATATACAAGCTATAACTAGAAGGAAAAAAAATAATAATAATAAAGAGGAAGTTTATTGTCCAGGAATCACCATGTTTATTCTGTCATCTATGTCTATTTGTTTAAGCACTGTTTTATTTATAGGAATATACCAGAGTGCCAGGTGGAACTCAGGGTTACAACAAAGGAGATAAGTGATGGGAAGATCTTGTGAGACTCAGAGAAAGCAAAGTTCAGCAGCGAAAGACAGAAGGCTCAAGAGGAATGAAAGTGTCTGAGATGAAACTAAGTCTACACAGCAGAAACCTATAGGGCAAGCATCGGATGGGACAAGATGAAATGGGTTGGGATAAGATGGGGAAGGATAGAAAGAATTATGAGAAAAGAATAATTAAAGTACAGTAGAGTAAAATTACCTGATACTTGGATTATTTATGTCCCAAATGAAAGCAATTAAGAAAGCCCAGGAAGCTTAAAACAGTTTCCAGGTTATAAGCTGCCTGAAGAAACCCAGCCTTTCAGAGAATTATAATAGTATATATAAATTTGAAGTTGTATATACATGTGAGTGGCATATACATATTTTGAGGTGAATATGGTATGAGTTAGTAAAAAAGGGCATGCATTGATGTATTGTGTTTACACGGCAAGGTTTTGGTAGTGGGGGGGCTGCAGAGGTAGCCTCTATGAGAAAAGATCAGGGGTTGCCCTCATGTTGGACAGATTCAATTCCAGATGGATCCAAGATGGATCCATCAGAGGTCAAAGCTGAGCCCATCAGCAACACCGGCGAAGACTCTGTGAAAACAGATTTAAGAAAGGGCAAAACATGCTGTGCAGCAGCTGTGAGAGAGAGGAGTAAGAAAAATGTGGAAGAAACAGCCCCGCAAACACCAAGGCCATTGAAGAAGGAAGAGGAGGAGGTGCTCCAGAAACTAGAGCAGAGATTCCCTGGCAGCCCACAGTAAAAACCATGGTGACACAGGTTGCCCCCATGCACGCCATGAAGGACTGCGGTGGAGCAGATATCCACACTGCACTTCATGGAGGACCTCAGGCCTCAGGAGTTGGAGATGCCCTGAAGGGAGCTACAACCTGTGCAGAGGAGATGACACTGGACAAAGTCTTCCAGCAGGACCTGTGGCCCATAGGCAACCCATGCTAGAGAAGTCTCTTCCTAAAGGACTGTAACCCATGGAAGGGACCCATGCTGGAACAGTTCTTGAAGGACTCCAAGTCCATGGGAAAGACCCATGTTCACAGTATCACAGTATCACAGTATCACAGTATCACAGTATCACAGTATGTTTGGGATTGGAAGGGACCTCAAAAGATCATTCAGTCCAATCCCCCTGCTGGAGCAGGAACGACTAGGTGAAGTCGCACAGGAATGTGTGCAGGTGGGCTTTGAATGTCTCCAGGGAAGGAGACTCCACAACCTCCCTGGGCAGCCTGTTCCAGTGCTCTGTTACCCCCACTGAGAAGAAGTTCTTTCTCAAATTTAAGTGGAACCTCTTGTGTTCCAGCTTGATCCCATTGCCCCTTGTCCTATCATTGTTTGCCACTGAGAAGAGCCTGACTCCATCCTCGTGGCACTCACCCTTTATATATTTATAAACATTAATAAGGTCACCCCTCAGTCTCCTCTTCTCCAAACTAAAGAGACCCAGCTCCCTCAGCCTTTCTTCATAAGGGAGATGCTCCATTCCCTTAATCGTCTTTGTTGCCCTACGCTGGACCGTCTCCAGCAGTTCCCTGTCCTTCTTGAACTGAGGGGCCCAGAACTGGACACAATATTCCAGATGGGGTCTCACCAGGGTGGAGTAGAGGGGAAGGAGGACCTCTCTCGATCTACTGACCACCCCCCTTGTTGGAGCACTTCATGAAGGACTGTGTCCTGTGGGTGGAATCCCACACTGGAGCAGGGGAAGAGGGTGAGGAGGAGGGAGCGCCAGAGACAAGGTGCTATGAACTGGCTGCAATCCCAGTTCCCCATCCTCCCTGCACTGCTCCGAGAGGGGGTGGTAGAGAAGTCATAAGTGAAGGAGAAAAGGAGACTGAGAAAAACAGGGTAGGAAGAGGCTGAGAGAAGGTGGGTTTAGTTTGCCTTTTGTTTCTCATGGTCCTATTCCATTTTTAATTGGCAATAAATTTAATTAATCTTCCCAAATTTGGGTCTGTTTTGCCCATGATGGTAACTAGTGAGCAATCTCCCCATATTTATCTCAGCCCATGAGGTTTTCTCCCCCTGTCCTTCTGAAGAGGGGGAGTGAGAGACCAGCTTGGCATGCACCTAGTGTCCAGGCAAGGTTCACCTACCCCAGCTTAACATAAGAAATAAAACTTGAATTTGGTAGGAAAAAAAAAAAAAAAAAAAACAAAAAAAAAACAAAAAAAAGTCATATTACGATTTAAATCAATACATGAGATTCAGGGTTTAAGGTAGAACAAAGTTTGCCATACTGCAGGAATTTCCTACACGGCAATTCTGTCTGAATGAACTGTCAACCCCTTCTGCCATATTACTTAATGCTTCAGTCAACAGGAAGAGGCTAATGGGAAAATAACGAAATGTTGAAGGTGAAATTAGATGGATTTGTAAAAAACAATATCGTGCTGGCTCCATGCCAGATATCAGGAAAACTCACAGGATACACCCTTCAGGACCTTTCCTGAAAGGAAAGAAAGTTTGGGTGGAGTTTGGCAAAGCATAAAGCAGAAATTCCAGGCATATCCGTGAAAGGGCAGAGTGCTTAGATAAAAAGCAGATTTGCTCCTTCCAGGAAATGAGTATCAGATCAGTAGCACTGAGACTTGGCCAACAAATCAATAAACAGACAGGAGAACTGAATGTTACTCAGTAGTTGTGATTTTTGTCCTAGAAAGGATGAAAGAAACTATTTTTTGTTAAGAACCAAGTTAAGAGGAATTTTTGGACTGCTATTCCTGTGTATATACATACAAATTTACATAGTGGACATACATTTAGTGACTGAAGTATGACTAACAGATCTTGGAAAAATAAGTAAATATAACTAACAAAGGTACTAAAAGAATGCATTTGTCATATCCCAGCAATATGCCTAAACGCATGCTACTCAAGACCAGGAACTTAATATTTTTGATTGCAGTGGAATGTGATCTTCTTTGAACATGAGCACTAACAAGTAGCCAGAAGGGATGCAGTGCAATATATTTACAGGGAATAATTTGGGTCTCAGATGCCTTCATTATGCTCAGAAAGTAGAACATCAAAATGTGTGCATAGGCATGTCAGCATAAAAGAGACATAAAATATCTATGTGTAAAAAAAAAAAAAAATCTGCTTGTAATTCTCTCACTGCAGGAATACCTGATAGCTCTTTTATATTTTTTTTTTTAATTTTAGAAACATCTTTCTTATTTTAGAGACCTAACCAAGAGTTAAAAAGCCACAAAAGCAACATTTTGCATCTTTAACTACAAAGGTTTTGGAAAACAGTAATTAAGCCAACACTGAACCCATTTTAAAATTGTGTCTCACAAGTGCTTCTACATAAACGACATGACAGTAAGTGGACTGAAACATATGATCTGGGGTTTCACTCAGTCTTTGATTTCATGAATATAAGCCCTGAATAAAGACTATTGGATCACAAACATAAGATTCAGCAATTCTTGGCAGGGACCTAGTGAATTTCAAGAATTAACAGTTCTAGGACTTCATGCAATAAAACCTGTAAAGCTTAATCCAGTACTCACAAAGCCAAAGACAACCTACCTGTTGCCTTTTAGTCACCATGGATTAGATTTTTTTGTCATTGATCAGCCAGTAAGGAATACAAGGCTCTGCTCATTGACGAAAATGATACATTCAAAATAAACCCTCATTGTAAGACTAATTGCTATAATATGATAACGCAGATGACAAGCTTATTTTCTAGTATGTGTGTTTCGGATGATAATCTGAATGCAGTGTGCTAATGTATTGCACTGAGTTATATTGAATTACTGAAGATCAATTCAGACAAGTTGTTTAGCAAAGAGAGCATATAAGAACATTCACCAGGAGCAAAGTAAGTAATTTCTTTTTACCTTGAGAAGAGCAAAGTACATTTTTCTTCTATGCATGTACATTATTCATGACATTGTAAGTTTAAAAGAGAGGGAGATATGTCCAGGGTGTTGTTCAGTTGCTGTTTCCTTAGTAGTAGTGGACTCTGAAAGTAGTAGTAGTAGTGACTTCTTCATTAACTTCTTAGGCAAGAAAGTACTTCAAACACTTGAATATCTTAAACTCAACAGGAATTTTCTGCCAGCCTCATCTGAGCTAAACTTGCAGTTTACTGTGAGCTTGTTTTTAAAGGAGCTTCACAGGAAGTTTAACAGTTGAGATTCTTTCTTAATTTCTTTATATTTGTAGAGCGATTTATCTCAGCATCTGTCTTCTAAGCAGTATGCAACAATCTTAGCTAATGAAGGCAGAAACAAAAGAAAAACTGCTGTAAATTCATTATTGCTTCTACTGCGAAGAGCCAGGTTTTCTAAGACACTGTTAAGGACAGTAAAACCCAGAGAAAAAATAAATATAAAAATAATTCAACAGGATCTGTTTTTTAGAAGTGCATCTGTTCTGGAGAATTGACAGAATCTAGAGGGTCAGGTGATGGGCATTCTCCAGTTCAACCACTTTTAACCTATACAAATCAGAAAAAAAATCTAAAATTGGTTTATTATAGTAAACACTATGAGCAAAACTTTGCAGAAGTCAGCTGTGAATTTCTGCATGTAAGAAAGAAGAATTAACTGTTTCAAAATAAGCCTGTTTGGGTTTGTTTCATTGTTCGGTATTTTTTTTCAAACAGAATGTGTGGAATGTGTGATATATTCTCTGGGATCCCACAAACTAGTTTCCCTAGGTCAATGCAAATTGTGTAGTCATTATCATATATCACATATAGTATATACTATAGCCACAAGGGACCACTCAGACAACAAACCTAGTGCTAATATATACTGAAGAATTACACTCCCATTCACCAGCTTCTCTATCATGCTGGATGCCTTCTGGATGAACAAGAAAACACATCCATCTCTTCAACCTTCACTTTACTAAAGATTTCGAGTTATTGATAAATTCACTCCTTTACTTGGTTGATTGTAGTAGTAACTAAATAAATGTTAAAGGAGGTGTACTTCAGTGCCTGCTTGAATTTCTTTAATCTTATTTCAACACAACATGCTTCAAAAAAGCAAGAACAATCAATTTTGAAAGCATTTCTGTTTATAACTTGTCCACTTTTAAGTCTCAGAGGAAGAACAGATTTTGCTTCAGCAGTGCTGAAAAACACCACTGGTAATTATCCTGGATTGAGAAAAAAGCCTATTAAATGCTTTGAGTTTGAGGGAAAGAGCCTTTTCAATTCCCTCTTTTAAAAACAAAAGCAAACACCTTAAAATTGAGCTATGCAGCAATAAAACTGTTACATATGGAACTAATATAAAATCCAATGTGTTTTTCTGGGCAACAACTTGAGACTTGTTTGTTTGTTTGTTTTTTGCTCTTAGCAATCACCACATATTAGATATTGAAATACAAACTTCTGCAAATTCAGACTCAGGATATTTAAGATTAATTCATACACCATAAGTCTTTGGAGATTAAGTCCAAAACTGGACCTTACTTTCATCTCCAAGTCAGAAGGAGGAGAAATCCCATGTGAGAAGAAACATCATTAAATATTTCAGTCCAACATGACCTCTCTCTCATAACAACACTAAGAGGAGCCAAAATTTCGTAGAAGTAGTCCATCATGAAAAATATATCTAGGAATTTGTATAGCTGGAGGAAGTTATTTTTTCCCAAGAATTAAAATATTGATTTCATTATAACAAATTACTATATAAAACATAAGCACTGGTATTTTCTGAAAATATGGCAACATTAATTTGACCTGACTTTAATTATTTTCTTAGCCTCTAATACTTCCTACTATAAGATTCGAAATATGTTTGGTACCCTCTAGTGGAGAAAATAACATATAACTTCTCACATTAGCATCCAAAACCGAGAATTTGCGCACCAATTTTAAGACAGTGAAAAAGATTGGTTTCAAGTTTAGAAAAAATATGATAAGTTCTCAAAAAGCTATGATCCAAAAAAGATATAATTTACAAAAACAACAACAAGAATATATATGTTTAATACTTCATTTTGATTCTGCGGTAAACCATGTGACCAAAGGCACATGTAAGGTTTCTTTTCTCTCTCACTGGCTGGAATGATCCACTGTAGTTTCATGGCAGTGATCTGACTGTTTAGACCCAAGGTAGAGGTTGTGGGTTTTTTCAGAGTTCTGTCAATAAAGGCACAAAAGTCCCTTTAAAATGCAAGCTAAGCAAAAATTCTATCATCTATTTTTTGTAATATACTTTATAAAAAAGTAAAAAGTGAGGTTAGTATTTTAAAATTCTATATTTGTTTTTACAGAGAACGAGGAGTCCCAAGCTTCTGCTGAACTCAGATTCATACACACATTTTTTATCTCACTTCAGCTACTCACCAGTCATTCAGTGTCAACAGATATGGATCAGACATTGCAGATTTTATTGCTTTTCTCTAAAGAGAAGCTGTGAAAACTTCACAGATTGAATTGAGGATTTTTGTGGTACACAGATGCTGCAAATATTTTTTCTTATAATAGACTTTAAAAGGTACCGTCGGGTGAACCAGTACTGGCTACCTGGAGCAAGTAGTCAATCAGATACGATATATTTACTTTTTTTTTTTTTTTCCCCTGTAATTTGTTCTTATATCTTATCTGTCAACTTCTTTGAGGAATGTGAAATTGCTTTTGGCATGTTTTGATGGTCACTACGCAATTTACACTGACTAATTTCTCTTCCTCCATGCAACTGACTGACATCACTGGCTTGACATATCAATTAACACTTTGTCAGTCTTTTCTTCCCACATTATTCATTAGTAGGTCACCTTCACTTATATACCATCATTATATCATTTCATTGCATAGCTATTTCCATCACTAATTTGACATGTATATTATTAGTGGTTCTGTTTTCTGGATGCAAATTAGATGAAATATAATTTGACTTGGAATGCAAGAATGTTTGTCTCCTCATGTTAGAAAATTCCATAATACATATTTCATGTTCTCTTTATCTCAGTGTTTGTTTCTTTTTATTATCAGGTGCCTAGGATTGCACACAATAAACGACTTATGTGTTTAAAACCAGTGCAGCATCAAAGTTATGTTCATGAAAAATGAATAGAAGTTCCTAAGGCATGGACTTGGGTATCTTAGAATGGGATCCAAAATAATCAGCACACAGAGTAAAAACAGACCTCCAGTTAGCCAATAACAGTTCTTGGACAGGAGGATAACCAAAATCACCCCTTTTGAAAGCACAGATTCATGGACTCCCTTCATTCACAGACTGATTTATAGACCAAAACCCTCCCCATCCATTTGCCCACTTGATTCTTCTATTTCAGAGGCGTGAGCCAAGCTCACTTCTGCAGCCTGACTGGTGACAGTTGTAGTGCTGCCCAGTTAAGTGGCATACCAGATAGGCCTTGTCTAGGAGACAAAAAGCCAGAATTTCATCTTTATTTTCAGATTCAGATGTTTAAAATTGTATTTTTCACCTCCTGGGAGACTGCCCTAATCAACAAGTAAATATGCCTATATGAGTAGAGCACATGGTTTTCTGCTGAAGTTGCACCAACCCTTACCAAAGGCCATGCAGGTGGTGAGCAGGGCAGGGTGCTGCAGATGGCTGCGAGCAGAGACCTCTGCTCACTGCCCTACTACTGCTCTGCGTGGGTTTTGTATTGAACAGTTACTGGTTACTATGAACAGGAGACAGAAACAAGATATACTGTTACTATGGTTAATATCATTGTCTTTGATTTTAGAAAAATAAACAATCCTGCTTATCTGAAGGAAAGAGTAAAGTTATCCACATGCCATATTAAAATATTTTGAGGAATATTCTTTGTCTCTTATTGCCTTACCCTCTCTGGTCCATATGACTAAACTTCTCTCATGTGAGACCAGTGAAAAAAACCTTCAATTACCTTGAAAGTAAAAACCCTTGTGAGGGGACAGGGAAGTTTTAGGACAATCATCTTTCAACCAAAAACAACAGACAGATGTATCCCACTAACATCTCAAGATTAGATTATAAAACCACTTTTCCAAGGTTAATGCAGTCTCCATATTTCAGGCAAAGTCCTTTTGTCTATTTGAAGAAAAATAAATAAAACTTCCCTATCTCATGTAGCGTTCTTTCCTCAGATGTTGTGGTATTCATTTTTATAGGAGAGTTTACATGTATACTATACTCCTGGGAGTTTCTCTCCGGTCTAAAAGACTGATTAGTCTTTCTTTCATGACTGAATCAAGTTTAAAATGATCTCAACTAGAAGCAAGGGAGAAGAATCCAAATCTCTTACTCTAACAAATCCCTTGAGCCTTACAAGGGTAAGGTCAAAAGGTAAGGAGAAATAAGAACTCCCATGTAGAGTAGTTATGTCACTATTTTTTTCAAAGAAATGACATCAACTGCTCTTAAAATCAAAATCAAACTGCTTGGACTAACACAGAGAAATAGTTAAATTTTTAAAACCAGTTGAATTTGGTTATTTTTACGGTTAATCATTCTTTAGCATGATGTGCTCTATAAAAATCCCAGCTTTATGTAGCTTCTCTGTTTTGCTTTCCAAATAGATATTTTTAACATATGATATGTTTCGGAGATTGGGATAAATGAAGCCTGATTTCTCAGTCTAAAAGTCTAGTGGCAAGTGTATTTTTGTGAAGAGCTTAAAAAGCTTGGCTTAAATTTTAATCCAAACATTTTGTAAAATTAAGCAGATGGCTGCTGGCACTGTAGTATTATCTAACTGAAACAAGTTCTAGAATCTCTAAACACTTGTAGAGGCAATGAAAATATTACTGAATTTAAAGTATCAAAACAACAACCTCTTCTCAAAATTAGCACATCCTTTGGTGACAGAGAAGGCATACACATATGCCAAGGAAGGCAGACTGCTTATTTTAAGGTGGTAAATTGTATGTACTGAAATAATAATAGCTTAATATTTCCAAAAAGAAGGACATGCAAAGATGTTAGACCATTTCCCAGTGAGCAGTTCAGGAGAAAACTAGGCCTACTACATCGCTGTTCATTCTGGGTTTCTTTTTCACATTGGTAACAGAAGGCAGAGTTACTAAAGGGATGGCATATTCTCTTCCTTCAATATAAATGTTCTGATTTAGTCATTACTGAATTGATCGCAGCAAAGAGACCATTTCCAGTATCTTTAGGCAAAGTGCTTGTAATAGGCTCTGAACACAATACTAGCGAGGTTCACCACTTATCAGGCCACTCACAGGAGTGAGGTTTCCCTCATATCAGGTCCCTGGAACTGCCTGCACTGTATGCCTGGAAAAGGCTTAAAGCAGGAAGGAAGCTGATTTAATATAGGGCAGCGCCATGATGTCACCCGCTCCTCACACTGCGAAGGCATGTGAATGCTTGTGACAGGCTTCCTCCTGCCCCTGTCAAACACAAGAGTAATTGCTGTCAAAAAAATGAGTTACCAAGGTGCATTGCCTTGCAGGGTTTGTCCTGGCAAGGTGGGAATACTCCTCAGTTCAAGCTCCGCTCTCAACAGAACCCTTCTGAGCCTAAATCACAAGTGGGATCAAAATGAGTATCTTCCTTTGGCCATAGCTAAACTTCTCACATCTCTGCAATGAACCTATAAACTACTGCACTGTTCACCTGCAGTTCTCCATATTCATACTTTACTTTCTCACCAGGCTACATTTCATGATCTCATTGTCTCCTCCACTCCCCGTTAGTCTGAGAGTCACTGACACTAAGGACTGTGAGACAGCTCAAACTGTGGGGCAGTGAGGTGAGGCTGTGAAGGCTGGCAAGGCTGCAAGCACATGTCCACCGGTCCTGCTCTGCATCATTTCCAGCCCTGCCTCAGCCTCTTCCCTCAGCAGCGCTCCCAAGGAAGGCTTTCTCTGTGCTTTCCTACCACAGCAATGTCCTCCCTGAGTTTCTCACTGTTTCCAAAAATTGTCCTAAAATGTCACTCCAGTCCCTAACTCCTCACATGCATTCTGCACCCCTTGTCCATCGAGTCACTACCCTTTGTCTGGGTAATTATGCTGCAGGAGACAAACAACAGCTGGCTGTTAGTATTATAAGTATTATAAATCACTGGAATTGTCCACTAATTTTGAACTCTGGAATTCATTCTGTTCTCAGATGCTCAGAAAGTCAATCACATTTTTTCTGACTGTGTGTATTGTATCACAGTAATCTGCATATTTATTTTGCTTTTTTACAAATGGACTTTCAGTTTTCTTAAATTCTTTGTGAAGAGCATGAATTTTGAAAAATTAATGATCTCCAATCCTCCATGGACAACACTTCAAAAGAAATACAGGTGCGCAACATATGTTCTCTTCTTGTCAATCTCAGCTTATCTAATGACTTCTGATAATATCTAGCAAAGTCCACACAGTCCACACTCTAAACGAGCCAGAAACAATCAGTGAAAGAAAAGGTGAAAAAAGCAAGTTAAAGCAAATCTAGGATATTACAGATGATGGCAAATATTTTCCAACCGTCTTTTGCTAATGATGGTTGCTTTTTACTATGTTCACGGACCCTAGGCTTAAAGATAATGAATGACTCATCAGCTAAAACATGTGGTAGATGATTTTATTTTCTAGAAGACAATATAGTTTGTTTTCTTATTTATGACACTACCCATGCAGTCATCTGAGTGCAAATATTCCTGGATTCCTCCTATGAAAAACAAGTGGAATTAGATCTCCAGCCACAATTTTCTCTTGTCATATTATTTCTCAGCAGATTCTGTGACTCTCTCTGTCCTCTGACCAGGAATGCTGTCACTGTGCTTTCACCTTAGTGGCAATGACAAAAAAATGCTATCTTTCACAGATCATTCCTCTGAAATTAAACATCTGGCTAGGACCAGCCTCAGGGTTGGGAATTTTTTTTTCATATGTTGAGGGCTGAATAAATGGCGGTGTTTTTTTCCTCTGTATATGTTCGGTGAATATTTGCTATTGTGGACAGTCTGTGGGAACTCACACAGACTAGCATGCCTGTCTTTTACACAATCTCCTTTTAGATTCAGGTGGATGAGTTGGCAAGGTGTTATGGGACTGCTTGATGTACAGATGCTCTGAAGTGTAACGGATTTGATTAGAACAGTAGGCAGTTTGATTTCTTGTAGGAGATTACCTCATGGTTTCTCCCTCATGTGCCACAGCAATAAATGAATGATAGCTCTGAAGCTATTTTAACTGAATGCTATTCAATTTAGATGATGTTTGCTTTCAAGTCAGGAGTAATACAGACACAGATACGGGAAAAGGAATCTAGACAACATTGTGTACCTGTCTGACCCAGGTACTGAACTTGAACAATCTAAAAGTACTATAAAAATCAGATAGTTAATAATTTAAATACTATTTGAGAGCTTCTTTTCCCTATTCCTCAGTCTTTAAATCCTGCCCTCCAACCCTGTGCAGACATTTTCACTCCAGCAGATGTTTCCCCTTTGAGTTTTTCCTATTTAATATATTCCAAACCAAAGTCTCAAGCTGCTTGCTCACCTCTCTCTGCTTCAACGGATCAGTTGAGATGGAAGGAGAAAAATAGCAGATGTTTCAGAAGTTAGAAATGGCAGGAAAAAAAAAAAAAAAAGTGGAAATTGTTAATGTAGATTTTATATTTGTGTGTGGCGACATTAACAGATGCTCGCAGACTAATAACTACTTCTATCATTTTCCATGGAAACTGAGAGCAAATTTGAATTAGAAAAAATATTGCTTTGAAAAACCCACGTGGAGTAATATGATTTATTACATACAGTGAAAGACAATGAAATTTTGCCAGGGAAGCATTTATTATATTTCAGACAAATGGAAACGATAGACTGTTGCCCCAAGGAATTTAGCAGGTTGTGACTTCCCTGCTTTTGGTTGTACAAAATGCTGAGAAAGAGAAATTAGCCTCCCTACACTGAGATTCACAAGACCCAGTTAGTCACAGGTCTACATTCCTTTTTGCCTCTTTTACTCTTAATACAATAAAAGTAATACAAAGACATTTCTAATATATCTTGGTTGCAGTGTCTATACCTCTTAAACATGAACAAGCAGGCTTAATGCATGTATTTGCGCACACTTTTCTGATTTGATTACCTAATGTCCCCCTCAAAAATGCAGGATACCTTGAGCACCATCAAAAGGTTTATTAAAAAACAAAAGAAGACAACAATTTATATCCTAGAGCACACGTCTGAAGCAGGGGTACAAATTAGGGCAGAAGCCAAGGTTGTTGAAGAACTTGTTCATGTAATGCTCTTCCTAGTCTCTATTTGGACTTCTGTTTCCAGGCTGAGGACCAGAGTAGAGATCGGTTCCAGGGAACAACAGGAGATGGCTCAATGGAAAGGACTATCTCTGACAAAGACAAGCTACAGGAAACAGAAGCCTTAGGAGTATTATTTTGGGAGATCTTTTGCAGTCAAAGAAGGCTGGTGATGGAACAGTCAGAGTTAACACAGGATGCAACGCCAAAAACAAGTTCAAGTTTGGTACCTGATGGTTTAGTTACTGCACATACAAACAGTATGGAAACTATTCCAACTTATAAATATATTCAACAAGGCAGTGAAACTAGGTGAGTTGCCCAAGGCCAGATAGCAAGCCATGGCAGAATTGAAAACAACAAAACCCGTCTCACACAGTCTTCTGTCCTACTCAGAACACCCATGGACCTTCACTGTGGGAGAGTTTTGCCATGCAACAAAAAATTACAGAACCCTACTGAAAAACTCAATGTATTTCCCCTATACATCAATGGCTGTCCAAAAATCCTTTGATTTCAACAAGATCTGAAGTGGATTGTTTACAAGCAAACTTTTTTTCCCTTCAGTTTTCAGTGACACTTTCACACTACATAATGGTGTAAAAATGTTAGTCATATGGTAAAAGCAACATATGTCAAACTGTTATAGAGGTTTTTTTATGCCCTCTTATAACATGTTCTATATTGAGAGACGGAAGAAACTTCAAGCACCTGAGAGAATAAGAAATGCACAAAGCTGCAGGGAATACGCTTCAGAGAATAGTCATTATGTAAGTAGCAGCAATTATATTTTAGCATAAGTCTAGTTATCTGTGAACCAAAAGAACTATGTTTTGAGTTTTGTTTGTAGAATCGAAATAAATCTTTACACAGGAGAAAACCAGATTGCTATGGCAGCTGAAAAAATTCAATGGTCTTGCAGAAAACACTACACATTTAAATTCGGACCTATATACCTAGTTAGCACTGTGGAAGGTTTGTATATTATCTCTGTCTGTTTTTGAATTACATAGTGTTTGAAGCATTGTTAACATAGAATAAAATGTAAATATTTATTCTCTTTCTCCTGTGTTTACCTTCCTTTCCTTCCATTTATTCTTTGGGTCAGAACTTTAATCAGCTGAAGTTAACTGCACATAATTCATTAACTTCACACATGCAGGACTGGGGGGATCTCTTCTGCTTTTCTGCACAGAATCCCCTTCTCTATCAGTTGTCTATGAAGTGAAAAAGGAGTAACACTGCTTACTAGACTCAGTAAAGTTACTTGAGCACCATATGATCCTTTTTGCATAATATTCTTTTGCTCTATAATTTCAAATAAAAAATTCACTAAATTGCTCTTAAGTGAAATAATAAATTCCTAAGCTAAATCTGTAGCAGATAAATTTTACATTTTCTTTCCTGTACTTTAATGAAAGGTAATCACTTCACAAAAAAATCAGCAAGAGGCATGCACGCTATTGTTTAGGTTAGTAAAACATATACTTTTAATTCCGAAGTGAGATTTAGAACGCTGTGTTTTGATACAACACACTTTGACACAGGGTTATTGATCAGAATATACGTACCATCATCTCATTAAAGGTACAGTACGTGTCACGAGCTTATGCCACGGGAGGTGCCCTTTCGGGGTTGGAGAAGGGGTTGGACCAGGTTATTCCCATTCGTCCCTTATGCTGATACTACTCTGTGATTCTGTCCTGAAGATTGATATGACAGACATTTTTAGCAATTTATTTTCTGTTTGGTTTTTAGCTATTAGTGTTTGGGAGCAGGTGCTAAAAAGTAAAGGTGTGTCAACATTTTGTGGCTATGGGCATACTTAGAAGAAGCCCATGTAGAACTCTTTGCACCATGCATTCTAGACACTTGCCAGAGTAACATAGTCTTTAACCCTAAGACCTTAGAATCTTTTCATTCTATGAAAAAAAAAAAAAATCAGAAAATGAGTGCTGGGTTTTTACTTCGATAAGAATAACAATATTCATATTTTCAGAAGTGAGTTCTTGTTTTTTCATTGCAAATAAGAATTTTTTCCAGGGCATGTGCTTTCATTACTAATTGAACCATTAAAATGGTATTAAAAATAATATAAAGGGACTGTTCTAGAACTCACAAAGCCTTACAAATTTTTAAGCACTTGAAATTTACACAGACTTTTGCCTAAGTAGTATATACTGGTTTTCCTCTCAAATACAGTTTGACAGTGTTCTCAATATAGCATTTGGTCTCGAAAATAATTACTCAAATTATATCATTTGATTCAGATAATACAATTTCCTAACTTAGTTATACTTATGCTTTAAGTATTTAATATGGTAATTGAAGAATAAATTAGGAAAATTTAAAAAAAAAAAAAAATCATAAGTAAATCTATGTCACTAGAATGATTTTATATTACAAAAAAGACCAGAAATAAGTCCCCCTTCATATGACATAATAGTGTACTTTTTGATTCAGTAAAAATCAGTAGCAAAAAACTCTTAGTGAGATTATTATTTACATAAGTATTGATTGACAACACTCTTAAATTGATTCCCCTACTCACAAAACAAAGGAAGAATATCTGCCTAGCTTCCCTCCCTCAGACAAGTTTCCCTTTGTTCTGCAAGGCACGCCTTTCCTCCTCCTGGTCATTCTTCCACCTCTGACAGGTATTGCTGATAGGGAACCAGGCAGTACCTGCCTCTCAGGCTGTAAAAATCTCACCTCATTCCTGCCTGCACTCCTGTGCACTGGTTATATGAAAGTGGGCAGTTCGATGATCTCCTAGAGCCAAAGCATCTGACAGATGTCATAGTATGGCTGAATAATTTAGATTGGAAGGGATCTCTGGAGGTTATCTCATCCAACATCCTGCTCAAAGCAGGGCTGACTTTGAAGTTAGATCAGGTTGTTCAGAGCTAAATCCATCTGAGGTTCAGGTATCTCCAAGGACAGAGATTCCACAGCTTCTCTGTGCAAGTTGGTCTTTCATCACTCTCACTGTGAAAATGTTTTTCCTTAGATTCTATTAGGATTTCTCTTGTTGAAACTTGTGTCTGTTGTGTCTTGCCCTCTCGTTGTGCACTTCTCAGAAGAGTGGCTCCATCTTCTCTATAATTACTCATTAAAGGAAGTTAAGACAGCATTTAAGTCTCTCATATGTTTGTTTACATATCCATAAATCGATTTTATTCAGCTGGATGGAACTTCACTTCCTCAGACTCTGCCACTCCGCAGAGGAACCTGTAAGCAGACCTCACCAGGCAAGAGCTCAGCAAGAAGTGCCTTATTCATCCACTCCTGCCTTCCACCACACCTGCTTGTCTTCCTGCATGTTGGAACAGATCATTCTTGTGCTTTGATCTAGAGTTTTCCTTCTCTGACCTTAGTGTTCCCTTTGCTGTTTCTCACTCTTCATGCCACACAGCCCTCACCCCTCCCTTTCTGTCTGATGTCTTCTATCTTTTGTGAAATATGTTTTCCCAGAAACGCCACCAACTTCACCGACGGGCTCAGCTGCGTCTTGCAGAGGGTCTGTTGTGGAACCAGCTGTGTCCAGCATGGGCAGTCCCCAACCTCTTCCCACGCAGGCCATGCCTGCAACCTGCCCCCTACCAAAACCTTGCCACCTGCACCCAATACTATATTTCTGTGTATTTCTGAAAGAGTGTGGCAATCATAGTGCTTACTCCTAAAGACAACCTGAGACTTTGGGGAAGCATACACCTGCATCTTTCTGAACTATGATAAATGTTTTAAAATGCTTTACAGCTTACAGTGATGTGATTAGAGATACCCGCCATCAAGAACTGGACTTGAATCATGATTTGTAGCATGTGACTCACTGGAAAGTTATACATCCTGTGCAAAATTAAAATGATGACTATTTCTGTTAACTTTTGCTCTAAATTTGCAATCTGTAACCTAAGAGCTCAGTCATTGCTCACTTGCATCAGAGCAAATTCATTTGATTTACTTAAGTCTAATTTCTTGCAGTTTATACTAATCTATTATCACCTTCATTTTACTTCCAACTCTATACATCACTTTCATTCAAATCTGTAGAGAGGTATGTGTTTGCTCTTTTGAGACATCACTTAAACTGGTAAGAACATTTCCACTTTAAATAGTTTTTTGCCAGAATAGTTACAAAACCAGCAAAATATCAGCAATAGATTTCTTTCAAATGTACTGATTTAGGAATTTGTGAAGTAAAAGGTTTGTGGAATTTCAAAATACTGGTTGAAAAGACTTGTATTTATTTAGTTACTGTAAAAATATAGCATCTAGGTTGATAACAGGAGGATCCTGGTTTGTGAGTGGGTGAGTTGTTCGGGTTTTTTTTACTTGGGCTCCAAAGTGCAATAAAGGCAAACTAAAAAAAATGTTGCTCTTTTCTATAAGAAATGTTCTGATATATGGGCATTTACAGTGCATAACAGTTAATTTTGATTTCTTTGTGTCCTGCTGTGGCAGAAAATTATGGTAGCAGAAGGTAAAAAAATGTTCCCTACACTTTTATTGCTTATTAAATGATTGTTCCATTGTGTTTCTCCTTTTTTTTTTTTTATTTCTCCAAATATAAGCTAATATTTAGGCCACCTATACTGGTTTAGGTTGCATAACAATATTGAAACTGCGAGTTCTTTAGCCTCAAAAATAATCCCACAATACTACTTTCCTGTGTCAACACTTTACTTGTTATTGGGCCTCAAGCCAAGGAGCCAGAGCTACACAAATCCTGGCTCCTCCATGCTGCAGAGCTAATGCAATTCAGCTGTGAAGGGAAGCTGAGCAAGTGTGAGATTCCATCTCTGGAGCAGTGCAAAGACACAGGCTGGCTGTGAGAATCTGATCCAGAACACACATACTTTGATCTAGGTGTTTTCTAACTAAAGGCCTACACTTATTTCTCTTCAGTATCTGCATCCATATCCCCAAGTCAGATTTTGTAATATATGCTTTATGCTTTCAATCTCATAAATGTATTAATTTATTTGTATGCCTTTGAGTTTTTATCCTATCTTGCTCACTGTTCTTATGAACTGCTCTGTTCACATCCATAATCTCTCTTTATTACACTTTCCCCACTACTTTATCCAAACGACAGACCAGAAATAGCGTACCTTAGAAGGTAAATTTGATCAACTCCCGCTACCAACAAATGTTGACATATAAGAAAGAGAACACCTTCCATTTGAATCTTCATTCCTTTGAAAATGTAATGCCTGTTTAACCTAAGTGGCCAAAAATGGAAAGACAATTCTTAGTATAAAAGCAAGGCTTCAGTAAGGGAAAGTGTTCACCCTGTGCCTTAACAGGAAAAGCAACAAATAAAATGATGAGGTGGCTACTCCACCTCAGGAAAAGTTTCCTAATACCTCCCACCCTAAGTCTCTTTTTGTGGCTCTAGGCAGTCAAAAGGAAGCAGCAGAGAACATAGAAGAAAGAAAATAGGTCATTCCTTGTTTAAAAGTTCATGCAGCATGGTGGTTCCTGTCCTTAAAAGCTGTTTTATTTCAGAAGAGCAGCAAGCTGTGTGCAACACATCGTGTGAAAGTTCACTACAGTCTTTTGGGGTTTGGAAACTGAAAAAAAAAAAAAAAAAAAAAGAAGAACAAAACAACGAATAGTTGCCATAGTAAAAAAAGAATCCATGTTTTGCTAGAAGAAAGCCAACACTGCATCTTCTTTTGATATAACAGTTTGTTCTCAAGGGAAGAATTTAAATTATTTCTGTAGATCCACAGATTTTATGTTGATTTGACTTAGCAGAACTACTGTCTGGAAGATGCAGAACTTCACTGACTCAGTAATCATGCACATTAACTATCTTCTGTCCTCTGTATCGTACTTGCTCACAGATATCGCTGACAAATAGTAAATGTTCGTCCTTGTTTATAACATTTATAATATAAAAGTGTGGTTGACATTAACCATGAACAGAAAAAGAAACATTTAAAGTCATTTTCTGGGGTTCTTCTCAATTACCTTTACAGTGGTTGGCATTGCACTTCACCTTTCATTACACTGAAAACACTTTTATCAAGATGCTTGGCAGGTTGCAGTGCCTTCCCAATCAAAGCTCTGAAGTACCAGCTACGTCTCCATTACATCTCTTTTCCTTGTAATGTGGTACTGTTAACCAGGCTCCTTCTTGAGTGAAATACCCAAGTCCTACAGAACTTCTCTCTCTGACCTTTCAGGTTCAGGCTCAGAGAGAAGAGACCTAACTCCCTGTGCTCCTTGATAAACTTCCATTCACAGACAGCTGTATTTAACCCACAGGGTACCTCAACCTTCTTGGTAATGCATCTGTTGCTATTCCAGTTTCAGCAGTAAAGTTACCTGATGAGCACAGGCTGAGTCACTTCAAAGAAGTACTTACCATTCAGTCTTCCTCTTTTCTGCAGAGAGGCTTTTGTCTAGCGAGGGGAGCACACACAGCAGTGAAGTTTATGTGCCTGCGAGAGTCGTATATTGAATGGGACAGAACGGGGAGAAAGGGAAAACATCAATAGGTCATAGATATTCAATGTGAATCTAAAAGATGAATGCATTGCTATGGATTTGTATAATTTTTAGACAAAGCAGAAGTAATGGATACACAAAGGTGCACAAGCTGTATGCAGGCATAGCTCTGAGATCACCACGATATGAATGCAGCGTATCTCTCCCCAGCTGCTGAATGCTCCACCACCTGTGCTGCTGGTCGCATCCATACAGAGTGATAAACATGCAGTGACTGTTCCCTTTCTCTTACAAGCCAATATTTTATTAGATCTTAAGTAATCAAAAAACAAGATCAGCAAGCAATTGTACCTGGTATGTTAAGAATCATACGTGTGTATTGTACTGTATAAAAAGACAAGGACTGAGGCAAGTATCGGACAAAAATAGGCAGGCAGAACAAAAGAAGGCAGCAGATGCAGATACCATTATTACAAACTCTTTCAGTTCAGCTCTCAACATCATTGCAAATTACTTCTGAGCACTAGGGACAAGCAGCATGAGTAACATGGAGAAACAGACACAAGGAAACAGAGTAGGTGCTACTAGGAGCAAGCTAAAGTGAGGAAAAATTTTCTGTATCCTCTCCTGTTGGTGTCAATAATGTGATGAGCTTTCTAGTCACATTTCTGTACTTTCTTTGGTGATCCTATTGTAACAGCAGACAAGGAAAATTGGTCTTTTCCATCTGCAGCATTTCAGACGAAAGTTAGGTTGAAAAAACAGGCCCTGAAGTTTCAGAGAAGATCATTAACACACCACAGAAAGGAACAAGTCTGAAAATGCTGTCCAGTCTGATAGCACTTCTAACTCTCAGAATCCTCTCAGCCTTTCTCTTTAAAAAGCCACATGTTTTACAATGCATATCAAGACACAGGCCTAATTTGCCTATATTGTGTCTTCAGTCCTTTATGTTCGCACACACACACCCCATGGTCTGTGAATTCCATGTGCAAGTTTCTCCTTTGCTTTGCACTTTCCTTCATATGATCCTATTGTCTTTCACATTACGAAGCCTAAATTTGGAGAATCTGTCTGCCAGTTCTCTACTCAACCAAATTCAGCACCCACCATTGATTCTCCCCTTTTATTGGATGCTCCAATCAACATATTACGGCTCAGGAAGAAATGCAAAATGATCTAAGAAATCCACATGCAGATTAAGAAAAATAATCACATCCTAAGAAAGTGAGACTGAAATTTAGGCTTTCATGCATTACATGAGAAGAAAAACAATAAAGATTGGGGGAAAAAATGAAAGTGGTCTCATCACTTAAAGAAAGCAAGTGTCCTTAAAAACCAGTCTGTAACAAATCCCACCTAAATCAGAATACAGAGAACCATGAAATGATTTCATAGGTAACGGTTCAAGTTTTACAAATAACTGTACACCCCTAATTCGAAATTCCAGCCTGGCAATTAAGACAAAGGCAATTTTAAGGATCAAGAAAAACATAATGATCCTACAGTTTAATGAATGTGATGAATATGATGATTAGAAGTCTCTTAATTAATTTGAGATGATGATGGAATCAAAACTTGTATCTTAATGGAAGATGCTAATCTAATTGCAAAGCTGTTCCAGATGTGAATATACCAGAGGAACATACGAGGGAGTGTCAGAGTTCAGGTTTATTTTGCTCCAAGGAACATAGGGTATTTTCTATGAGTTATAAGAAAGTAAACACATTCAATTTAGGTGGTGAGCTGCAAAGCAACCCATTAACATTGCTATTGGAAAAGTTTAGAGCCTAGCAATACTTAAGAAAAATAAGTTTATGAAAGAGAGGCACAACTCCAGACCTCTCCTAAAATCCCTCCCCATGCTACCCAGTAGCTTTCTTCTTTCCCTCCATTACACCAAGTACATTAGGTTACTGGAAAATCCTTATTCCCTTAGGACCACTTCAGATTTGTGACATATACCCTGTGCTGTATATTGTAGCAAGTGAGAGGATCTTTTTGCTTACATTCTAACAGAGAACAAATAAATTCTGGTGCAACAGAATAAAAACATGTCTCAATACAAGTCCTTCCACACAACTGATCTCAAGTATCAAGTTTTCATCAGATTCATCATGACAGTAATAAGAAGTGTGAGTCTTGCACAGTTTTTGTATTTCTAAACATTTTGTAAATTATTTCACCGCCAAGGTTTTCCTCAGAGACTTGTCTTCAAAAGGAAGACATGCAGAAATACCTGCAATTGATAGCTGCCATTGTCACAAGCACAGTTAAAAAATAAAGTTAAATGGGACAAATGAAAAGCTGAAAGATAGAAACTTCTTCTGCATACGAAAAATAAAGTTATTTTCAGTCTTTCAGTCCAAAAGCTGGATTGTCCTAGTGCTGACAGATGCAACGAGAAAGGAGAAGCAGGTGAACAGCAGCTCCCAGAGCCTGTCAGCTACCTTTCATTATTATGGGGCAACTATAGCACTGTACTGAGATCTTTTTTTCAACTTGAAAAATACAACAAGTAAGAGTGAAATATTGCATGTAAATTATTCATAGTTCTAATAATAAATAGAAATATTCAAATTAACAGAGAAGTTTTTCTGTTATGCTTATTTTTAAAATAATATTCCTAATCGCAATACACATACAATAACATTGCCTTTGGTATATGTTGCTTATTTCTTGGTCTTAAAGCTGGCTAAGAAGGCAAAAATTGGGAATTTCTATTTATGAATGGAGCTAGAATGACATCACACATTGGTTTTCAAGAGAGAGATACAGGAGAAGTTCTGTTTCACTGACCTTCAGATGATGAGCTCCCTGTCTTTTGAAATCATTTTCTATTCTACAGCAGAAAATGATCTTTTGCAGCTTCACAAAAGAGAACCTCATAATCAAATTTCAGGGTCCAAATCATATCCTGTTGTATCTCTGTTACAAACGCACATGTTGTTTTATCAGATCACTATTTATTTAAAAAAAAAAAAAAAATCAGATGCTTGTTTCTTTTAAATATTGAATTTCTGCACAGAGTGAAATAGTCTTTAAATTTAATTTTGAAAAATGTTCAGAATTGTTAAATATTTCCCTTTCGCCTTGAAACACACTGTATTACCCGCACATATTTGGTAAAATGTATTTTTAGTTAGATTTTAACACATTTCTGAGGGAAGAATAGTATTTTCCCACTTTCTAGCAGAAAAGAACAGAACTAATGGAGTACGAGAAAAAAAAAAAATCCAACCATTTTAAAATACAAAACACTTGAAAATTTTGTCTGAGAAAAAAATTTTCAACAGAGCAATTACTGTTGGAAAACGTTTGGGAAAAAAAAAATCAGTACTGCTCACAGATCTTCTGGAGACATCCAACTGCTTTTCCAGTCTGACAGATTGTTTAGACGGTGCATAAAGCAAGAAAATACTCCAAATGCTATGTGTAGGCCACCTCCTTGAGCTACTGGAATGACATTATTGCTCTTCAAAAACACAGTTCAAATAATTGCCTAATCCATATTTTCCCCCCCAGGTATTTGATTTTTAATATTATAAAAAATAAGCTGAATCACATCAGATTAATAGCTGTCAAAAATGGACAGTAGGTCCACATAAATTCTTTATTTAAATTGGAAAATTTTGCAAAGAACAATTAAAAACCCCAACACAACACTACAGAAAACCACATCGAATTAGAATTAATGTACAGGATAATGCCCCATTTTTGCCAAGACTAGCACTCACTTTTATATTTGTCAGTTTTGTTGATTTCAGTGAATAAAATTATATAGAAATCTTTCCACAGTCAAGATCTATTTTATGAATGGGATATAGTAATAGTGAAAATACAAATGACTTAAGATATCTCACCTTCATTTTGAATTCTGTTTACAGTAAACAGATGGAAGAATCTATCTAACAACAGCAAAAACTTAATGAGAATTATTTTCTTTATTCTGTCTTTTGTTTACGATTTGGAGTTATAAAAAAACACAATAAACAAGTTTTTCAAGATATACCAAGTAAACAACAGAAATAATTCAGAATTCTGAACCAGAATTTGTGCTAAAACACTATTTCCCTTCACAAGTTACAAAATCAGTCACAGAGGTTCTCTAATTAACAGAGTAGCAGACTTTGCAGTTACCATCCACATTATCTATGTTCATAGATCTACATGGCATTCAGTAGATTCTTAATCCCTCTAAGGCATCTTTTAAATGCAAAGGAAAAACAGATTATGAACTCTGAAAGATCATTGTAACCTATGTCAACTCAACCTTTCTTACAACTTTATCCTATTCTCTCTTAAAAACATTTAAACTCACTTTGTTTTAGCAGTGCACAAAAAATCCTGTCTAAAAAGTTTTTGTGCAAACCATTAACATTTTGAATCAATTCTGCCATATTCAGAAAATATTGAGTAATATCTTTCCTCATGGTGCCTTTCTTCATATAAGAACTCAGGTAAACAAAAACGAGTTAAATTATAGGTCATAAATCATAGCAAAAAACTGTTTTCTGTGATAGCAGGAGACAACATAGCACTAATGGTAGGTTATTTCCAATATATTTAATCACCTGTATGTATCAGTAAGCTCTTCTGACACATTTGGCTGTGTCATCCTTGCATAGATTCAGTTTTCTGAGGTTTTTAACCTCTACTACATTATTAACTAATCTACTCCTCTTTCACCTGCACTCATCTGGAATTGGACTCTGAGTGGTAACAAAGCCAACACTAATTTGTAGCAAACATATTCTTATTCCAGATATTTAATTGACTCATGTCATTTTCAAAAATAAGAGCTATAATTTAAAAAATTGCTCTTTTTATGCCACTCCTTTTTATATAGTGTTTTCAACTGTTAATCTCAAGGCAGTCTTTAAAAGAAGTTAACTGTAATTGCTCTCACTTCTGCTCTAGACATTCAATCAAATACAATTTTTATAAGCTGCTTGCCAGTGAGTTTTCTAAATATGAACTTGGACTCAAATACTGCTAACTGGGAAACTGTTGTGATACACAAGAAAAGGTGTAAGTGTGCAAATTCACGATGCCTTTTCTATAGGCTGAGTCATCAGGAAATACCAGGGAGGAAGGTGACGTGCAATATCATTTTCTTCCTTGTATTGACTCAGTGTTCGTACTGCAAATCAGTGTACTTATCACTTTGATATTTCTTTTGCCACTGATTAATTCAGAATTTCATCTTCATAAGCTAAAAATTAGGAATATTAAGGTCAATGCAGTTACATTGCTATAAAGTCTGGGTTAGTTACCAGTTTTAAATATTTCCAGATCATTAGCCATGTGGAGTTTGACATTTCAGCATGCAATTAAAGGCTGTGAACGCATCAGGCCATGTGCAAATAACACTTGGCATGATATACAATTTCTACTGCTGCTTCAGAGATTCTATAGCGGCTTCCTAAAATGTTTGCCACATGTTACTCTTTCTTTTACTATGAAGAGGAATATTATTTCTTTATCATATGCAGGCCTTCCTGACTTCCTGAGATATCCTCTAGAGCTATGATTCATCAAAGTGAAAGCCAAATAAATGCCACGCTGGTGTATATACAAGTGTTGCCTGGGCAAGCTTGTGTCACTACAGATACCTCACTAGACACTGGCATTGTCCCTTTTCTTACCCTCGGTGGGTAATTTCTCCCTCCAGTTAACATGTTTGCAGGCAACATTCACACTTGGTTGGCTGATTTGGAGTTCTCACACAGTGTGAAGGGCAGAGTTCAAACCGCAGCCTCAGGCCTTCACTGGAGATAACAGGCTTTGGAAAGACAAGAGGTGCCCATGAGTTAGTGAGGAAATACACAAATTCAATAAGCTAAAATCCTTACAAGGAAAACAGTATTTTTTTAATCATCTTACTGTTATGTTATCATGCACACATAATAAAAGATGACAAATGAAAGTTAGATGTATGTCCAGATAAAGCTAGGTAACGACATAAAAAAAAATACAGAGATAAATGTATCATGTAAGAGCAGCTCTTTCTCTTCAGACCTTTTTTTCTTGATGTGCTTTAAAGGAGGATTCATAACTAGGGTATGTAGATTGAAATTTGGGGGTGTAGTTCAAGAACCAAATACATTTCAGGAGAATAACAAAATTAAGCACAGTATAAGAGTTTACTGTATTGCACTAATAATTCAATGTGTCAAGGAAATGAGTGAGTAAATTATATTTGCTTCTTAACTTGTATTTACTAGCTGAAGTATTTACAGAAATATAGAGATAAACACATTTGAAGAGGTAAAAAATATTCAGAAAGCGGGGTTGAAAGGTATTGTTGACTATAGTTACACATCCTCACCAAAGCCAGTTCCTTGCTGAAACATATCCACTCTATCCACTACAGCTTAAAAGAAAAAAGATCAGATCCAAACTCTGCAACACATGCTTGCATTCAACTGAAGCATAAATTGTATAATGGCAGTTCTGTTCTAGACCCTTTTACAGGAAAGAACTGGATAATGTGCTCAGTATTAGTAAAAACAATAATTATTTTCATGTTAATTGAGCTATGCAGATTCTTCAACATTTGTACAAAAGGCTTAAGAAGTATATTAGAAATAATATTAGTATATTAGAAATAAATTTAAGTTTATATAATTGAAGTATGCATAATTGATATATATATAATTGATAAATTGATAATATTAAATTGATATTTGGCTGTTTTCAAGTCTACCTTCTAAATTATTTGAATTTTCAAATATTCTAAATAATTGTAAAATGATGGGAATATTCAGTATATTCTGGAATTCATCTTTCTCAGGTGACTCTGACAACAGTATTTTTGTGGCCATGTGGCACGGGGTCTTCTGGATTAAGAGTGTTTAAGTACCTTTTTTACATAAAACCTAAACCATCAGATTATCAAAACTACTTGTTGCAGGTTGCTGTGCTATGTAACTTCTTTGCTCTTGTTATTTGCCTTTAGAAGACTGAAAAATCCAAATCACTTTGTGAGCATATCTTGTAGGAATAAATCAGGAATTTTTTCTCTGGAAAGATTTCAGTTACATTAGTTGGGAAAAGATATCTGGTCTTGGCCATCTGTGGATTAAAAATGGAGCTTCCTGGTGCCATGAAAACAAGCCTTGAGGAAGCACTAAAGCCTCTTACAAAATTCTATATACCTTTGATCCTGTTAATGCTTCAATGTGAGGAAATAATCATATTTGATGCTATAATTATTAATGTGGCTATATATTTCAAATGACTGATAAGGTTAACACAGTTTATTAGAAGGCTAATAAAGTTTAATCTTTTTCAAACAGGTGCAGAATGACTATTATCATAAAAAAAAAAAAGTATTTACAGCTGTTGTGAGTGAGTCCAACGTAATTATGGAAATCATTATTCAGAGCCAATTGAAAAAATCGTGTTTAAATTACATCCAACTGTGGGCTCTCGGCTTACAACAAAATCGTGTTTTCATTGCTCCTCTCACATTTTCCTCACTGTTCTCTCATATTTTAAATCATGAATCCATTTATATTCTTGTATTCTTTCAGGCAGAGAGAGGTATTTATCATTCAGCTTCCTTCTACTGAGCAGGACAACTGTGCATGTTTATTTAACCAGCTTCAAGATTAAATCTGCAGTTTCATATTTATATGGTTATTCCTAGTGCCTCCAGTGGAGATGGCTCTGTAACAATTTGCAGGTATTGTGTTCAAAGCCTGTTTCTTTTCTCTAGAGTTCACAGAATTCAGGACATGCTTTCAGGTACAGAGATTAGGAAACCTTGTGACTCAAAAGAATTTCTTACTTCAATATAGCAGGAAGAATTATAGGTATAGAAAAGATGTCTCAGGTGGCTGGGTAGAAGTAAAACATTCGAGTCCTTATCTTAAAAATATGTTTTGCCAAGTAGCTTATTTTCTCACCTATTTCAAATAGGCCTAAAAATAGGAGAGCTAATGAGCATGACATGAAGTTCCACTGACTAGGACTAACACTGGAATAGTCAGACTTCTATTCCCAGCCTTACTTTTGCTTTCTGTATTAACTGTCATTGGCTACCTGTAGGAATAGTCTTACAAAGAGGGACTATGAATATTAAACCCCTTGTTTTGACTGCAGAACCGGAGATGGAATGGTCCTTGCCTAACAGCTGGTTGAAGGGCAGCCTTGCAGAACAGAAGGGTCTGAACTTCCACAAGGGAGCCAGTAAATTCAAGTGAAGTTTCTTGGTTTTATCCTATTAAGACTGGGAAGCATCAATCTCAGCAGGACTTTTTTTGATAGACTCTGTGCTGTCATGATTCTGTGTATTCCAAGCAGAGCTGTCAATTTCAGGCCTTTTAAAGAATTTAGGCTCAGGGATGGCTGAGCTGTAAATTTCAGACAAGCGTAGGAGAGAGACAAGTAACAAGCACACAACTCTGCTGTGATGGTAACAGTTCTTTGCTTGCAAATAAGAAATGAAAACTCCGAGGAATTCAGTTTGGTAAAACAGGGTCCACTGTGTAGTTTTACATATATAACTAAGACAGAAGCTTTGTGAATTTGTCAGCCACCTAAATTTTGAAAATTTGGTATGCAATGACAGGTGCTTATGAATATCATCAACAATTAACTTTTGGCCTATACATAATTTGTTAAAAAAATTCTTTCTGCGCAGTTCTCTAGCCATAGATGAACTGTAATAGTTTGTAAGTATCTGCCAATTTGTGTCGTTTTAAAAGAAATTGAATTGTTATTATGTACATAATTCCTCATCAAAAACAAACATAAGATTTTGAGTACTAGTACAGCAAAATAGATCTATTAAAAAAATCAATAAATATATTCAAATCACGGTGTTCTAAAATTCTAATAAAATAATATTTACACATAAAGTTATGCATATGAACAGTATATTATATGATTTCAACAGCGGACAAGATGACAGTTGGAGTCAGGTATACCGAAATAATATGAAGAAAAGTCAATGGAATGTTGTTTTTCACTACCTCTATTTGTTCCTTAGTGGCCTATTTGAAGAACTGTTATACCTTTATGGCCTAGAATAATTATCTCCCCTATATAAAATTCCTGACCAATTAAGTAATCCACCAAATTCAGTAGTTCACATGGTTTCCCAGTTTTATTACAGGATCTCCAACTGGGAAAAAAACAACAACAACAACAAACCTACTGTCAAATTGAACAGACAATGAAAGGCAGTTTCTCTCTCTCGGGGAAAGCTCAACCTTTGCTCTGATGCCAAGTCACCTCTTATTGAGGTAGAGCTTAATCCTCCATGAACATCTTGAGAACAATTGGAGAAAAAAAAATATAAGGAAGGTATTATGTTAAATATAGCATCTATCTACAAAAACTCTTCCTGGCAAAATATCTATATACTCTTCAGTTCATCCCAGGTGTCTTTAATCAGGATGATATTTAACTGTTTAGTATTCAAGTGAACATTTTGATTCTGCTACTTTATATCTAAAATCCTCCTTTCTGCTAAAGATAGGCCTTTGTATGAGTAGATAGCCGAATAGGTAATGTGTCATGCAAGTATTTTCTTGTATCATGGCCATTAATCTTAGTATATTTCTTAGGAACAACCTTGCTAGAAGAGCAATAGTATTCAAAACAAAAACTTGGTATTAAAAAAATGTGTCTGATTTGCTTTCCCCCTGAATTCTGTATCACTTTAACACATAAAACTAGTTTTCTTATCAGCAGTTGTGAAATGCCAACTGTTAATTAAATTCAGGACACTAGACTCAGCTATGTTTTTTCTTGCTTACAGTAACTGGTAACAAAAATGAAACTGGCACCTGTACTATTTATTTTGTAAAATGTTCAGTTTTAAGTGATCGCAACATGTCATCCTGCATTCCACAAAAACAAAAGAACAGACATATAAATGAAAACAGACACTCCAGTGAAAACATGTAGGTATTTATCTCATCTCCAACAACAGTAAAAAAGTAAATGCTTAGGAAAAGAGTATAAAATCAGGATTATTATCCAGATTGTACTTTGTATATAGACCCTTGCAGTAGTTTCCGAATATAAAATTCTCAGAAGTTTCCAGTTCATTAAGGAAGACAAAGAATGCTAGTCTTTTTCGAAGTCAAATAAATTATTCTCAATCTTCATTATACCTACTGGGACGAAGATCTGACTAGCTGACATTAAAAACATGATTTACCCTGATGAAGTCTGGTAACCCTTAGAACTCACTTATTCCTTCTTCAAGTAGATTTCCTGTTCATAATGATATGGAAAAAGAATGCTTGTTTTCGTCTTTCTTGAGTACAGGAGGCTGCATAACACTTGCACTACTTGAGCTGGCAACATACCCCAGCCCACCTCCCTGGAGTTGGTGCACCTCAGACTCAAAACATTGTAGAAATTAGGCTCTTTAATACACTTTTTAAAGTCAAAATCTCATTTTCAAATGCAAATTCTCATGAACTTTTGGACCTCTTCCATTTCACCACAAAATTCTATTTTAAAGTGACAAAAATTGCATTACTTAAATTGGTAAAGAGTGTCACAGATCTTCTAACCACTGTAGAGATAGAAAAGGAAGACTAACATGCCAGTAGTTGTTTACTCAGTAAATACTTAGAACCTATCAGCATACAGGAAAAGCCAATATTTTTACAGAAAGTAGAATAAAAGATTAAAAACAATGAATCACATGGAAGCCCATAATCTTATGAGTGCCATATCAGCCTGGCAGGCATTCATTTTAGATAAGGAATCTTAACCATCGGATAAAGCATATAAAAATGATTTGCCAATATTTTGTTATGGAAATGAGAATATTCAGGGTTAAAATAGAGCTGAGTGATTTCTTTTCATCACCAAGTGAGAAGATCAGCAAAAACTCACATGGAGCATCTTTCTGCATCTCTGTGGGAATTCTACTTCTTGTGATCTGCTGCTGCAAGATTTAATGTGCTGAATTTATTATACACAAAGTTGTCTGACTCTCAAGTCCTTTTTATTTCCTCAGCACAGATACTGCTTTGTGTTGTTGCTCAACAGCGTAAAATGATTAGCCAGAGCACGTGTTTGCAGTAGGTATCCTACAATACAACAAAAAAGGACATGGGCTATTTAATATATTAAATACTTATTAAAAATAAGTCTCTGTGCCACTTATATGATAATTGTAGAACAGCCTCTAAATCCTCCTCCATGATCCTCTTTAAAACATTCATCATATATGATGATTTTTATTGTTGATCTCTGAGCACAACACCTGCCATCCCTGAGGAACGCATTAGTTCATTCAGGAAAAGGAGTCATTTCTTCTAGTCATCAATAAAATAACTGAAAAATGAATAACATTAACATTTTCGCTCCATTTTCTCATTTGAACCACTGTAAAGCAGAGCCCCAGCTGAGGGCAGGGCCTCTTTCTTATTGGGACTGGTGATATCACTGCACCAGAGCAGTATCAGTGAGGAAACAAGGGTGGGACTGTGCATAACTGCGCTACCAAGGCTTACCTTCATTTGGGCATCTTTTACTTTCCACACATAATATACACGATTTAAGATTACTCAGATACAATTTGTTAGTTAACATAGTAGACAGCAAGGACTAACATGCAAGTAGCACAAGTATTAATATGCTTATCAATCCCCCAGTGGGGACACATAGAGCTGATGAGTCTCTCCCAGCCAGGCAGTTGTCAGGCAAGTGGGGAAGAGTTGAATCTGTTATGTCTTAGAACTGATTCTTGGTGTTGCTGAGTTGCTATCTTCTAATGCTCTGTTTTGTCTCATTTCTTTTACACCTTTTCATATCAGCATTTTTCCTCTCATATCCTTGAGATGCTAACTACTACTCTCAGATACTGCACTTCTGTTTGTGTTTTTACTTTTCTTGTTTTGCATAGCTTTAGTTCACATACTTTCTTATTTCTCAATACCAAATTTATCAGTAAAACTGAGCCTTAGTCACAGAGTTGCCATGAACCAAACTAGCTCTGGAATACATTCAGCTGAGCCCTTAGTTGTGGGTTATATGAACAGCAGCATTCACAGCTGAACAGATTTACTCAATGTTAGTGGTGAGCCTGGATTACACTCTGGCAACACCTGCTTAGTTCAATGGCTTATCTGCTAGGCCACATTGCCTGCCTTCAGTAATGGCACGTACATAGTAGTGTTACCCAAACCACCATGCTAAAGAACACGTTTAAGATTGCAAAGTCATTATTTAACATTTGCAGATGCTGTTATTGAGTTAGTGATATCACTCAATTCACCTCTTTTTCTATCTACACTTTCCAATATAGAATATTCATATGATCACCTGCTCTTTTCCTTTAAATGGGTGTCCTGTATTATTTAGCTCTCACTTAGGAAGGAACTCTTCAATATTCTGTTGCCTTCCACTTTCAGTGCCTTATTTGTTGCATATTATGACATTCCCTACAAGGTTTATCTCTGCAGTTAACTACAAAGTTTAGCCACAGATGTTCACCTTGCCATTCTAAACCAGAAGACATTTAAATGACACTTATTTGTTGTTTCCATTCATGCCATTAAGATATGAAGCTCTAGCATCGAACAGTCTTCAATATCACCATGGTTTATTCCTGTAACAATAGTAGCTGATAGTCCAGTGTTAAAAATCTGCTACCCTTTTTCCTCCAATTTTTGATTGTCGCAAAAAGGCAGAGTCAGGAAACACCTCAGGTCTGTAGGAAGTCACTTAAAATAACAAGCCTATAAAAACAGGGCCTGCAGCATTGGTGTCAAGAAACTACTTAACTGTTGTGCATTCTGCTGTTTTCAGGAATCCTCAGTCTCTCTCTATGCCTGTCCAAGGATCCAGAGGAAAAGAAAGATGAATTAAGAAATATTGAGCAAATCTATCTATCAGCAAACAGTTTAACTCACTTTAAGTAACAGCTGTTTCCACAACTGTCTTTCACTTGAGACTTCTGGTCAAAACTTAAGGCATTAGTACTTTTAGACCGCAATGACTTTGTTCTATCTGTACAGCTAGGTCCAGTCCCGATTCCAGTCTCTGAGTTCTTGAAAGGTGAACCAGAGCACAGAATATATATTTCACACAAGCAAGGCAGACAAACACCTGTTCTTCTCTAGTGTAAGGATAAAGTCTTTATTGTGCAAAGCACTGAGTCAATGTGGCCAGGAAGGCCAATGGCATCCTGGGGTGTATTAGAAGGCGGGTGGTTAGTAGGTCAAGAGAGCTTCTCCTCCCCCTCTACTCTGCCCTGGTGAGACCACACCTGGAATATTGTGTTCAGTTCTGGGCCCCTCAGTTCCAGAAGGACAGGGAACTGCTGGAGAGAGTCCAGCACGGGGCAACAAAGATGATTAAGGGAGTGGAGCACCTCCCTTATGAAGAAAGGCTGAGGCAGCTGGGTCTCTTTAGTTTGGAGAAGAGGAGACTGAGGGGTGACCTCATTAATGTTTATAAATATATAAAGGGTGAGCGTCACGAGGATGGAACCAGGCTCTTCTCCGTGACAACCAATGGTAAGACAAGGGGCAATGGGTATAAACTGGAACACAGGAGGTTCCATTTAAATTTGAGAATGCACTTCTTCATAGTGAGAGTGATAGACACTGGAACAGGCTGCCCAGGGAGGTTGTGGAGTCTCCTTCTCTGGAGACATTCAAAATCCACCTGGATGCCTTCCTGTGTAACCTCATCTGGGTGTTCCTACTCCGGCAGGGGGATTGGACTGAATGATCTTTTGAGGTCCCTTCCAATCCCTAACATTCTGTGATTCTGTGATTCTGTGATGTAAGAAATGTGAATTGAAGAGGAAAACCTTGTGTCTGAACAAACACAATAAAAAGGTGTCTAAATCTCACACATAACTACTGTTCAAATAGGTGTATTTGGTGTCCATCAGTGCTCGCTTCCTAAAGTGATCTTTCTTGTCTCCAAGAACTATCTAAACAAGACAGCGTCACCCAGACCTGCGAATTCTGGATAAAGGGAACCAAAATTGCCATTTATAAGATAAAAGTGAACAGGTATCAGTTGTCCGCAAAAAAAGGCTTTTTCCTTTCTGTCTTTGGCTAAAATCCTTGAATATAAATTCTACTCTGTATGTGATCAACACATCATTGCCTAGCAGTCTTGACTAATATTTTTGGCTTGTGTTAGTCTTTCCAAAATCCTTGCTCTTAACCCTGACAACACACAAAAATCGTATTGCCATGATGCACCAGTGTAACTATGTCCATAGAAACTTAAGAATGAATGCTTTTCTAACAAAATAAATAATGTGTATATTTTATTTACTTTCCCATATATAATGAGCTATACGGATAAAAATAAGCTCATAGAGCAGAGGGCTATACTGTTCCAGTAGCAAATCAAATCCTCTGCTAGGTCTCAATCTCATTAGGTCTGACTTCCCACTTATAAAAAAGTTTCCTTTCTCTGATTTATTTGAGAATTTAGAAAGCAAGCTTTTTGGAGTACAGACCCCCAATTAATTGGTTCCAATTAATAACAGTATAATTTGGTGATCTATTAATTGGTAATGAGAGGCTCTACTTTCCACAAATATATTATCAATTTTTCATTCTAAAGATTATCAAGTTTTCTTGCTTACAACACTCTTTTTTCAGTGAAAGCAACATGAGCCGGATATTTTGCTTCCTATTCGAAGAAACTCCCTATAGTTGTATGTAACTTAAAAATAAGTATGTTCAACATTTCCTGAAGTAAGGATTATTGATCATTTTTTCTCACTTGTGGAGCTCAAGTTCAGTGTCATTCATCTGCTGTACTGCAGGAAGTATTTATCTGACACAGGGTGCTGATTTCTTAATAAGAATTTTGTATTTTGGCAGTCAGTGAGACTGTCTCTGATAATTTATGAACTCCTTTGCTCACAAATTAAACTGATTCAGTTCTCGAGAAATCCATGGACCATTTTTTTGTGTGTGACAGTGTGGTGCATGTTTTCCATGATGAAATTATACCCTTCTAACTCCTCATTTTTCTGTAGATACTAAGCACTGATAATCTTCACTTGGCTGAAAAGGATCTCTCTGATTTATAACACTCATGCTTACTAATAAAGGCCAAGTAGCTAGCTGAAGTGCTCAAATAGGTCAGTAGTAAAACAGCCATTGCAGCAAGGACTTATCTACTGTCAACATAAATAATTTATTCCTTTTAATAAGACAAAAAATTAATATCAGCTGTCCATTTCCTATGTCTTGTTCACTGTTTCAGGTTCCATTTTCTACGGAGTAATTAAAGTGATATTTGCTGGAATGTATTTCAACACAAATTAGCAGAAAGTGGTAGGTGGGGAAAATAGAAAGAACACAACCACAGGTTTGGACTAACTAAGCACAATCTTTGCAGTGCACTCAAAGAGTTTAATAAATGAATAAATTATTTTTATGTAGCAGGCCACCAAAAGCCAAAACACAAGTATAATCCCATAACAAAATTAAATATAGAAATGAAGATTATCTTGCTGATTTTCCTGGCATGAGCATGGTTAAGATTCAGGCTTTCATTACAGGGCTGTGTTATTTTTGGCTGTTTTCTGTGGTGGTGGTTTATTGTTTGGCTGGATGGTGGTTTTTTTGGAAGGAGGTGTTCTCCTTTCCTTTTTCTGGGGAGCTGGTTGATTTGGGATTTTTTGTTTGGCTGGTTCATTATGTTGTTGTTGTTATTTGGTCTGGATTTTTTTTGTTTGGCTTGGGTTTTCATTTGTTTCTTTCTTTGTTTGTTTTCACAGTGCTTTACCCTACCTCTTTTTTGGTAGGCTAGACATTTTGCAGATTTGAAGAGTTTACCAACAAGAGTACTTCCATTTGTCATGGAAGTAATTCTCTGCTTAAAACACACTTGATGGCTCATGTTTTGTTCCTTCCTGTGTCCTCTGCAGTCCTAGTGATCTAATGAACCCAGATTCCATTATAGCATCCCATCAATGTGGAACTAACATGGAGCTGCCACCCAGTACATTACAGTTTACATCTTCTTATCTTTATCTTTTTATCTTTACTTTGCAGTTATATAGTGAGGCTGGAGGAGATGAGGGACTTACGTGCAAATTGGATACATATTTTTTGTTAGGTAGCCCAATTTATACACATCTGTATAACTAAATTACTACCTTTTAAGGCAGTTTATTTGACTGTCTTTCAACATCCGCTCTGAGTATATATGCTCTCTTTAAAGTACTATAAATCTAACTGTCCCCTAAATCACCTTGGAGACTTCAACTTCTGTCACACAGAATAGGATTAAAGACGCGAAGAGTATTCCAAAGTATATGTCTTTCTAAAAATCATAATGCTGGTTTTATTTTATGTTTATGACAATGTAAAAGAATTATTGATTTATCCAAAAGCAGCAAAGAGACTTTCTGGAAGTATTGAAAGGGATTCTGAATTAGAATGATGCAGTGCCTATTGCCTAATGGCTGATAGTCTATGGCAGAAAGCAGCTCTCGATCATTACAATATATGCAACAGTCAGGTTTTTGCTAGAATATGTTTAGCTTCAGAATGTATTATTTATTAAATAAACTTGACTTTCATTTGCCTCTTTCATTCTCTCCTCCCTTTTCTATTATTCTAGGATATTTTATAGCTATTTGTATTTCAGACAAGATGTTAAGATTGTAGAGTGTTTCCTGGAGATTAGTGGTTTAAAAAGTCCAAAGAAATGTAAAACAAAAGGCAGCGTATATCTGGTGAAGATTGCTGGTTGCTTTCTCTAATAGAGTTATATGATTTTGTAAGTCTGGTACTTCGTTAAGTAAATGCCTTCATTTTTAAGATGCAGTTGCCTCACTCTTTAATTTGAATACTCATAATGTTACAGTAAAGATTTTTATGTTGCAGTTACTGAAAATAGCTTAGATATCTAGTTTCTGAATTAGTTTAATCCTTTCAAGTATAACCATAATAGATTAACTTCATTGTGTAAAAATCCAGGAGTGAGGCTAAAAGAAAGCAATAGAGTCACCCAGGATTGTTAGTAATGGTGAAGAGTGACTGGACTGAGAACTGGTCAAATAACATGGCGGGATATAATTGCAGAAGGAAATGGTAGGGAAAAAGGCAAACACCGTACAGTACTAAGAAAACTAAACTTTAGGGCAGGGTTTTGTAATGAAGGTCAAAATTCCATTTCCACCAACACCAAACAGGAGACTTAATTTTGCTGGTATAAGAATCTTTGCTATTGAGGTAGAGAGACTCAAAAACATGTGCTTGAGGCTTTGAAAGAGAACTAGAGAATTTGTCTATACAATTCCCAGCAGTCAGTTGCATGGCAAAGGCTGTCTGGTTTTTTGCGGGGTTGTTTTTTGGGGTAGGTAAGGGTTTTTTTGTGAACTTGAAACAGCTTAACCATATCCTTGTCTCAGTCCTACCTAAAGCCACAGAAAAACATAGAAGCTATTCCTAGCTGCTTCTTCATGCGTCTAAAAGATAATTAAGTTCTTTTCCTCCAGTATCTCTAGCTTGTTGAGTGCCACTCTTGACTATAAAAATGGAGGAAAACAGCCTAATAATGTACACTCTGGAGTGTACTTAGCTATTCATAGCTCATAAGGTCTTGCAGAGAAGACAGGTTTAGTAGTCCAAATTCTCTTCCTTCCCTCCCTTACGCTAAAGAACAATACAAGTGGGCTCATGCACACACACACAGTGGCTGGGGGAGGGTGTTCTTCACCCTGGAAAAGAGCTGTATAAAATCTTGGACCAAAAATAAAAAATAATATTGCCCAAGGGACAAGTATGGCTTCCCGGTTTCAAAAAGCAAATCAGGTGGATGCCTTGACAAGCACATAAAGTCATCTGTCACACGGGCTTCCACTTACTGATAGAAAGATGAGAAAATGAACTGAATGTACTCACAGCTGCACAAATATACAAAAATAAAGGTAGTTTTCTACACCAAAGGCTTAACTCAGTATGTATTCAATCAAGATTGTATTCTTCTATTTTGATAATTAGGCTGAAGATTATGCATTTCATTGAAAAATCTTAGCAATGAAAGCTGAATGTTGCTGATTTTTTTTTTTTTTTCAAATAAGGAGGCTATCTCAAATGAAATTAATTGTGATTAAGGATGTAAAAAAGAATCAAAACAAAACAAACAAAAAAACCCACACACAAGTTTCTGAAGGTGGAAGCTTCTGCTTGCAGAGCACATCTAGGCAGCAACAGCAACTGCATGGATTCCCAGCTCTGTGCCAGTGCACAGCTGTGCTCTTGTCCCACATTTGCACAGCAGTATCATCACCCCTTACTCTCAACATTACAATTTCATGTGCACGATCCTCTTTACCCCTCCTTCTTCTGAAAAGCAGGGCCAAATCATGTCCCCACCTACCTTCACTCCTCCAATACTCTACCTGCATTCCCCCACTTCATTATCTCTGTCCTTGTTACATCACATTAGCTGAACTATGCCTCCATATTCAGAATGGGAAGTACAAGTCTTCTACAAGCAAAGCATCCTGAGGAACAAGTTATATACATATAGCGGAAAATTACCAGCAATTATCATTGGTTGGATGTAGAAGTTTATCTTACAGACCAAATGAGACCTTCCTTACAGAAGATGCTATTGCTGTCTCTTTAAAGTGATGACCTTCCCTCATTGCTACATGCAGCACAGATTCATAACAGCTGTTACAGTCCCAGCAAAATCTCCTAAAATAAAGAATCAGATGAAAAACGTATCCAGCAGTCTGAAACACCTTCTCTCCAGTGTATTAATGATACACTTAGGAAAGATTACCACAAAGGACATAGCACCAATTTACAACCCTTTACAAGTTACTTGCACCACACTTTTAAAAATAGTCATCATTTAAGACTATGTACCTATTTTGGATATGATAAAAGACTGTTTTGTACTTGTGGCTTCTGGCACAGGGGAACAAAATTAGCAGGGCTTACCCAATGCAAATCCCTAAGTTCAGAAGATATAGCACTCAAGACTACTTTCAACAAGATCTGAAGATCACAGAAAGATTCCTGAGGCTATTGGGCTCCAATTTAGAGACCACCAGGAGCCCATAAATTACTTTTAAAAGAGTAGTGAATTTATCTCTAAAAGGCACAATATTTGCAGTAGGCTTCAGCATGCCAGAATGGGTTCAGATATTCATGGAAAATGAACTCTTGGACCACATGAAAAACAGACTGGAAAATCTCCTTATTGTAAATGATTAGCCAGTCTGCAGCAATAGAAGCCTTACTTCATCAAGATGCACAGCCAAAAGCTTGAACATAAGCAGGCAAGTTGCATGTCTTTTAATTTGATGTAAAATCCAGTTCTCTAGTGCTAGAAACAGCACTTTAGGTTTCAGGTAGGTGTAAGACTTTAACATCATAGTCTTAAATTATGTTGCAAGTGCTGTGAGAAACAGAAACAGCTCATTGGAATGAGCATGTTTGTTGAGGCGTGGAATGTTTTATGAATGTGTTATGGGAGATTATTTCAGCTGCAGAGAGGAACCAGGACTGACAAGCTAAATAGTCCTGAAATCTTTGTGTGTGAGGGGAATGTGTTCTGGCACGGCCTTTACCATGGAAGTCCCTGCCAGCCGACATTCAGCATCTCTTGAAACAGAATCCATAGGCACAAGACCCATTTCTAATAGCAAAATTTGCAACTCAGCCAGCTGGCTAGGGTGTCTAAATGCTCTGAAAACTTACATACAAACTCAATGTAAGTAAAAGGTATCAAAAAGCCTACCAATGCCATTTATTCCAAAACAAGTTTCCCCCTGCATCTGCATTTCTTGCTAGTTCTATTATGTTAATTTCAAATGTTTTTAACAAAGAAGATCTAATTTTGAGCCTACTGTAAACCATTCCCTGTGAACTAATGAAAGCATCACATATGTCCAATAGCAGAGCTTAGCTCTAAAGGAATGTATTGGATTGGAGGAAGCTTCATATCTTATTTCTATAGACTTAGAAGGGATAATTTGAAGTGTATTGTTGTATAATACTGAGTTTTTGATTTCATGGGCATTCTTTGTTTTTCCTGTGAAACATATTTCATTTCAGATAATGGTATTAGCATAAGAAAGCAATCCTAGTATTTGGAAAGGGAGAGACATCTGTCCTTATTCTTGTGGACTGAGCTTGTAACAATGTTTATCCACAAGGTTGTTCAAATTTCCCAAGCAAAGACCTATTTTTTTTACTTGCTCATACTATCATGAGCTTTGAAGTCATTTAGGCTGGAATTTTCCATGCTCCAAATGCCCGTATCAACTGATTTGTGTGTGTGCACATGCGAGGAAAGCTTCAGCCCAAACAAGATCAGAGTAAAAGAGCTTGTCTTGACAAATTGACCAGAACCAAAGAATTGTCTGTTTAAGGTTTACAAACTGTGCGCTTTGTTGCAGAGAGCTGCAAAGCTTACTTTGCATATTAATTTCACTCACTGAGAGCACTTCATCAGATTTGATTGAATCTCTCTTAACTATATTTTACCTCTTCACAATGTGTTACAGACTACTGCAGAAAGAGTCATCAGTAGAAGTTCCATCTACTTGCTGCGGCTAAGTTACTGGGGGGTAGAGGAGGAGGAAGAAGAACCTTGCATATGATCATTAGAGTTCCAGTGGACTTGAGTAGCTTCATTATCTGCAAATTGTGGCTGCAACTGTCAAGTGTTTTGTATGAATTTCCATTTCCTTACCACTCTAGACAATGCTGTGTGCAGGCTGTAGCCCCCAAAGGAACACAGAAACAAGATCTGTTCAGTATTTGCAGTGTCTCCATCTAAACAACATCAAAAAGCAGATAGCTTCAGGGTCTGGAGCACCTTTCTTATGAGGCGAGACTGAGAGAACTGGGTCTGTTCAGCCTGGAGAAAAGAAGGCTGAGAGGTGATCTCATCGATGTTTACAAATATCTTGAGGGTGGATGTCTAGACAATGAGACCAGACTCCTTTCAGTGGTGCCCAGTGACAGGATGAAGGGCTACAGGCATAGACTGAAACTTAGGAGGTTCCATCTGAATATGAGGAGAAACTTCACTTCAAGGGTGACGGAACACTGGAACAGGCTGCCCAGGGAGGTTGCGGAGTCTCCTTCTCTGAAGACATTCAAAACCCTCCTGGACACATTCCTGTGTGATCTGCTCTGGTGAACCTGCTTTAGCAGGTGGGTTGGACTAGATGATCTCCAGAGGTCCCTTCCAACCTCAAGTATTCTGTGTGATTCATTACATGTAAATACACCTAGTATTTCAGATGTGAAAAAATGGGGTACAAGTATGAGAGGTACAAGGGTGAGAGACTGGGACTGAAGCTATGGAAAGTACCAGTGGAGAGAAGACCTGATACACATGGTGAATGGCACTGAGGCTGAAACATGATAGAGAATATGATCCTGTAGTGATGCATATACATGTATAAAAACAAGAAAGTCTCATTTACATATATCAAAATAGGACCAAACAGACTGCTTTTGTCATTTTCTGATTTTGGGGTGTTTGTCACTTCAATTTTAGTATCATTTTTCCCGTTTCTCCTTTTTCTAACCCAGGAATATTCTGTGCATATGCATGTACCCCCATGAAAAAGACAATTAAATGAGTTAGTAACTGTGACATTTGGTATGACTGATTTATATTCTCTACTCAAAGCAGCGATTCAGCTCTTTTGTTAGACTGTCTCCCCAAAAGATTCAGCTTTCTTTTCAGGACCAGAATGAGCTGGTGAAGTTAACTAACAAACAGCTGTATCTTTTGACTCATTTCAGAAAAAGGCCCTTTCTCAGAGTTTCATCTTTCCCCCTAGTGATATTATTAACATCCACACATTTAACTATTATTGTAAATCTTTTGTTCAGGTTTAATTGATGACTTTAGACTATAATTAAGCTAAGCTGTTAACAATTTGTTGCTCATCTTATTATAATGCTATAAACAGGCTCAGCGGTTATATTAAAAAGGAGACCCAGCCACTCACAAGCTTTCTTGAACTCATAATCTGCATCAGCAAGTTTGTTTGTTGTGATAATTCAGTAGCATGGCAGAGACTGGCGATACAAGTCAAGAGTTGTTATCAGTAGTTTGCTGCTGCCATTTGCTGCTCCAGGCTTCAGGCTGCACGTTACCGTGGATGCTGTTGTTCAGAACTTGTAATTGTACATCTATAGCTGATACACTTCAAACAAACAGCAGTACCAGGAACACAAGAAGGGCTTTGGAAGATATGTTTAATCTTGTAATAAAAAAGATTGATTGTTTGCTTTGAAGAAGGACTTAAGGATATTATTTCATTAGAAATAACTCAGGTTCACATTCTTCTGGGATTTAATTTAAGATTACTGTTTATTTATGAAATCCACTGTTTTGTAGGAAAAAATAATTTCCCACAGAAGTTTGATATTCATATAGAACTAAAGCTGATAAACTATGAGGAACATAATTTAAAAAGCAATTGTCCCAAAGTCAAGTTATGTTAAACCTGGGAATCCAGATTTATGTTTAAATTTCAAAGAAGTCCATGAACTCCAAAAAAAAAATCTTAATTAAAAGCTATATATATATACAAGTACAGAAAGTAATGGCTTTTGCATAACCTAACAATGTACACCTACACTAAGATTCCTCACATGATTTTAATTATTTCAACTATAAATTTCCCAGGTTTGAGTGTTCAATTCGGGGATAATTGACATACTAAACCACTGTCTTTCATCTTAAATTAATACTAATGTGGCTTGAGCTACACTGAACTATTTTTTTACTCAAAATAGTACAATTTCACTATGTTTTGGGATTAAGATTATAAATTACAAACTAGTTTTTTTAAAAGTTTTCTAACTGTTCCAATATAAATAAGTAGAAATACCTTTTTAAAGTAAAAATACATGGTTTTATAATCTCAAACTTCCACATTAGGAACAGTAAAGTTAATAAGATTTATCAAGCAAGCATCACACACGCACAAAAAAAGCTTTTTACAGAGTATGACAAAAGTAAATCTTAAGTGCATCTTACCATTTATAGCCTTTTTTTCAGGTCTTTCTTTTCACTCTATTTGGAATGGCCCGTCTCATTTTAGACATATTTTTAAACAACTCAATAAACAAAATATTGCAACATCTGGATAATATAAGACCAAAACAGAAATAGATTTCTGTTTGAAGGTAGCAACTCTACAGAATAGGAAGGCAACTCTGCTCACACCAGGACTGTTCACAGCATTAGTTAGGGAAAAGCTAAACCATAATATCAGCATGATTTTAATCTTTTTAATATTTTAACATTGTTTCTTAACTGGAACTTTTACACAGAGATTATTTTTAATACAAGTAGGAGTATTATTTAAAATTGGCTCTTCCTACGTTATTTGCACAACTGACAGAGGAATCAAATTATTCTGGATTTTTTAAAAAATGCACATCATACCCTGCCAAAAAAATCAAATGTCATAACAAGGAAAAGACAAAGTTCTTCTGTTCAAAAGATTCAGAAATTACTGGGAAAACAAAATGAACATAGCCTCAGATTTCCATCAGTTTGTAAAATAATTAGAGATACGGCCTTAAAACATCAACAAGCTTAATGTACTGCACATCATTAACTACAACAGACCACACACAGAGCCCCAAAAAGCCTCTCAAGGTTAGGCAGTTTTATACATCGTATGTCAAGAACTGCCATCTGTCTTAGACTGCTTGCATTCTCTGCTTTGGTAAAATCAAAACAGAGCCCTTCTCTCCACTCCTCTCTACAGCCTCTCTCCAAGGACCTTTATACTTAATAGCTAGCAACCTACAAGACCAAATATATACATAAAATACTTGCTATTGTTTGACAGTTCTTAGTCACACATATAAGAAAACACTAAACTTTTCAACTACAACAAAAATGAGCCAAGTAAGCTAACCATCATGTCATTCATCTGTCATGCAACAGCAGAGACAGTGTATACTCCTTCCTCTTAATCCAATTAATTGACTCCAGGTGCCCCTCTGCGGGAGCAGTGGTGGGAAGAGTCACTGATTTAAGGATTTTGAGAGGTCCTGTATAGTACCACTGCATTCAGATGTTACTGTGTATTAGTAGCTTATTCCTCAAAAGGCCTTTGCCAGCTGAATCACTGAAAGACACTATTCTCACTTTTGAAAGTAAAGATCGGGCAGTGGTTTTCTTTGGGAAAAAGACAAAGGTGAGGGAGAAAGGTTAAATTCCAACAGGAACCAGCTTGTGGAATCCAAAGGCTGTCTGCATGGGGAAATTGCCACTGTGCTAGAGGAATAAATAAGACCCAGGAAATATATTCCAGGTATCTGGTGGATTCGCACTTCCAGTTACTACATTCTTGTTTCACTTCATATACAATCTTTCAGAGGAGTACAAGTTGATTTTAGGTTATGGCAATGTAATAGCAAGTTACAATGTTTCAAAAGTGACTCAGGAGTTCCTTTGTAAATTACATATTCACTTGGGAGTTCAGCTCCATGGAAAGCTCTTTTCCATGTATAAACAGGAATTGCTGACATAAATCATGCATATATTTTTACATGTATGTTGATATACAAGACAACGTAAACTGCACTGAATCAGCCACACAATGATAAAAACTGAGCCTGCATAGTTTTGAAACTCTGGTATTCAGAGTTCCAAAGTGGTACAAACCATGCAGTATCAGTGTACTATGTGCTGCTTTGTGAGGAGAGGAGAAACTATTAGAACATGCATACTCATTCCTAATCTGCAACCAAATAGCCCACCTTAATACAGATAAACTTTTTAATTGAGATAGTGATAAAATTCAGAACTAACCTTGAGACTCCCTAGACCATATATAGAAACATATTTTTGTCCACTATTTGCAGTTTCAGACTGCAGTTATGCTGATAGTCTAGAGGTCTAGAGATTTATGTCTGTCAAAGCACCTTCCTCCCTACAAAATTTACTCCACTTAATTTTAAGCAGAAGGAGATTAGAAAAAACCAATTATCACTTATAACCATGGCTGACATAGAACAGATTGAGGTGACATGGCCAGATGATTCTGCTACTTACAGAAGAGGACATTTTTTTCCTGACTGCAGCTCAAGTAACCCATTCAAACCTAAAAAAGTGAACAAATTATGCAAGCCAAACAAATTCAAGCATCTCTGTAGCCCTCAGGGCTCTGGTCCATTATTCCCACATCTCATCTATAACCATAACAAACCCAAATAATCAGGGAAATTGGGGAAAAAATTGTCTATTTGTAGTTTCTGAATGTGTCCACATCAAAGCATGCAATAGGTTCCCTAGTCATTTATTCTGCATGCATTGAAATGATGCATCTAGGCCTCTTTTACAGCAAAAGCTCTCCCTAAGCACCTAAAGCAGAATGGCAAATATAAGCAGAATATTGAGGTTGGATCATTTCTTAGCCCTGAAGCCCTCATCCAGTCTACGACCACTTCTCATATCTTTGAAAAAGTATTTTCAATGCTCATCTACTCTATTCTAGTAATAGAGTTACCATGAAGGAGAACTTTTGAACTTTCAAAATAGTCTTGAGAACATATCTTAAGAAAACTTTCGAAGTAATAATACTCAAAATGTATTGTGAAAAGCCAAGAATACATCATCCCCATGGGGAATTTCAGGAAAAGAAAAAAAAGAAATCTGCAGTATAAAGATAATCTGAGAACAGAAACCTGGAAAGCTCACCTTTAAAAAAAAAATTACCACTTGTTCCATGTCATGATACCATGCTACAACATTAAAAGTAAAATAATAGTACAAGAATCTCAGTCTCTCCAGAACAGCTCCCAGTGTCTTTCAGTTACAATCCTCTGACTGAGCCCAGTAGAATAATTCATTATTTAAAAGGAAAAGTAATAAACTGGATTTTTTAGCAGGAGAGCAACCTAATCAAGGAGGTATTGGATGCTGGTAATGAGACTTTACCAGGAAATCTAGAGATTGGTTTATTACCTACTTATATGTTATTTGAGTTCAGATCCTATTTATAAATTCAGGCACATTCTCTGCTAGGTCATTGCAATTACTTGGTATATAATTCAGCTCCTGAATCAATTCTGTCAAGATGAAGATGATGCACTTGATGAGATCCTATCTACTGAACAATGGTGGATAGAAGATTCCTTAATGAAAGAAATAAAAAAAAGAATTGAGTACGTACGACAAAGTGGAAAGTCATTCTACAAATGCAGGCCTGTCTTCTGTAGCATGAGTCACAACCTAGCATTTGCATGGTGGAGTGTTACTTACAGATGGAACTGTCAAAATCAGGTTTTCATTATACAGGATGACAAATGTAGTCCTCATGCGAGAAATTTCTCAGCATAACGAAATCTAATCTCTCCAATTTCAACATTGCTATCTGTATTTTTCTAAATAGAACCGGAAGAATGTAAGGCAAAAGATTCACTGCTTGTTCATTTCTGTTTCCTCAACTTCCCTCTAATTACTACACGTTTTATAAAGGTTTCAAACCTGATCACTCTCTTTGCCAGTCAGAACCAAATAGCAAGGGAGAAGGGGAAGAGACAGAAATGCTCATGACTTAAAATGTTTTGCTCTCCTATGCACAGCTGGTTTCTTCTGTTTCTGCTCTAAACCACAATGGTTCCCAGCTGGTGGAACATGGCAAGGAGTACAAACAAGATCTGCCAGACCTAAGCCAGCTTGGCCCAGCTCAGCTTTCTGATTTTTTCTGTTGTGAGTTCATGCATGTCTTCAGATGTTCCCATGCATTTGGAAGATGTGACTAAAGGGACTGTATTGCAGTTGTCTCTTCCTAGTTTTCTTCATCGTTTGCTATGGAATCAACTTCCCCTGTGACTCTTTGCATATCCCACGACAAACATGTCTTATTGACTGTCTCATAGCTTGTTTCTTTGTCTGTTTTTGTTTTACTGCCTACTTGTATTGCAAAAAGATATCTTGCCTCAGACAGGCATTTGTCCATAATAGTCTTAAACCTTTAGCACCCTTAACCTTTTGGACTGTGAACCTCTTTGAGTCTGCTGGTTTTAGTGGTACAGGAACTAGCTAAGGATGATGAAGGAGTTCAAATTAGTGGCTGAAAGTCAAGGAGTGTATCTAAGCTCCAGTCTGTACCAATGTTGCCAAATTGCTGGCAAAAGCCAGCAAAACTGAAGAAGATGCAGGGAGAGTAACCGGAAAGTGGCAGTGGTCACTACAGTGAACCACTGACTCATTATATCATACGAAGTTTGTTTTCAGAAAAGACTGAGAACTCTTTTCCACGATAAAATATAGAAAGCAAGAAAAAGGTAGAATCCTCTTAAACTTTTCCTTTTCTACAAATAAGTTTATATTCTTATATGTCAATCAAATAATCGTGTTTCTCAACTACAACAGAATTCACCTAAGCACCCAAGTATACCTATTGAGCTACATATCTCTACAGAAGACAAACCTTTTCCATCCAGTAAGGCAGCTTAGTTCAGAGACTAGCACACAGGCATACTGCCAGGGCAAAAACAGCAGCACAACTTTCTGCTCCAATTCCCAAGTTCATCTTGGCCATTTAATCCACTTCCACTGTTTCCTCAGGTCAGAAATTAAATTAATTAATGCATTATTAATTGCAACATTTATTTATAAATATTCCCCCCCAGCAGAATCTTTGTGGATAAAGATGAAAGGATGTGCCAGCTCCAAACTGTGCTTTAGAGAATGAGGAGATTTGCAGATAGACAGCAAAGCCTAAGCAAGAAGCTTTTTATTGTTATATAAAATACAACTAATATTTGCGGTTCCATAACGAAACAAAAAAAATCTGCAAAGATTACACAAAGCACAGAATCATAAAATAGTAGAATGGTTTGGGTTGGAAGGGACCTTTTAAGACCTTCAATTACAACTCTCCTGTCATGGGCAGAGACAGTCAGTGGCTACTAGTCTTTAAAAATGCCTTATCTTGTAAAATCCACAACTGGACACATAAAGTATAAATATGTTTAGAAAAATATGTTATTTTAGTAGAGTTTCATTTATAAATAAATCTAAATATAAACATAAACTATCATTCTTCATCCAGTATACCACTTTTTCAGATAACATGCATTATTTCTTAAATACTGCCCTGAAGATTCACATTTGAGATGTAAGAATCTAATTTGAAATGAGGATCAAATATTCTTAAACCCTGTACAAGATCCCAGTCCTTTTCATTGTGACCATCCACATGGGAGAAGAAAGTAGGCTATACTGAGTTCCGGAAAAGAAAAAAAAGAAAGCACAGATTCCATTAGAGCAGGAATCAAGAGCATCATGCCTCTTCACTTTTTAACCCTCCTATTTCCACACAGCAGCATTTCTGCCCATGTGTATTTTACCAACATCTGTGGTGATGAGGAATAAGTATTTCAAGAGAAAAAAAAAAGGTTGAAATTCAGTGTAATCATACTGAAATGATTATAAATTAAGAAGATGGAATACAGACTCACTCATATCCATAAGGAATGATCAAGATCACACTGTGACCAGTACTTAATGCTGTGTTCATTTGCTTTTGTTCAGCATGAGTTCACTTTTCAGATGACCTCTCTGTGTCTGTGGGTGTGCAAACTTCAGTACTGGTATTTGTAGAAACAAACAGCTGTTTGCCTGTCAAGTCAGTTATAATATCCGTAATAACTAGTTTGCACAAACCAACATGTGCTTGTGTGAGGTAAACAGATGGCATCACATTTTCCCACCTGATGCAAACACTTTTTAAAAGCTTTTACAAATATTGCTTCAGGAGGGCTAACAGAGTCAAATACAAACATATTTAGCACCTCTCTTCAGTTCTAATTCAAGGCATTGATGTGTCTTCATCCATATTCCTCGAGACATATTATCCCCCAGATTTGATGTTTGATTGTAATTTGGCAGTCTTCAAGTCAGAGAGGCTTTTGCTGTTGATGTAACTGGTAAGAAAATTACTTCTTCATAAAAGCTTTTTATTTGAGCCATAAGCTTTCTCCATATTTCAAAATTCAGCCACCACAGCTTAGATCTACCCAATATACAGTAAGCAATACTTTCACCTGTGGTACGGTTCATGTGCTTAAGAGGGAAACATGTGCCCAAGTCTTTGTATGATCAGGGGTTATATGATGGCTCTGATCCAGTTTTATCACACATGCCAGACAGACATATATTCTCAGGTTTTGTTGCTTAAATCTGTGGTTAGAAGCAAAGTACCTCATGGTTATAGGAAAGCACAGATGAACATACTTCCTCTTCAGTACCAAGGAAGTCTCTGGATCTCCAGCTACCCACTAGCACCTGTATGTAACTCAAATGTGACACATGGCCAAGTGAACCTACTGTAACTGCAGCACATGTGAGAGCTGCAATGCTCATTATGAGGATGAGAACGGAGACACTCCTCTGTGCCTGAGCACAACCTCTCTGGCACCTCAGGATGTCTTTTAGCTTTCACGAAAGGGCAAAATGGAAATCCCACTGTGAACAAAGCCTCAGAGTTTCGTCAACATCTTGAAAATTCCACATGCTTAGATCTTAGATTGATATTTCCTACAAATCTTGGATTAAATTAGACATAGAAAATCTAAGTAATGAATTCTTTCTCTGGATGGGAAACAACTTCATTTAATTCCCTAAATGGCAGCTGAATATTATTTACCAAACTTGTCTCAGGACAAAAGTCATGGTCATTTCCATGCCTTCTGCCCCTCTCATTTGATTTTCTTCACACAAAAGGGACAAGCACTCTCTGCTTGATCACTTGTAGGAAACTGTGTCAGAACCAACAGTTCAATGTGCAGGACAAATACGTATAATACCAAACAAACAACAACCTGGCAGATCTGGTAGGATTCACCTCAGTTAATTCTAACTTCCTTCATCCGAGCTAGCTTGCTAGCCTTGATTTACCTTAATAAGGAGAAAGAGGTATTGCTGGATACACAGCCCATGTTACTTTGTTTAGATTTACTTTCATCTGAAAACACATTATATTGATTGCATTGACTATAAAGTGTGACCAGGACAATTAATTCTGATCAAAAGAACTGACTGCTAGCTGCCAGAGAGAATTCCTCCCCTACAAAATTCTTCTAACCCCCAGAAAATCTCTCACTTTTCCATCCTCTTTCACAAGCTGTGGTGCCCATGCAGAATTGCTGACAGTCCCCACACTCCATCTGCAAATCCACTGGTTTTGTCATCTCTCCAAGAAGACAAATATAAAATGGAAGAAGGGAGAAATCAGTAGATTGCACCACTGAAGGTCATTCCTGTTTTCAAAATAATTATATACAGTATTATCTGTAAGCCACAAGGAAAATAAAATGAACTTGCTTTCATGAATAACAGCAAGATTTTGACAGTTGTTCTCAATTTTCATCAGTATAAAACTGAGACATATTTTCATTTCCCTGAAACAGAAGGTGGCAGAGCCAGTTTCAAATCCCTCTTCCCACCAAGCAGAACAGAAGCTACAGCCCTGTCTCACGCATTCCAGGAGAGAATGTGAAGGAGCATCTCATTTTTGTATCCCAAGTCTGGCAATCCTTTCAGATTCGGTCATCAAAACTATCATTTTTCTAGAGAGCAACTTGATTTCAACAGCCAAATGTTTCAGCATTTTTTCTTTCTGATTTCTTTTTTAGTCTTCTTTGATTATTAGAGAGACTGCCAAAGTTGCAGAGACAGAGGATGCTGCAGTGCTGAGGCTTGGCTCTATAGACATTGTATGTGTTGGAAATGAAAGAAAAAACAATGTCTTCTAAAACCACACTAAGAAAGACAGAGTAAGACTACAGTAGCACCAGGAAACAGCAAGTTTGCATTGCTGCACTTTCACAGGGTCTTTGACAGGTAGAAAGACTTTGAAGCATCATCTTTCCATCCACTTCTACAGCTCCATGAGTAGCATGAAGTAAAGTAGTGAAGTCAATGAATAGTATGAAGCAAAGCAGAAAGAGCAGTCCAGGGCCCTGTAGCTGACACAGTGTTCATCTGCCAAGCACAGTGCTCTGTTTGCGTTGTCACTTTCCCTCGCTTCCTTTAACAATACAAATAAAATGAAGGACAATGCAAGGTAGGAAAGAAAATGCATTTACAAGCAGAAAATACACATTTAGAGGAACATAGGGTCTCTACTGCAGTAATCAAAATGCTCAGAGTTCAATAGTTATATAGATTCAGTGTCAAATGAAGAGTCTAAAGTAAACCATGTGATCTAAAAGAAAAAAAAAAAAGACACCTAGACTGCTGCTGAATCGATTTCTTTTTTAAAATGTGATTAAGATTTAATCTCTCTTTCACTGTGGTAGAAAAGCAAAAATGAAAAATAAAGACATTCAGACAGCAGATTAACAAAATTCGTGAGAACACTGTCTGAAAGCACAACAACAATGTTTACTCTCTTCTTCAGTAAATTTATAACTGAGCAGTCATTGGCAATAACAAATGCTGTATATTTCCTTGAGCACATACTGACAAAACCTGTTGAGTAATCAAAGTTGTAGACGCTTCACTCTCATGGCACTAGAATTTAGGACAGTGATAAAAGGGAAGCCAGGAACAAGAGCAAGAAAAGAATGAGTATTAGCAAAGGGTTATTGTGGACAGGCAGACAACCTCACTACAGAAGGAAACCTGCTGGCAACTTCTGTATCTGATTCACTGATCAGGTCAAGTCATACAGAAGTGTCTTGGCATCGAATCATGCTTAACTGAACCTAGTATGGAACCATATCATGAATTTGTAGTTATTCCATATTTGCTGATTGATTACTGGCAGTAATTTAAAAAAAAAAAAAAAAAAAAACCACAACAAAAAAAATAGAAAATATGCACATTTTTATAAAATCCATATACTATGACATACTATCAACACATATGTTCATTTCAGTGAAGAATAAAGTCTCCTTTTCCAAATACAGATCCTTTAGATGTTTCTGAACTTAAAAGGATACTTTTATTTAGATTATATCGACTTTTCTTTAGCTCTAGACACTCAGGTATGAAAGTAGATCTGTAACTCAGTTAGAATATGTCTCCCCAGATGTGTGAGCCGGTGCAGGCAAGTCACGGGAACAACCAGAGGCCACAGGTGCAATGCAAAGAGCAAATTTAATTGTGTTACCTCAGTACTGGGGAATATTTGAAACAGCGCTTGTACTCCCAGGCAGAGGCCAGACCAGTGGAGATGCAGGCACTGCAGAATTCAGCCCTTGGTGAAGATCAACGAGCCTGCTCATTTTGGTCTGTATTTAGGGTTTCACGCAGGCGCGGTTTCCCTGTAGGAATCTCAAGGATGTATGATAAGGTGCCTTTACAACTTTTTTCACAGGTCTGTTACCTAAACATAGAGGTTCTACTTGTGATGTATGTGTTTTTCTACACCCCAGGTGCCGTTGCTTTACAATCCTCCTCCCTGCCATTCTTGCACTATTCCTACACACCAGATCACATCAGAAAGCCTTGAAAAACACTCCACAAGCTGACGATTGGTTGTCTTAATTCAGTAAGCCATGAGTCCCATATGCTGAGCCTTAGGACTCTGAAACAGAGCATCTGTTCTACTGCACCACATTGCACATTAAGAAGACTGTGAAAACCTGACTTCTCCTAAATGATTCAAAGGAACCAGGAAACCTATTTCAGATAAATCAACAGACACAAAGAGTCCAAAACCTTCAAGCTGTTTCCCAAATTAAGCTACAACTCAACTTCATACTCAATTTTTCCAAAGCCATATGTTGCTTTTCCTTTTTATTGTTTAATACAGTATTTAAACCTCTCATTTCTCCTTATATCCTTTCATCAACTGCAGTTCGGTTTTGTGATGTTCTGCTTAGCTTGTACCAACTTGTATAATTAGATAAAGTAACAAATTCCTTCATGCTTGTTCATTCTGGATATTGAGCCCTACTGTGAGTCTTGTTTCCTTGTCATGATAATAAGAACAAGAGTGAAATATTCACATACACATGATTAATGGACACATAATATCACAGATTTTTTTTTATTGTTGTTGATAAGAATAAGGAGAAAAACCACTGACTAGATTTATCCCAAGTTTATATGGTACATATAAACATGTCTTACAGTCTTACTGCAGACAGTTTTTAAACCTAATGAAAATAACTCTTTGTTGCTGCGCTGCTTGACTTGTCAGGTTATTTTACACTGATCTTCCATGTGCTTCTTATTTTGAACTATCATTATGCCAAAGACCAAAATTCATATAATACATGGAAATAAGTTTTCTTTTGTGTGATCATCTGTGTAGGTGGATGAAGATACTTTCTGCCATGTCTCACATTTCAGTCATGGCTTCAGTGGAATCACTTTAAATGTTCTTCAAAGTTGCAAGCAAGTAGGCCTTGGAGATGATGGAGTGTAACTAGTGATGTCAAAGCTGTTCTGCTTTAGAGACACAAGAGGGAACTGCAGATATTAATGCTTCCAAAAGCCTGAGCAGTTTCAAAAATGTCAGTTGCACTTCAATTATTCAACTACTCCATCTCATTAACTGCTAATTTGATATTAGAAACAACATAGCAAATATGGTATAAGTACCTTCTTTTTCTTCTTGGATATGTGTGATTCTTCCTGAAAATTCGTAATATGTGTAAAAAAAAAATTAAAGAAATAAGCATAAAACTGAAAGCTGTAAAAAATCCCTGGAGCCATCCAGTTTTGCTGCAAGTCAGGAGATACCATTTCAAATTCTATACAGAACTGAGTTATCCTAAGTTCTTGATCAAAGAAGACTGCAACAACAGTCCTTATCCATCCCCCCAGAAATGCCACGAAGGGCTCAGAATTGAAGTATTGGGAAATGTGTGAAACCCTGAAATAATCAGGACTACCATGAATCAATAATATGCACCATTTCTTGATTTGCAGCTGTATACAGTTATCTGTGGTACATAAATTAAAAATAAGAATATTATTTGAGCATTTGAGTTTTTTTTTTTTAATTCATATTTCTGTGATATAAAAGCTGCATCAATAAGCAATACTGAAGAGCAAATTCCTTTTAAATGGAATATAACTGAAAAAAATAATCAGAGTCTAGCAGCGAAATTTCTGCACCTTTCAGAAAACCAAAAGTGGTAGCCACTGTCCTGTGTATATCTCTAGTTCTGTTTGACATATCTAGTTATCAAAATGTAGCCATGTAAATGATTGCTTTTATAGTAACATATGCAAAATCCCTTTAAAGCAGGTGGACTGAAACACAGTGGGAAAATTCCCAGCTAATACAGCGCTGATCCTGAAGAGCAAGGGAGGAGGTAACAGAGATAAGACAATAAGACAGTCTAATTGAGAGGGGAAAGGACCACACATACACTAGACTGTTCAATCATCTTAATATGGAAATTACAAACATATACTGACAATTGTTTATTTCAGAAAGGACTAGAACAGCCAGCTTAATGCCAGACTTTTAAAGGTTTTTGCTGAGTAGAAATTAATCAAGTACTTGACTTTGTAACACTTGATTTCTACATTTAGAGGATTATGAGTGTTATTAACATCAGTTCCCTGAATAAAAGATACGTTTACAAAGAATATCTGGAATTATTCTGAAAAAAAGATTATCATGCAACTGTAAATACGATATAATGGAGAGGGGGAAAGAGACTCAGAACATTTCAAGACTGCTAAGTAAAAATATTGCTTACTAATAAATAATTACAGAATAATTATGTAATCTTAGCATTAATCACAAAATCTAGGGAAAAGAACTGCAAAAAAACATAGATTCATAGAACAGTTTAGGCTGGAAGTGATATACTGAGAACATCTAAGTCCAGCCCCCCCTACTCAAGCAGAGTCCCATAGAGCCAGTTGCCTCAGGACCATGTTCATTTGCTGTCTGGAAAACCTGTTCCAGTTCTCAATCACCCCCAGAGTAAAAAAGTAATTCCTTGTATTAAGATGGAATTTCATTTTTTTTTTTGTTTGTGCCCATTGCTCCTTGTCCTGTCAGTGGGCACTATTGAAAAAAATCTGGCTCCCTTGTCTTCACTGCCTCTCATCAGGTATTTTTACACAGATAAGATTCCCCACCCTGCCGAGCATTCTCTAGGCTGAACAGTCACAGGTCTCTCAGCATCTTCATATGCAAAAGATGCTTCAATCCTTTAATCCTCTTCATAGCCCTTTGCTGGACTCACTTCAGTAAGTCCATGGCATCATGTACTGGTGATCTCACTAAGTCAAAATAAGCCCAAATAAGTTTGTGCATAGCTTTCTAGAATGTTCCAGGAAAAAATATAATAATAATTTTAAAAATCTATTGCAAATGAGAAAAAAACCTACAGAAGGATTTTACCTTTCACACAAGTTCGTTTTTTTAATTTATATTTTATTCTCTTTCAGATCAATAAAAGACTTAGTAGATACAAAAAGCAGAGGGAAACTTGCTGTAACATAAGAAAAGAAGACAAATCAGTGAAGAAAAAGAAAACCAAGTAAATCACATATTTAATTTCTGATTTGTTTCCTACAGATGCAAGGTCACCCTGATACAAAAGGAAGTAGGGAGACAGCACTACAGGAGCAGCACTTAACAAAAAGCACAGTCCAAGGTACCTTTGTAAAAAAGAGGAAATCAAGAAAGCAATTTACGGTAATAACGATTGTGGGAATATTCATCAAAGTATGCTCCATGGGTATTCTGGAATGAGTATGCACAAGGCAAAACAAACTAGAAAGCTGTTCAAACCTTACCTGACTACTCATATTATGATTTCACAGTATCACAGTATGTTTGGGATTGGAAGGGACCTCAAAAGATCATCTAGTCCAATCCCCCTGCTGGAGCAGCAACGCCTAGGTGAGGTCGTTCAGGAATGTGTCCAGGTGGGTTTTGAATGTCTCCAGAGTAGGAGACTCCACAACCTCCCTGGGCAGCCTGTTCCAGTGTCTGTCACCCTCACTGAGAAGAAGTTTTTTCTCAAATTTAAGTGGAACCTCTTGTGTTCCAGCTTGATCCCATTACCCCTTGTCCTATCATTGTTTGCCACCAAGAAGAGCCTGACTCCATCCTTGTGGCATTCACCCTTTATATATTTATAAACGTTAATAAGGTCACCCCTCAGTCTCCTCCAAGCTAAAGAGACCCAGCTCCATCAGCCTTTCTTCATAAGGGAGGTGCTCCACTCCCTTAATCCTCTTTTTTGTCCTACGCTGGACCCTCTCCAGCAGTTCCCTGTCCTTCTTGAACTGAGGGGCCCAGAACTGGACACCGTATTCTAGATGGGGTCTCACCAGGGCGGAGTAGAGGGGGAGGAGAACCTCTCTTGATCTACTGACCACCTCCCTTCTAATACACCCCAGGATGCCATTGGCCTTCCTGGCCACAAGGGCACAGTGCTGGCTCATGGTGATCCTGTTGTCCACCAGGACCCCCAGGTCCCTTTCCCCTACACTGCTCTCTAATATGTAATTTCCCAACCTATACTGGAACCTGGGGTTGTTCCTGCCCAGACACAGGACTCTACACTTTCCCATGTTAAATTTCATCAGGTTATTCCCCACCCAACTCTCCAGCCTGTCCAGGTCTGACCCCTATTTCCACATATAATACTTATTTTCTCATTGTTCTGTTCTGGGCTTCTTCCGTGATTGAAATGATCAGACATATGTATGGAGTCTACCCATATGTGTTCTGGCTCTTTTCTGTGACCATGTTAGATACTCTTCTGCTGATACAGGCACCTAAAATGCCTTCAAGCTCAGGTCCACTTTCTTTAATTTGTCAGCGAAATCCCAGATATGCCCAGAAGCTCCCTTCTGGATCACACATTCCTCAGTGTACCTCTGCTTTATTTTGGCCTTCACACCCCATCACAGTATGCTGACAACCCTACCCAAAAGTCTTATGCAAATACTGTCCTTAGGCCACCATTCACTGGAGACAACCTACTGTGAGCCCCATCATTCCTGAGATTATGTTTTTGTGAGTAGTATTTATATAGCTTAAAGGTCTCAAAGTCCATCACTTCTGGCGTACATCTGTAGGAAAATACACAACAGAACGTCTGAGATCTCAGCCACAACCTCTTCTCAATACCGCTCCTCCTCCTCTAACACAAAATTTAGAGGCTCAAAGGCATTGCCACAGAGAATCTTACACCTTTTGCAGTATATGAGGCAAAAGCTAAGGAGCACGTCTTCTTACCTGAGACAGTGAAAAGCGAAAACCTAAAGTAACTACTATTTTTAATTCAGGGATTTCTTTTCCTCTCACAATTTATCATAGATTTAATGTCACTATTTTCTCTCTGAGGATAGAATTCAGGAAGGATGATTACGAAAATTGTTATAAATTCTATAAATGAGTGCACTGATTTCTGTGTTGATTCATGCCTATTAAGAATCAACACCTTAAGCCTGCTTTTTCTCTTCCATCTACAATTATTTTAAATTATACTTTCACTTACAATTTTGTCTTCCCATTCTTTTCCTCTTTTTCTGTCATACATCCACAACACAATTCTTTTGCTACTCTCTGCAAAACTATGCTCTCAAGTAGCTCATCCACAAACCACCTCACTCTGAAGTTATTACAATTTTCCATCTCAATGTTTGTTTATTTTCTCACTTGCAGGAATTTTGAATTTCTGAACCAGACACATTGGCACAATTATTTTTACCTTATTTTATGCATCCTGCTGAGTATGTCTACAGGCTCACAGTCAAATGTCTGCTTCCTCAGCAGCTGATAATCTTCCAAGCTCTGTGGGACTTGTTTACTAGTCTGTGCCAAAGGGGCACAATGTTCTTTGAGTGGCTCTAGTAGAAAGCTGTTGAATTTTTCTACTGAGAGGGAAAAAAATGGTGAGCAAAAGCAAGGATGAATTTGCTTTCACTTAATTGACTGAAAAAAAGTACATTTTCAAATAAGGGTCACATTTACTCAAGTCTGCTGTAGTAAAGATATACACTTTATAATTATTTGGGTTGGATTTTTTAACTAAAGTGCAAATGTCTCATCAGAACCTGATCTAAGAAAATTAGAATGGGATTTTGTTTCTTTCTTAAAATATCCAAGTTAAAATACTGTCAGATGTACAACCTCAGTATATAAGACCAGGGTGGTTTAGGCAAGTGCTTAAATCATTCCAACATGTAGTCACTCTATATCCAGTATGTGCTGTTGAATCAGATGTTCACCTTTTTTTTTTTTTTTAAGCAACCACCTACCCTACAACATAAATAAGAAGAAACTGATAGGATTTTTCCACCTGTGCTCTGTTGTGCATGAGGGACGGCATTTCTCACTAGACAACAGAGTCTAATTTTATTTCACAAACTAAGACGTCCCTCCCTGATTCAGCCTCTGGGTGTGTTGGACAAGTCTTTTCATTTCTGCTTTTCCTGTGAAGCAGAAGTAATAACAATACTGACTTCCACTGCAAATTGCTTTGAGATTTAATGATAGAAACAAAATAGCGAAGACAGGAATTATCCTGATAAGACGATAATCATTTAATTGTTCACACATCAGTAAAACTAAAATTAAAAGGTAGTGAAATAACCTTAAAACACTATGAAAATTCAGCTTTTGAAGACTTCTCTGTTGTTCATTTGCTAAACATTATATGATCATTCCCAACATCCATTTTTCAAGAAGAAACTATTACTTGCCACCTAGAGGTACAGCAATTATCAGCAACTTCACTGATAAGGTGTAAATTACGTTAGATAACCAAACTATCAACTGATTGGATAAACTCCATGCAAAATTTAACACAATCAAATTTCAGTAAAAGGTAGAGCTGTAACAGTGAGATGCATTCTCTTGGGGCAAGTGGAGAAATTACCTGCTTCAGCTTTATCACCTGAAAGTTCCCAGTCTTACAAGATTTTTCTGGAGTCTTGCTAAACAACCCACAGAAAACCCTTCTGGTTTTGGCATTGTCCATTTAAACAGCTTGCATTAATTGAGATAGCAAGATTAAAAATTATGTGTGCTAAATAGCAGGGATCAGCATCTGATGCTGCAGTTCTTGCTAATGTCATAATAGTTACAGTAGGACATTCATGCCATGACACCAGGGTATGTTTTCCCATCTGTTTTCCCCAAAATAAAAATAAATAAGCAGGCCCCTCACTCGCATCCACCTATTCAGTCTAATGACTTTAGTGAGTACAATTTCAGGAATAAAATGTAAATTAGCTCTTCTATTGAAATGCATGCATTTTCTGATTGAGAGAAACATTTTATGTGGAGTTTTAAGTTCTTTTAATTGCCTTACTAGCCTGACAGTGAAATATGATTATGTGGTCATGATTGTAACAACTGCATCAGATATAGTTGTGTTTATCTTACAGCATTACCGCACACAGCAAATACACACAGCTATCTAGGAAACAAATATAATGCTGCTTCTTATATTCTAACCAGTGTCTTCTATCCCAGTAGGAGTCCAGGAAAATAAAAAAAGATATGTATCAAGTGAAATTATGTGACTGCTTTTCTCCTAGAGCCCTCACAAGAACAAAGGCACAGATACCAGGGGGCAAACAGTCAACCATCATTTGACATGAAAAACAAAATAAATGCACCAGCCCTAAGAAGGACAAAAGGAAGAAAGGCTTGAGTAATAGGTCAAATTTCAGATATCTTGCTGAGATAACTGTCAAATTTCCTGTATCATGTGTTATCAACTCACCAGATGAAATAAATTCTTATATAACTGTTGAAAAACTTTGATAATATTCAACTACCATAACTTTTTCTTCTTAACGTGACATACAACTCAAGTATTAGGATGAACAGAATAATATAGGAAGCTACAGCACAAGTGATAGATAAAGTCATTAGATTAGAAATGGAAAAATTTACGAAAATAAGCAAACAGATCAAAGCAAGTACCTTCTGCAGATGGAAAACCTGAAAGTTGACTGAAATATGCAAAGGAAAACAAACATCCATAATAAAACAAAGATGGAATGAGGTAACAGAGGATTAATTAATTTTGAAAATACTTATTTTGTTCTTTTCCTTTTGACATATTCACTGTCTTTTAAAATTATTAGTACTATAATTGGATAATACTGGTAACGAGCTCCTTACTTTGGTTTGATCTGAATACATTGTCATTAAGATTTAACATCACAGTGAAATAAAAATATATAATATTTTCAATGTCAAAACATCTCTCATATGTAATATCGCTATAATGTATTACAATATGTCTTGTAAGCTGTGTATCTACATAAGGTACTATACTTACATGGAATGCAGACAAACTCATTTAATAATGAAAATTACTCATTATTCTGTAGCTTCATCAGTTGGGCCATATGGGATATATTCAGATGTTTTGCTTAAGGACATCTACATTTCAGAGGGCAGATCAAAATACATTTGAGGGCACATTCTAATCTACTCCGGATTCTGCTATACAATCCAGAAATCCCACATTTTAAGCATGCATATATTAAAAATTTCTATTGAGAAATTAACTTTTAACTTCCTTGACACAGACATGAACTTCCATACAGAGAGAATGGGAATCTCTTTCCCACTGGTCTATCATTTCCTTGAGACAGCTAAACCTAAGTTCTTGCAGAAATTCTCTGCATTAACAAATCAAACTATCAGTTGTTTACACAGACCTTGACCCTTCAGTTATTTAGGGACAGTTAAGTAATAAATACACCACTACTTAAAAAGTTCAATGCCAAAAATTCCAATATCACAACCTATAAAATTAAGCACCGGCTCCAGGAAAGCTTGAACACAGTTCACTGGCCCATAAAACCATTTTAGCATTAGGGAAGTTAAGCAGGCACACGGCAGAGACAGCACTACGGCCTTTGGATTTCCCGGGTGGATGGCAGTGCTCATTACTGGTGATTACTACTCAGAGGACGTGATAGCTGAATTCATCGGTGGGTTCTGATGGACAGGTCGTCTAAGTTCTGCAGAGTGGAATTTCTGGAACACTAAACTACTTTTAGCATGATTCTTAAGATTATGCTGAAAATCACCTACACGCTTAACATTCGAACCTTTAGAAAGGACACAGACATCCTGGGAGCAATTACTGTTAGAATGGTTAGTGGTTTAGCATCATTTTTCCTTTCTTTGTTCTTGAAGTCCACATTAATTTGGGGAAAATAAAATCCCTAATAATCATGTTTAAAATCGTGAGCAAAACATTTATCCATGTAACATTTTCTTAATGAACATGTTTTCTGTACACTGCTAGCATATTTTTGCAATTCTACTAGAAATAACTAATTTACAGGAAGAAAAAAACAAAAACAAAAACAAAACCAAAACCACATTAGGCTAAGTTAAATCTATGGTGCAATTCTACTGTAAATTGGTGGTATTATTCTCAGGATGCACTTGGCCATTGTTTTCTGCCAAGACGGCACATTCAAGTCTCTAAAAAGCTAAATGAGTTTAGGTAAATCCTTTTCGTCTCTGAACTGGAACCTTTTCCTACTGTGTTTGAATCAAATGCATTAACGCACTGAGGCCCACAGAACAAACTATATGTCTGTGCCTGGAAACTTCTGTTACATCCAGTTTAATGGAGTAAAAAATCCTTTGAGGGTGTGGTGCCAATTGCAACTGCATTTTACTGTGAAGCAAAAGGTATAACTTATAAAAAGTTCCCTTCCCAACATGAAAGAGACAATTTCACTTTTGCCTCTGGTGTTCCTGGAAATTAAGATGGGTAAATCTCCTTGACATTGCTAAGATCCTCAGTCGATTTCAGATCCAAACAATGCTCCACCTCCCTGTACAACCCAGTTGAAAGGGTGTGAAATAAAGGACATTATAAAATTCTGTTTCAAGATCAAAAGATTCTGCATATTATATGCTATTAAACCAAATTATTTCCTCTAACAGAAGAAAAAGAAAACAAAACAAACCAAAAACAAACATACAAAAACACAAACAAACAAACAAAAACAACAACAACTACACAGAATCTGTGTTTGAAGTCTTGACCTATCCCTGATCTTTATAGCATCAGGTATGGAAAAACCTACACTCAAGATTATCAAGTGTTTCACAGTAAATTGAGGATAGACACAATTCAGTCAGCATTCCTAATCTGACTGGCCAAAAGCCTGGCCTCAAACTCTAAACATGGGCTGGGGTCCTTGTTCAGCTCACAAAACTGCAGTGCACTGGTTTTAGATCCTGTAGTCAGAGCCCAGAGAGCCTGAGCCCACACTAACTTACATTTACGTATTCTTCATCAAGATATCATATAGGCTTTTACTAGTTATTCCTTGGCTTCTCTGGATTCCTCATTAAGAGTTAGAAAGAGTTAGAAGAGAAGAAAACAAGAGAGCACAAATTTAGCCATGCTGAGCAGGCTTAACCAAGGAATATGCTGGGTCCTTGACTTTTAAAAGCATTGCAGAATTGGGGTGATAATCTGTTCCTCTGCTGAGAAAAGCAGCCCTTTCAAGCCTTCTGCCATGCACGCAAGCTGAATATTTACAGCAGCTCAAGCTGCTATTGAGGAGACAATCCACTGTTTTGAGGAGATGGACCAGCAATTCTGAAGCAGTCAAAGACGATGGTCCTCAACTGCTGTATCAATGCTTTGCCAGTCACAGGGACCCCAGAATTTGTCACAAACCTTCTGTGGAATACATCACAGCAGATTTGCCTGGGCAAGATTAGACATACACTGAGCACTTACCACAAAATGCAGGTCAGACTGAAGCAAGTGCATCCCCTGTGTCACAGCCAACTTCTGCTGTTCCACCTTCAGTTTAGAAATACAACTGAGCTGCTGATCGTTAGCAGTCACTGTAGTTATGGTGTGATTTTTCTTCATTATTTTCTCACCAGTATCCTAACCTGACTCTGTAGAGCTTGTTTTATTCTACTTACCTCACAATCCTTAAAGTGGATTGGATATTCTCTCTTGCATTCCTTCCTAAACCAATAAATATTTGTAAACAAGTTTCTATTTGATTATTTTTAACTGATCAAAGGAATCCCTGTAATTATTTGACTTTCTTGCAATTTTTATACTGAAACTGCTCCAGTTAGTGCTGCTTTTCTTTCCTAATACTCACTATATCCACCAACATTTATAAAAATTTAAATCAAGTTATCACATATCCACACTTGTTATAAGAATAGAAACATTACTGGTCCAGTTCTTTGGAAAAAGTTTGCCCCCAATGAAAATCTATTAAATGAAATTACAAAGCAAAGGAATCATCATGTGCTACTAATTAGATAATGTAATCTTAATCTTACTGAATTCGTAGCAACTATGGTATTGATGATTTGGGATAAGGGATACAGCATGAGGTACCTTCACAAAACTGTAGGTATTATAACTGAAAACAGGCAAAACAACATATGAAATTGGAAATAGCCTCAAGATTATCCTTTTCTGTAAATATGTATGAACTTCTTGAAGAAAGGAAAGGGTTGGTTATTTTATCGCATTGGCTTTTTAGCACTTGTCATGAATGATAACTGCTCCACATTTTCTCACTATAACCCCCCTTCCTTCCCAATCTGTGACCTTTCAGTGTGACAGAATTCTGTTTTCAGCAAAACACACTGAAGCTATGCAGTGGATGGTTATAGATTCATGTGCCGTCAACCTGAATGCTAAAAGTCAGCCTCCAAAAATTTAACAGAGACACCTGCCCAAGTTCCATAGCCTGCTCTCTCACCTAGCATGTTCTGGGAGCAAAAGTGTTTGATATATAGTTCAGAAAATCCATGGATAAGAGGATACATCTCCACTACAGATAGATCTTCCAAAACTATTGGATTTTTACCAGAAATAAAGGAAAACCAGTGCTAGAACTAAAATTATGTCATTTGCACAGCTCTCTACGACTGTAGATTTTCATCATGAGTGCATCTAAAGCCAGATTTTCAAATGGCTCCCAGTCCTTCAGATCTTTCATCCTAACAGTTTTCATTTTCCTTCCACAACTCAGTCTCCTCAAACCCCCACATTCTGTCATTCAAAACAGTCTTTCCAATGCTTAGTCTTCTAAGCAGACAGGTATTCAGTGTCCTACACCTTTTAACAAGTGGCCCCTGTTGTTGGGGATGAAGACAAGCCACAATCTTATCATATTGTCTTTAGGGGAAACACTTTTGAGCTGGCCACCTGAAGCAGTGTGCAAGCTACTTTCTTTGAGAGATCTAGGAGGATCCAAAGTTCATTTACAGCTTTTCCACTCTGGAGGATTCAGCAGTCTTTATCCTGTAATTCAAGTTCTAAGAATAAAATGTAATCTAGTGGAAATGTACGATCCACGAATGCCTTAACCAGATCAGCACCCTCATGATTTGAAATATTATATGTGGAATTCCTTCCTTAAATTTCATCACGAAAGGATTCAAATGATAGAATAGCTTTCAGCTTCAACCATATAATCAAAACAACTTGGGTTCTCCACTGCATCTATTTTCTGATGTGACTAATGGGAATCATTGATCTAGTAAGTGAACCTTAATTACAGCTTTGATTTGGCCATATTTTTGTTTTATTTGTAATAGGTGTGATAGTAAAAACTCAGTAATAAATTATTTATAAGAACAATTTTGTTTTCATTAGAAAGGTGAACCAGCAATGGAAAAAAATAAGGACAAATGGAAGAGGGAGTCCATGATCATCTGCAGCATATTACTGTTGGCTTTGCTTTCATTCACACCAAAGGGCTCTTTCCAAGACAGCTCTTCCATAGAGGGGACGAGTCCCAAGATATTCAGACATGAGCCAGTCATTGTCATTTATAGTGAGAACTAGTGGTCAATGTTTAGCCATCCTTTTCTTAGCGGTGTGAACACAGCCCAAAGGGGTCACAAACCCTAACAGCTCCAGAAATTTCAGGAAAGCAATTTACAGACCATAAGACGCCCAAATTAAACTCAGTCCATTCATATCATTGCATAGAAACATATCATTAAATTCTTACAGACTAATATGGCAATTAAAAATATGTAAATATACCCAGTCTGGCAATTTAATAATTTTTTTAAGCAGGTTTATGAGTCTTTTTTGAGAAGACAATAAGAGCGTAGTCTCAGTACAGTCCTGAACATAACTTCACAAACAGACCTCACATAGCAGGATAAACTAGGTCTGCACAGGAATATCCAAGCATACTAATTTTTCTAAAGGCCCCACTTTGATACAGTTTCTATACTTTCTGAGTCACTTTTCTTCCCTCTTCAGTTCTGATCTTTGCGGTCCCTTTTAGTTCAGTTGTTTATTTTTTTCTTTACAATATTTATCTATTCGTATCTGGAATCTTTTTTCTACACTGCAGCAGTTTCCGCTTTACACTTTTTGGCAGTTTTGAGGTTTGCTTAGGCTTGGTTTTTCGACCTTACTTTTATTGCTTCTGCCACTCTTTCTCCTTTTCTTTGCCTTATTATTTTTTTTTTTCTCGACCACTCCCAGAAGACTATACTTTCTTATCCTCACCTTTATCTTCCCCAAATTCTCACCTTTTTGGGGTGTTTCTTTTTTGTTATTTTGTTCATGTTTTTCACCTGTGGCTTACATTCACATCTTTTCTGTTCCTTCGGTAATACCTCTCTGCCTTCCTCCCACACGATCTCCACTCTACTTTCCAAACATTAATAGGAACTCCATTCACTATTGCCAGATTCACACCTCTACACATCTTTCAGGCTTCCTGTTCTACCTAGGGGCTAAAGTAGAAAGAACGCCAGGCACAACATGAAGAAGGAACCTCATTAAAGACAGTATAATTATGATTTTCTTACTTTTTTTAATGCTATCAGCATCTAATTGCTGTGATTTGAATACATCCAGCCTTTGCTAATATAGCAAAATCCTAGAATGTTTGGTTGGTATTATTCTGTAGTTTGATTTAGAAGAACAATGTCATTTAGAAGAAGATATTTCACCATATATTTTTATTCATACAATAGCAAACAGGTGCAAATTATGCCATTCCAAACATGCTAAGCTCCATATGGAAATATGTATAAACTGTATTAACTCAGGGCAGTGCTATATTAAGTTAACCATATCTCCAAGGAGGTTTTTCAGTGTTATGACTGCAGTTAATATGTTACAAATTCCATGTATAAGCAAGACCTCAGATGATTTAGATAGCCCTTAGGCTTGACCATTACAACTGACTGCAGTCATTTAAATGATTTGTTATATTTTCCTAACTCAGCTTAAGGAAAACAGAGCTATGCGGTACATAATTTTCTTTATTGTCAAAAAAATGATGAAATTATTTTTTCTGTTTGCTTCCAGTAGCTGTTTACTCCTTGCAGCTAATAAGATGGTGACAGCACCTGATTCTATTTTTAATTTAATAATAAAAAATAAGTATAAATTTTAGGTCAGGCATTAGAGAGACTATAAGATCCTTTTGTACAACATAGATAATTTTCTGCTCTCTGTGGTTGGTTTTAAACTTTATTTGCTTTTTGGATCTCTTACTCAGATTACTTTCAATACCGTCATTGAAGTATAATTACATATACTTGGATGCAACTTTGAATTTTATGTGCAGTAAAAAATTTCAAAATCTTGTTCTAAACCAATGCAGCTCCTAAATAGCAAGAGGAAATGGCCTCAAGTTGCGTCAGGGGAGGTTTAGATTGGATATCAAGAAAAAATTCTTCACGGAAAGGGTTGTCGGTCATTGGAACAGGCTGCCCAGGGAAGTGGTGGCGTCACCACCCCTGAAGGTGTTTAAAAGGCGTTTAGATGAGGTTCTTAGGGACATGGTTTAGTGCTGGAGTGAGGTTACAGTTGGACTCGATGATCTTGAGGGTCTCTTCTAACTGAAACGATTCTATGATTCTCTGATTAGTGTTAAAGGAGTATGTTGTATTGAGAACAAGTTGGTGGAATATATGTTTTTATGCTATCCATGTGACTTTGCCGCATAGAAGACAAACTTTGACCAGGATTTAACAAATACGCAGCAAAGCATGCAACATTTTACCCCTAGCTTTATTACTGCTTAAAAAATAACAGCTACTTTAACATTTACATAGGTCTTCCTTTTGCTACATCCATTTCTCTCTGCCTCCTAAACACATCTTTCGTGACAACATTTATTCTAATTAGTGGGCTATATCATTTGTGTTTCAGTATGTATGGGATCATGACAGTTTCTAGTGGTTCAGTACCTGCACAGTATACAGGATTATCAGACAAATCCTACAACTTTACTGGAACAGTAGTTACACTGACATTATTAGAGTTATAATGTGGGTAATATAGCTGTGAGGAGTGACACACTCAGTACAACTACATTAGCTGTATGTCAGTATACATAAATTCTGAAAACTACCAGGGCTATACGCTGCATTCTATCATTTTACCTCATGACTTACAGTCCCAGAGTGATAACAGAAGGACTTTAAAAATCCTGAAATGAATACATTTCTTCCTTTTATCTTTTTAAGTTACAGTATCCCAGAAACTTGTGTGTAACATATTCCTAGTCCAAACAAGGCTGAATAGCTCAGTATGTATTTCACATACAAGTCTTGCCCATGTTAACAATCTAGGCCCTGCTTCCTCTTAAGGTGACAGATACTGACTATACAACTTTCTCCTGTTTATACTCTTTCTATCACATAACACAAAGATGTCAATGTTATGCTTTTTTCACCTCTCTGTAGATAAAATACACTTTTAAATATAGCTTTTACTTAAATGTGAGGGGCTTTTCCTAATAGTAGTTTTCTTGACACAGTTCTTAATTTGTAATTTAAATATCTATAGCTTACATATAAAGTAATGATTGGAAGTATAGATAGACAATATATAAGCAAACCAAGAAAGGGACACCCTCATCAAATGGCACTGCAACATACTTGCAATTACTGAGTGTATCTTATTTTACTTGGACATCATTAAATGTAAATGTTAGTAAATAGGTATTTCACACATTGAAGATTTTTCTGGCACTGTTCAGTTGTTTGTTTTAAGGTTGTATTGCCCTCTCCAAGGATAGTTGAATGACTTCTATACTTCCTCAAATATTATCTCCAAAGCAGAGGTAGAATTAGTCTGAAACTGGCATGAATCATATTTGTTTTCAGAGTACTATCTTAAAAAATCACATTCTGATTCTTTTTTTAATTATTTTTACCAGATGTATTGCACATCAAGAGCAACAAATAAAGTGGGTAAATAGAGTGAATAAAATCACCTAAATGAATACAAAATAAAACATAATCATAGAATGGGAAAATAAATTTAAAAAAAAAAAAAAAACAAAAAAAAAAAAACACCAACACAAATAATAAAAAAGAGAGAGAGACACCAAAACCAGAAGGATAAAATCAGCTTTAGAATTAGCTCTTAAAACCGTGAGGTGTTAGACCAACAGTTCCCAAATCAGACATATAAAGCCTCTTGGGTTCATACGATTTATCAGTAAAGTCATGAAATTGATGGAAATTCTATTGCAAAAGTGACTTTTGCAGCCAGAAGTGTTGATACTTGATATTAACTGGGAAACAAGAGCTGCCAGAGAAACCTGGTTCTCAGACTAAAAAAAGAACTTAAAATCATAAAGTCACAATACCATGAAAGAGAAATAATAATGCATTGCAAATAAAACACAGATAATTTACATACAAACATAGTCTAAAATCTGAGTGTTTAGATAATAAATGAAAAATAAATGTTTGTACTCAAAACTTCAAATAGTAACTTGAATATCACTACTGAATGGCCATTTCACTGGAAAGGCAGTTAACTTCAGTTTAGACACGGTTTTGAAGATCCAGGAGACTGAATCCAATGGAAACTGGAGCCTGTTCCTGACTGTAAGTTTAGTGCAAGACAAATACCATTTTAAAGCACAGCTCCTCCGTATAATCTTGTCTCTAAAACAGAATTATTTTCTTGGTCTCCACGAGGTAAGTGAATCTTATTACATGAATCTCATCTACATAAAACAAATAGATACACCTATTACTAATTTTAAATTTCATGTCTAAAAAAGAAAATCATTGGTTTATTTTGGATCACACTACCTTGCAATCTTTGCTCACAGAATGGCCTGAATTGTTTTTTATTTCTGGTTCTTCCTGACAACAGTTTCCAGTTATCTTATTTCCTGTTCACATAACTGAAGCCAAACTGGGGCTATATTATCTGTGACCTTTACTTATGTTTTGCTAAGCTTTTGCCTATATTTGATTAAGCTTTTTTAAGATTATTTTGGATTATCAGATGAATAAAGTCTTAATGACAGACCTCAGAAATTATGTCAAGAGTCTGAAAATAGGGTCACCTGTGAATGTATTTAAAAATGCTGCTGTGGAGAACGAAGAGCTCTTTACATTGACAGGCAGGGTGAAAAAGCAGCCTCAAAGCTGCTTTATCTACATGGATTATTTAACTCAGATACTAATAGAAGCTAAAAAATGAACTTTCTATCCATGTCTAGATGAATAAAGATAGCTTCACCAGCACAAGATTTCTACTCAGATATCTTCCAAAGACACTTTGGGAAACCACCATAACTTAGCATGAACTCGGCAAGAGTTAGCAGTTAAACTCTCTTGGGCAAGAATAACTTCCATCTTAAACCCAGGAATTTAGCTTTGGCAACAGAAAGTTTGTTTACAAGTCTCAGATATGTTAGTTCTCTGCTTGAGTGTCCTATGGACTATTCAGCATAAGGACTAATAATAGAGGACGGAGATGGAGATGATTTTCTGGAAGACCACAATGCAAAGAAAGTCTTCATTAAAGATCCAGAGGACAACAGCACAAATGAATGATCTCTGCAGAGCACTTTCCTACTCAGCTGCTATGTAATTTTGAAATCACTATATCTAAATTTGGTGCAGGACATATGACGACTGGGGTTAACACCACTTACTGAGGCAATTTTCCTTACGGGCATATCAAAAATGTAGAGTTGTCATACTCATTGAAACCAAACTATTTATATAAGTGTGATTCATGGGACAAGAGAGGGGAAATGATAATGGAAAGGATTGTTTGCCTTTCATAGACATATGTGGCTCGGTGAAGAATCACTTAACAGCTTCCTGCCAACCTTGTTATGTTCTCTTTTGTTACAGAAGTGTCATACTGCATAGTCAATTCATAGGTTATTTCTTTTCCTTCTGTCTCCTTTTCCTCCCCACTACCTCAATTCTCTTTGCTTCTATTTTCAGCCTGCACAATCCAACAACCCAACCAGATGAACTAAGAGCTTCCATGCTGGGTAAATAAAATATCCATCCACAGCACGTTTTGCTTCTGTCTCTCCCACTGTTGCTAATACTAATAGAACAGCTTAAGCCCTGAAGTATAATGTTGGACATCTTTTCAAAATAATGGCTACAATACTCCCTTACGCTGATGGGTACTCCTTCTGCCTGCTAATATGTCCGTTTCTTTAAAAAAATTGCTAGTTTCTTGATGTGAGATACTGAATTAGTCTTATATATGCAAGGGAAAAAGGTAGGGAAGCGGGAGAATTTAATCATTTTACACAGAGAATCGATTTATTTCACTCTTGTTTTGCTCTTTTGTTGTCCTGTTTGTCCTATCAGCACAGGATGCCAGATTCAAGAGAGTCTATTCACGCTTCACTGTCATTTTTCTTTAAACACTATTAAAGCACTGGTATTTAGAAATTCCAATTTAGTTAAAGGTGAAGGTTTCGCTTTTTTAAGTATCTATCTTTAGAAATCAGACGCTTAGGCAGAAACATTAAGGTATGAAAGAGTGGCTGAATGTCAATTTTTGGATTACTGGTCTTTTTGTCTGAACTTTTGATATCTGGCATTTTACACAACTCCCTAAAGAACGTGCTTCTTAAGTGATATTACTGTAGAGAACATGACACGAGCTAATTAGCACTAACAGATGAAGTGTTGATTTATCACCAGACATGAAACCTGCTATAGGAAGGAAAAGAAAATATTGATAAATGTAAATAAATGCGGGTGATTAGCATTTATAATCTTCGTTTTCTTGGTACACACAAAAAATACAGATGGAGTTTTGCACAAAGAGCTTATATGAAAATGTCTGCACCTGTACTGTGGGGGAACAAGGAAACAAGAGGTAGCAGATGGGATAGCCACATGGCCTTTTCACCTTCTTTGCTTTCAAGTAAGTGTTTCTGTCACCATTTCCATAGCCCAAATCAGAAGGCATGGCAGGGGAAGGCTACATGAGAGGCCAGAAGAGTATAGGGGTTCAAAATAACAAGGATCCAGTCTGCCTCTGTAATGGAAGGGGTTTGACTGTGCTGCCAGAGCACTGGTTGGAACAGCAGTCACAAAGGAAACTGTGTGTAATTACCCTATAAGCGCTGCTGATGCCTGTAGAGATGGTAACCATGAAAACCTCTATGAGTTGATCTCTAAACCCATACCAAGTAAAAAGCCTTAAATTGTTGTAGCCCAATCCTTACACTAGACATCTAGATGTTGGAGAACAAAGGACCAGGAAAATAAATCCCATTCTTAGTCAAATTATCCATCTATGCTCCTCTGCAGTCAATGAAGAGAGATGGCCACTGAAAAAGGTAATTCATCTCATCCATCTTAAGATGGAATGAATAGCTCTCTGGAGACAGCTATTTCTCTCCACTGACTACAGAGTGAGTTTGGATGACTATCTAAGATTAGGGCTGTATCTTTTTTGATGGCTGAAATAAAATAAGATGAATCTAGGCAAAAATGACTAGAATTTCTAGAAACCCATTTATTTTTCTTTCATCTCAGGTTACCTGCAATCACTAGGAAAAGTACAGATGAGTACATTTTCTCTGTTCATTAATTTTAATTTAATAACATTCCTTACTTAGCCTAATGTAAATTTCTTCAAAGATGCCATATTCTGTTCCAGTCTAATAAATTTCTACCAACCCTTCAACTCTGTTTAATTTTAGAAATAGATTATTTTAACCCTACGTCATAAATTATGCAGTATTTCAGTTTATTTTAAAAGTCTGAACAGTGGTCCATGAGATGTAAAATCTCTGTTCATTAATTCCCTGTCACTTTTCCACTTTATCTTTTTACTGTTAATGTCTATTTATAAGACAAATCTATAGGCACTATCATATTGTAGAGTTAACATTAAGTAATTAGTAAAAAATGTTATTTTTAGTTCAACAGAAAAGCTTTAGCAGCTTGCTTTTCTTTGCTGGGATAACTTTTGGTTTTAGTGCAGTGCATATCCTGCCTGGGCCTGTGCTTCCTGCTTTGACAACTGAAGATGTAAAAACCTCCCCTCTAACTTGCACAGGGTAACTTGGGATCCAAAGGCACATGGATAAGAATCACTCCACATTCATTCTGCTTAATTGTCTCTCTTTTCCTCTCCAGAATAAATGCAAAGGAGATCTGAAGAATGAGCAGGACCTTTGTTGTGCCTTTAGCAGACCACTCCACACCACTGAACTGACCAGCCAGCAGCACATTAACAGTCCATGGAGCTGGACAGGATTTGGATGAGCAGTATTTCAGGAGAAAGCTTGTGTAGAAGACCACGTAGAACAGGTAGTGGGTGAGGAAACTTGAAACTTGGTCTGGTCGATAATCAAAGAGAAGCAATATATCCCTCAGTCACTGGTTCTTAGCAAAGAGTGTTAAAAAAAATGTTTCAAGTTTTGCTACTTCTAATGTTTTTGACAGAATTATACAAAATATTATTGTAAATAACACTACTGATTGGACTGCAAATATGATCATTACTTCACTAGTTAAGATTTGAAATACACTTCATTGAGTTTAAATGACTGGGTTTTTTTAAATTGAGAATTTGCCAAAGACAGTAGAAAGAAATTGTCTCTGGCATAAGGTCCTGGCCTTTCACTGTGTGCAGTGTTCTGCTAGAACCTCTCAGAAGGGCCATTGTGTCCCTGCTAGCCAGCTGACATGCTGGGGACTTACCTAGGTTGTGTATGAACAGAGAGCTGCAAGGCCTTTCACACCACATTTAAATTTTTAAACTCAGCCTTGTAAACCAGGTCAGGTCCCAGATGCTTTTGCAGGGACGTGCCTGAGGCTGCAGAGAAGGTTTCTAAGTTCCTGTGGGCCACCTCAGCAGTTAAAACACGTTGATACTGGTGTCTTGGGGGGTTAACCTCTCCCCCATAATGCTGGTAAATGCTGCACTAACAGTCTCACTAGTTCAAACTTGCTGTTTTCTTCCCTTTGTTTTTTTCTGCTAAAAACAGAGCAATTGCCCATAAGTTTTATAGCATCATGGCTGGTTCTACAGTAGTGCTTATCTAGAAATCGCCCCTTCCAGGGCTCAGCTGACATCAATGATGAAGCAGGTGCACTACATGAGCAAATCTACTTTGGCAAGATAAAGTGTCATTTCAGCTAAAGTTGTGATTCTGCGACAAAATCAGCAACGATAATTTCAGTTTCAGAGGGGGGAAATCAACAAGATTTGTCAAAGTGATGTTAATTTTCAGTCCTCTTAAAGAGCATTGCAGATGACAAAAATATCTTACTTCAGTCTGTACTCTGGTTTTATTTCAACTGATGGAATGCCCACCTTCCTTGTAATGGATTTTTAGAACTGAAAAGGCCTTGTCTGTCTGACCTGAAAATGTTGCTCTATTGTATTACTATTTTAAGAATTTTGGGCATTAGGGCTGCTGAAGAGCTGGCTTCACCTTCTAGTTTGCTATGTTCTCAACAGAAGAAAGGGTAATTCTGTAATACTAAATCTTTTATGCATGACTCCTAAACCAGAATGTTTTTATCACAAGGAAGACTTGGCAATGATAACTACATAAGCTAGTAAATGTGTCTTCATTTAGCCCTGACTTCAGAACGGAAGAGTTTTACTTGTTACTTTAGTCCTACTTGTCAACAATTGACACAAATTTTGTAGAATTCTGTTAGCCCTAATTAGAATTCATTTGCTTGGTTATGTGTGACAATTTTGTCACCCCTTTAAATTTTCCAGAGTTTTGCAGATTTGTCAGAATGGAAAATCTGAAACTATGTAGCCTCAAAAGTTCAACAATCATTTGATGCCAGCAAACGTCTATTCTAAATGGCATCTGTTTTCCTTTGAGATTAAAATGGAAGTATCACTTCCAAGAATACTTTTTTATTTACATTTCCCATTCCATCCTTGCATAAAAGTCTAAAGAAAACCTATTATAACACAGAAGTAAATCAGATTAAATTTAAATATAATTGTACTTTCATAATTATATAACTAAGTCTGAAAATTGTGCACAGTTCTCAGTGCTATATTAACTCAGTTTAGAAATGAATTAAATTAGATTAAATCAATAATCTGGTTTTCATTTTGCCATGTTGCAAAGACAAAACACAAAACAATGAGCTTATGGTAGTATCATGCTGATGGATCTGCAATAGCACTTGACTTGACATCTTTCATATATGCTCAAATCCCCTAGCAGTGGAAGAGAAGAGCAGAGAGCTCTTGCATGGCTAAAAGGCAATTTTAAGTATTTTTAAAATGGAAGATATGAATGAATACTCAGTTGGGACAACATTTAAATATCCAAGTGCTCCTGACATGCATTAAAAACATAGCTTTTCACAGCTCATTACTTGATTCAATTAAATTATCTATAAAATGTTTTAATTAATTTTCAAAGGCATTGCCAATGCTGTTCCTTATTTCCTGTACAAATACTCGTCTCTCCTGATTGTTCTTAAATCTCTTTATAAATAGAGATGCCTTTAATCCTGCATGAATAGCTGAATTTCAGATTCTCTTTTCTGAAGAATGACTGAACACAATGAAATCCTACTAATAATTAAAACTAACATATGATTAAAAACAGGAAGAAATTAATACACAGTTTAGAAAGTGATGATGTACCCTCCATAGACATATTTTTCCCTCGATCTATCCCTATTCCCTATAGTTGTTTCAGAAATTTCTCTGATAGAATTAACTAGTGCTAAGAACTGTAGAAAACTGAACCCCTCTTTTGTAAGTAATAAATGTGATGTTACTTTTGTACCAGCATGACAAATCAGTAATGCAATAGGGGTGAGTAATGAAGAAGGAAGAGGATGAAATGAGAGATTCAGAGATGCTAGACTGTAAATGAACCCAGAATATCAAAGGTATCAGGTGACAGAGCTCAATTATTTTATTGCACTTTTCCTGTCAGAAAGCCATCCTAAGGACTGAACTTTTTGTGTGATAGCATCAGATTCTAAAATTCTTATTAAAATATAGCTTTCAGTTTCCCAGTATGCACTACCGCACCTTGTTCAGAAGAAAGAAGTATTTTCTAATACTCCCTTTAGTCATTCTGAAACAGTTATGATGTAGATATAGCATATCTGTGTAACTATAATGTAGCTAAAGTTTTGCTATGTAACTCCAGGATACATCACTTTAGCCTTTAGCACATTATAAGCACAGTTATGTATTTCTGTTCATACATGTCTGTAATGTCAGACTCCCACAAGCACACTGCAGCGGGAAGAAGTGCTCCTGCTTTCCCTTACCTCCCACCTCTGGTTGCCTTGACAAACAGGCTGATGTTCATTCAGGGCTGTTATTGATACACAGCTCTTACTAAGTATGTTTCCTACTTAAAGTTTTGCAGTTTTAGAGCAAGCTGTGTTGGGAACATGCTGTCACTTATTTGAAGAGGCTCTGTATTTTAGTTTTGAAAAATGAGTATGCATTGCTTAATTACTAAATTCAAATATGAATTGGTCTTCTATCAAGAATTAATAGCTAGGATAGAATAGTTTAGGACCTATGTGGCCAAACTTTGTCCAAAAACACTGTCAGGAAACTTGTTAGGGGATTCTTGGAAGAATTCCTTCATGGTCAGTCTCCTTTGGGCATTTTAGAAGGGTATGTTAACTAATTAACTGGTGTTTTACATAGGAACCTTTCAGGACTTAGAGATGTGTACCAGCAGTGAATTTGAGACATGGACTTTTCAGGGACAGAATTAAATCTCCAGCCAAAAAAAAACCCTCACTATTCAATGCTATATGATAACCTTATTTGGGGACTATGTAACCCCTGTTATCCCCCTAACATAAGTCTAGCCTGTACCTACACCTGGATCCAGATCAGTTCATTTGTATCAATCATTAATACTGATATTTCCAGTATAATTATAGTGTTGTATATTGTGCCAATGTTGGTTTTCCACTAATACCTACTTTCTAATGTAAATAATTTCAGATTTAAGCTTCTGCCAGTCTGTTATTTAGCACATGAAAGCACTTCCAGTCATCAATTTTCTTAAGATGGATTTTAAAATTAAAAAATAGCCAATACCAGTGAAATATTTCCTCATAAGTAGCGGCAAGTTTACATCTAAGTCTGCCTTACTTCCTTTACAAGTCCAGTTGATCAGTTTTAGTAAATATCACAGAAAATGATGTGGCAGGATCAAAGTTCTCCTGCACAGCTGGAGTCATGGTTGTGTACTCCAGGAACCCAGATCTCTAACACTGAAGTCAGTGATTAAATAGCAAATATATTTTCTGATAAACTGGAATCAATTGCCATTAGCATAAGGCGTGTTTTCTGAAGGAAGCTGGTGGTAGGAAGGAATGTCCTTATGTGTCACTACAGTGTAAAAAGCATAAAAATCCTTTTCTTCCCGGATATGAAAGACAAAGTTAACAAATAAATAAACAAACAAACCTTTAGGAATTTTATGGTCTTCTAATTACTCAGAACAAGCAAAGGTTTTTCCTTATGGATTTCAAGTTTCCAGATGTTTTAAAGTTTCCAGATGTTTCAAGACTGTAATGCCAGCCTAAATTCTGATTTCATATCAAAAAGTGAGGGGGGAAAAAAAAAAAGAAATATTAACAAGGTTAAAATGGAAGCAAGGGATAAAACATGTTTGTTGGAAACATCATCACACATTTTAGAAATAAGTTATTACTTTTAAATGTCAAACAGATCTCCCTACAAAACTGACTTCTCCCAAAACACTGATAATTCATACTCACAGACTAAGCCCTGAACATATCACTCAGCTATTTTATGTCTGTTTGTTCAGCTACAAGGCTTAGGAGGACAGGAGGTTTTCCAGCCTCTCACCCTTTCTGTTACAGACTGTGTAATTGTTTAATTTGTTTATTCACAAGTACTACAAATCTGTATGGTTTTGATCCTTTACAAAGTTATATCTGCACAGTAGGTCAAAAAGCAGCTTCATTTTCTTTGGTGCAGCATATACACTCTGAGTCAAGTAAACCTGGAAAATGGGAAAGGTCACTCTTTCCTCCTGGGCAGCTGGTGGGAAGAAAGCGATACTCGGTACTCGGGTGGTATCAGATCCCAGAGTGCGTTCTTGAAGAAAAAGCACCCTAAACAATTTATCAATATCTAACCGGACTGTACTCTACCACAAACTCTCTCAAGTCTTGTGTTTTTGTAGTCATAGCACATTTTGGCATCGTCAGTTTTTCCCTCTGTGCTCTGGCTTGCTCCTGCCTCTCTCCAAATACCTCCCTGGCACAAACAGACCAAATAAAAAACATTCCACCTAAATAGCTCCAACCCTTAAGTGATTACACATATGCCTTTTTCTTCTATTTGGAAAATTTTATCTCCTAAGTCTCTGCAGGCATAAGTTCAGGGCAGGGCTATATACACACTGAGCTAAGCTGTTCTAAGCTCTATTAGCTTAATACTAATAAGTATTGAATTTATTTCCTCTTCTTTAAAATAGGTTATTATTTTAACAACTTTGAGCTTCTCATTAAGATACTGGGCTTTTAAACACCCTTTTTACGTCAACATCTTTATTGTCTTGCTAAAACTGGTATATTTCAAAATCAGTTAGTATTACCAAAAAAAAAAAAAAAGGTATTTATCAGAGGTATTTGTTGGTATTAAAAGATATCTATTGCAGTGCAAACAAACCCCTCATCTTCCTCTGTGATAAAGAGAAATCCGTTCCTCTTCTGCCAAGCAGTCCTTAAGGAAGTTTAGGGAGTAAAGAAATGCTAAAGGCTGGTGGCCTCTCTCCTGTGAAAAGCAATATGTGGCTTTGCTGCTTCTGTGCTAGAGGATGGACTTGGGTCTCCAATCTCTATATGTCCCCAGCTCCTAGGTACCTCAGATCGCTACTCTTTTTTTCTCTCTTAAGCAGCGAACTGATTCTAACACGATTTTTTCCACCGTCGTAAAAGAAGACACCTTGTCCCTCCAGCTGCTCTCTCCTTTGAAAGTGTTACACAAATTCTTTTCATTGATTCATGTTACCTTGCAACTTCAGTCAAATGTATATACTGGTACACACTTGTTCCTCTCACAATTTTGTTTAGTTTAAATAACTCCTCCCTTCCTGTTATTTTCTCTCCTTGTACAATCTCCTCCCAGACTTTGTTACACAAGCTGCTCCTGTTTATTTGCATCAAATAACACATCTTTTTCCCCTTCTTCTTACCTGCTGTTTCATCTTCTTATCTCCAGATACTAGGAATCATTCCTGCTCCCAACCAACCTACAACAATATTCACTTGAGGATCTTTGTTGGGAAACCATTTCACGAGAAAGTATAAGTTGAGCATTGTAATTCTCTTTAATTTCTGAGGTAAAACAGACTTGAGATCACTCAAAGAGCAAGCAGATAATAATGGCAACACAAGCACACCCACATCCACCTTAAGCCAAATTTTAGCAAAGAACCATCAATGACAGGGGAAAGTTATGATAAGTTAAACCTTGTGGACATTCTGATAAAAAAGTCACAGTGAAACTGCAGGTTCTCTAGAATAATAATTATCCTCTCTTTTCCATAGAAAGGTGAGAATTTTTTTAAATCTCCTGGCTATAACCACATAATCTGGTGTAAAGAAACATTCCAGATTTTTCTTCCAAGTGATGAAGACAAATACACATGTCCTACTAGATCTTTTTTATGCCCAGTTTCACATCCATTTCACAAGCAACAAGTCATCTGCTTCACATTAGCAGTTAAACAGGTACTTAACTTTTCTACTGAATGAGCAGCTATCAGAAAAAAATAAATCATTATAATACAGCCTAGTGTTTTGAGGATAGAATAATACTCCTAAACTTTTTCAGTCATGCTACAGCATTGGAACACAAAGACAATGAAATTTTATGCAAGCACAAAGATGTGTCTGTGTTAGAGCCATGAGACTGGCACCACAAACTGCACAACTCTGAATCTATTACAGAATGAGCTCAGAAGTTAATTTTCCCTGTGATGTCAATGTAGGTTAAAAGTGCAAACAAACCTTGCTCAGCAGGAGCCCCACTCATGTACAACTAATAAGAACATTGAAGTTGAATGTGTTTGTTTCCATATATTCCTCCTAGATGCTTCTGTCTCTGCTGATTGTAGGATATAGGTTATTTCTACCCCTACTATTAACTTCACATAAGCTTGAGTAACCAGGCAGCTTTTGGGGTGAAGGTATATAGCAGTATTTAAAACATTAGCCATTTCAGTCTACAACGCTATGAGTTTGTCTTCTATCCATTCTTCAACTGGTTGGTCCCCTAAAGTCGGCTTCGAAAACAGATATGGTTCTGGAGAGAATTTAATACAGGAGCCTTCACCGCAGGAATGCAAGACTACTTGTACTGGCTCAACAGAACCTCATTATTTTCTGACAACCCCTTAGTGTTTTGAAAACACTGTGAAACAGGTTGCATTTAAATATGTAGGGGTAGCTGGAAATGCAAGTTATCCAATTTCAACTCTTTCTGAACAAACTCCGTTGAATACTGGAGTGCTGCATTTTGAAATCTTTGTGAATTTTACTCCAAAATACAAGAGAACAATTATTTATGATATTGTATCAATCGCAGTGTCAAGTAAGATGAAAGCAGGAGAAAAAGGGCAAAAAAAAGAAAAAGGCAAAAAGCTGCAAAGCACATCCTTCTACCTCAAATCCCATGCCTGCATTCCCAGAATATGATTTTTCTCAGTAAGAGTATGTCAGCATTACAGCTTTCCTCAGTCTGATTCAAAGCAAAAGCAACAAAATGTCAGGGCTGGCTAATTTTAGTAGAGGTAAAACTGAATAGATTTCTTACCTTTTCAATGCCAGTTTTCAGCTTCCAGCTCAACCTAGATCTGTTCTTCAACCTCCTTTTCCCCTCTCCAAACCTTTACTCCTGCCTATCCCTGCCTTTTTATTAAGAAAAAAAAAAAAAAAAGACCCATGGTAACCTCAACTCCTCAGCTCTAGCACTGAACTCAAGCCCCCACATCACTCAGAGAAGCATAAAATGTCTGGAGTTGGAAGAGACTCACAAGGATCATCGAGTCCAACTCCTGCCCCTGCACAGGACAACCCCACAGTTCACACCATGTGTCTGAGGGTATTGTCCAGTCTCTTCTTGATCACTGTCAGGCTTGGGGCTGTGACACCTCGCTGGGGAGCCTGTTCCAGTGCTCCAGCACCCTCTGGGGGAAGAACCTTTTCCTAATGTCCGACCTAAATCTCCCCTGACACATTTTCCTGCCATTCCCTCACTTTCTTGATAACTACAAAAGCCAGTATGGGAACACACAGTATGTGTCTGTACATCTGCAGGTAACCTCACTGATCTCCATATCTGGACATCCAAAGCAACATTGCTAAAATGAACTGAAGCATTTACAAAGATTTTGGATGGGAAAAAAAAAATCACTGAACATTCAAGGCTGCTGGAGTAATTTATAACTCACTTAGAGAAAATAGTTTCTTGAGGGGTTTAAAACAGACTTCTAATCCGTGTCGCTCCAAGTTAGTACACCACCCTTTAACAGTTACTAGCCTGGTTACCTGCTCAACTCATCTGCATACAGCATTTTACTACATTTTCACATAGCTGGAAATTATTTCAGAGATATGAAGTAGTGGAAAATCAAGCTACAAACACGAGATTTCTTCACCTATCTAGACTAATAAAACCTTGAAGATGAAGTTGAAAGAACATTGTTTCTGCTGCGAGTTTATTTTCTAGGTTTCTCTGTATTTGGGCAAATTAATCTTATTAATATTTTGGTTTTAATTTTAGGTTGTCTCTATTGTTAGCCTCATGACTGTTAATATGTCTGTCACTAAGACTGTATTCCATTACCTTTAAACTTAAAAATAATCCATATTTTTAATTTTAAAACCCCTCATTATTTATCCAGGGGAGTGTTTGGGTTTTTTAAAGCAATATGAGTTTTATTTATTCAAGATTTCTTTTGATGGTTAGAAACATAATTCCCTTTTAAAGGAAAGCTGAATCTTGCATAACCACATGATTTTAGGGCTATGGCCTGTTAGAAAGAAATAACACATATTACAAGACTCACCCATGAGAACTGGCAGCAGTGAGTGCAATGCTGGTCTTTCAATCATCATAACAGAATGTTTGGAATCAAATATATAAAATCAGAATGAAATGTGACAAATATTTCTATCAGTCTCAGTTGTATAACACTCAGTTTATATGCAGTGTACAAGCCAAATCTAAGTTGGCATAGTCCCTGTAAACCATAATGAGAAAGAAAGCTGTAGGCAAATATGACTAATACTTGTTTAAGAGCAAAAGCTTCTCTGAATCTCAAAAAAAGTAATTCTGTTGGAGACACGATAAACATTATTTCTTATTTTATTTTTCTCTTGTCATATATCTCTAGTGATTATTTAGTAAGCTGTAGAAATGGATTTTTAAAGACAGCAGCATTAACATGTAGAAATGAATATGATATGTGAGGCTTTGCTGTGCTTCTTCTTGTAATAGAAAACATAGTCACTTCATAAAATAATAATCAGAAGCCATAACTTCTAAGAAAATTAAAGTCACACTCCATCTATCTGCCCATAAGATGATGATGTTTTTCTTACAATATTTAACACCATGATGCCTGGTTGTGGCACACAGCTAAGGAGTTTACTTTTGAGTGATTTCAGTGTGCTTTCAGCTAGGTGCTACACGAGAATCCCAACAAAATATATTAGATTATGTGAAAGAAATGTATCCATTGGTTTAGACATTCCATGCACTTATTAAAATGATTATTTGAGTGTCCAGAAGCAATAATCATTTTCTGGGAAAAATATACTGAAAATATTGGAATTATCCCAATCAGTCTCTTGCATACACAGAGCAGTAGTGGAATGAAGTATTTGCTGGAAAGTTAGCTTCCAATCAGCCTTCCTCCAGTAACACTATTTGCTGCTTTAAGTGAGAAGTTCTCATTTCAAAAAAATTATCATAGAGTCATCTCTCTTAAAAAAGCTATTTTTTTAATCACTATTTCATCCCATGCACTTCCAGGAGTCAGTCTGGGCTATTTGAAGTAATCATCTACATTTACACAACCTATGCAGTGGTGAAGTACACTACTGCTCTTTGGTGTGTATTCCTGACACAAATATACATAAACACACTGCCCAAGTAGTTGACTTAACCATTCAATGCAAAGTATCAGACATTGAATTCTAATAAAAGATTTTTAATCAATTTGTCTCCTCAGCAGCCTTATGAGGTTCAAAAATGGCTTGTTATTTGGGAAGGGAACACTGCTGAATTATACCCGGTCAGCAGGATGGACCACGTGTACACCGAGAAACATGGGCCAACATGAAAACAGCTCCATTAACTGCACAGAAACAGTCTTACATGATCAGCAGTGCTACATAGTCCTTCCGTGTCTTGAAGGACTAAACTTAGAAAAGAAAACTGAAGAACAAAATCAAAAGTTAAAACCAAAAACATCATGTCAGCATAAGAAGACACTGACACACTCATTATCCTGGTTTATACTGAAGAACCGGTTCACCTTTTGTTTGTCAAATGCTTTTGATCTCATTTAGTGTGGTGGTAGGCGTATTTAGCTTTTGTACTACCATGTCAGAAAAATTACCTTTCCTGTAATATACAGGAGGGAGTTAAAATACATTAATATACAGGATGAGATTAAAATAATTTACAGACTCATTTTAACATATTAAATACATAAAACAAGTATGAGTAAAGCAAATACAAAGCAATAATAAACATATAAAGCTAACCTGTAGGTTTGCTTGCAAAATGGTCAATACATTGTATACAGCTAGACATATTTCCTCTACATTTTAAAAGAGGAATATTACATAAAAGTTAACTCAGAGATGTTTGTATGTAACAACACTAACAGTACATAAGAGACTCTACCAACAGTGACAGACTAATTAGAGGCTCTGTCAGCAAACAATTGCAGACTAACACCCAGTGTTAGTAAGAACGCCGCTGGCAATGCTGTATCTTCTCTGTTGTCTACAGATGAGGGATGTGAAAATGCAAAGGCAGTTCAAAAGAGGGCCAAAATAATGAACTATGGGATCGGAAAAATAAGCCCTATGATATGAGACTTAAAGAGCTCAACTTATAAAATAAGTGCTTGATCACCAATACATGAAATAGCTTCTTGATAGTGGGAGGCCTTTGAACCTTGCTGACAATGACATAACAAGATCCAATGACTAGAAATGGAAATTAGACAACTCAACTTCAAAGTAGCTGAAATTTCACAAAAGATGAAATTTCAGAGAAATGACAGTGATTAAATACTTCAACAACTTAGCTTTACTAACACCTTGAGCCTGTAAAGTGAGATTAGATATATTTCTACAAAACAGAATTATTTTCTCTTTTGGAACAAATTCCTTGGCTTGTGATCATGGTATGAAAGGAAGAGTAAGGCTGGAGAATCTTTCTGGGTTTGAACTCTTTGGACTGGATTAATATCAGTCTCGTCTTTTATTTCTGAGCCCCAGGGAGACCAAGACTTGCATGCACATCTCCCACATGTTCTGTAGTTCCACATTAAGATAAGGATTACAAATTTCATGCTTTAGGATTTGTCAAAATGCCTGTAAAGAACTGAAAATAAGTTTTTCCTCAACACCTTACTTTGTGCAAAGAGGGCAAGGATTCTTATGTCCCTCAAAAGCAACAGAGTTTAGCTGTGGGGAAGGGTAAGACATGGAGAAGTATGAACCTCTGAGCCTCCCAACTGGTATCCTTTATAAATAAATAAATAAAAATAATTGAATTTGGTGTCGAGAAATAAATTTTCTCTCCAGTAAGAATGGCAGAAACCTTTATTTTTCACAATTTCTGACTTTAAATGAGTAATTCTACTCTCTCCATATCATTCTCACTGCAGAAAACTCACTTCGTTGTTACATGCACTAAACATTTTTTTCCAAGGTACTGAAATACTTGGTCTTGCCTGATGATCTGTAATATAAACAAGATCAAACAAGATGTTCTCATGGACTATCGGGCTTTGACATAATTAATTTTATGTAAATTAATTAAAAGTAATTTATTTTTTAATTGCATTTACCATCTCTTCAGTGTAAACAAAAGGTGAGATTCAAATATATATGTACACAAATATGATTCATGTGCCTAAATAGAGCAATTTTACTAACATAGCACTCCTTTTCCTTTTGCTAGTAAAATATGATCACATTTCTGCATGTGCTATTACTAATCAATTTCTTATCATTTTTGTGTTCCTATTGCACTTGGAAACTAAGAATCCAAACCAATAAAAAACATTTTTGCCGTTTCCTGCCTCAGCCCAAATGACTCAGTTATTTCTAAGATGGATACTAAGGATTATAGTTTATTGATAGTGGGAGGCCTTATTATAATATTTTGCCTATGTAATAAACACCTTTAAATATATTTTAACTGTGTGAAAGTAATTTTCACCTTTTTAGGTAGAAATATAGTATTCCAGCACCCAGACTTCAAAGACTTAAGGACTTAAGGTGGGACACAGAAATGTCATTTATGTTACAGATATTTTTTCCTACTGTGAAAAAATACCTATATTTCAAAATTTTATGCAAACTATGTAATCCCACAGATCTGTAGTTGCTTAGATAAACTGAGATACAAGTTTCCGGATGACTTCTAGCGGAATCTTGCCAGCTGTGACTCTGAGAACTCCCCGCCTAGCAGACTACTCCAGAGTCCTTCAATGTCCTAAGTCTCAATCTTGCAGCAAAGAACTGGGAGATGTGACTTAGGCTGAGTTTCTCAGTGGTCAGAATGCAGGTTTTCCCTTTAGAAGTAAGGTACCCAAGGATTTCAGATTCAGAGCTGCTGGTTACCTTGTGTCAAAGCATTCAGTGCGGGTCTCTCCCATGGATGCAGAACCACCATGTAACCCATCATAATCGCAGGAGAGATTTTGTCCACCTTCTGTTGAGTTCCCAAAGATGAGAGGTTTCAAACGAAACATTTAGGGTAATAGAACATTTTGGTATTTAAAAAGGAAAAATAAAAAGCGACTACATTTGTTAACTGAAGTCAAAGAGAGCTCTGCTTTGGATAGAGGGCTGTAGAAAGAACTCTGAAAAGTTAGATTTTTGTCACTTTAGAGTGGTCTCCCATAATTAATGGAAGTTTTATACCTGAATCCCTTGGTTCCTCATCAGTCAAATTTGGGTAATATCATACCATCACCTCCCAAGAGTGCTGAGAAGATTTATTATTTCATGTTTATGAAGCACTCCAATAACACAGTGATGATGCCATAGGAAAGTCTGTCAAGACTGTCAAGAAAGTAATTATTCTGTCTTCAAAGCAGGTTTCTAACAATACGCACTAAAAAGATGAGGCACGAACTGAACAGTGAAGGAAGAATAAACTCTTTCTGAGCAAATCCCACTCACTGAATGTATTTAGCAAGGCATCCTAATGCTTTTCTTTTTTTTTTTTTTTTTCATGTAAATAGGAAATTAAACTGGGAAAAAAGGAATCTGAATAAGTTTGCCTGCATAGAAATTATACTATTTCTTAAATTTTGAGTACTGACTGTGCAACCCCACAAAGCTCTTCTAATGCTGAATCTTTGTATAATCTTTCAGATATTAAAACACATCATTAGATGTGTTTTACCATATATATTTAATGTATTTAATATAGCACACATCCAGTGATGTGTTTTAATCTCTATATTTACGTAAATGAGAATCTAGCTACTAAGCTTTACAGTGAATTTATGTTCATTCAGCACGTAGTTCTATTAACTGAAAGCTTAGTTCTGGTAACCTGTTCAAGGAAATATGACCAACCAGAAAAAGTCTAAATTGACAGTACCTACAAAAAGCATAAACGTATGCAGAGGTCTTCAAGTTTTTTAATGACTATGTGAGTTTTAATGGGCTTCTCTCTTTCTAAAATTGGTCAAGTCCCATTTGAATTGGTTAAATGTATCACCAGTAAAACTCAGAAGTCGTGGGTCAGACTCAAGCACAGGATATGTTAATTTTGTTAACAAAAAACTTGAAGATTAAGCTGCAGTCATACACCACAACAGCAGTGCTCAGAAGTCTCTGTCTCAGCCACTGACTTAATCTTTCTGAGTAGAACACCAGGTTAGTGCCACTTCTGGTGGAAAACACCTGAACTGGGAACGTGTACAGGAACCCAACAAAAGGTACTCAGTTCTCATACAGACACGCCGCATTACACAAAGGAAAAGATAAGTGATCACCTAGCCGACAGCATCTTGTCTTGGCTCCTGGCTTTTGCTTCCTGCCAAGCTTTGAGTTTAGCATCAGCTCAAAGTTTGTTATGCTGAGGGTGGATATCACCTTTTGGACCAGTGGCAAGCCCCACCTAACTCCTTCTGTCAACTCCATTCCAGGCCAGAAGCTCATGTTCCTCAGGGTGGTAAAAGGTCGTTAGCCAGCTATTGTCATGGTGATCCTCTGAACTGCACAGGTATAATGTCTAATGAGAGCTGTGCATCCATGCTGGACAATGGTAACTCAGTGCTGTATTGATGAACATTGTATTTATGTCTTAAGTACTTGATAATGAGGTACAGAACATACTGCTGGGCTAATTTTAACTGCTTGAAAAGCCTTCATATGAAATCATTTCAGACCTTGAATAGGAAGTAAAAATTAAAAAATGATTAAATAGATAGATTGATGATAGATAGATAGATAGATAGATAGATAGATAGATAGATAGATAGATAATAATTTTTAAAAAGGGGGGGGGGGAGGCGGGGGAAGGAACCAGGCTTCCTATCTCTGCAATTTGGAGCTTGACTTTGTTTTGGAAAAAAATGTAGACAGAATATGACACGTTATTTTAATGCCTGGGGAGTGTGATAGTGACACTGAAACATAGATGAGTGAAAAGATACAGAAAGGCAACTGCTCCAATTGCTCAGTTGTTCCTTCATGCCCCAATTAGACATGAGACATCGAATAAGTTATCTTGTCATATCAGCTGAAATGGAAGAGACAGAAATAAAGTAGTTTTTTTCATGTTTTTAAAGTCCAAGGAATCAGTAGTGCTTTGCTGGTGCTTTTGGTAATCCCACATTAACAGCACTCAGCCATGTGACAGGGTGCATCCTGCTCCCAAAAGCACGCTTACCTCAATGGGCAATTTCAAAATATTTCACAAATGTATCTCTGGGTTTATTTGGAACTTACCGTTGAATTCCTGCTCCCCAAACTCTAGCTTGGCCAGAGAGATATTCAATGCAATTCACATCCTTCTTTATGCAAAGGAGATTATTTCAGGCACTTTTACCCAAGCACATATTTGACAGTTGTGTTATTCAAAACCACAAGTTGAGTACAAACAACTATAGAATATGAAAGGACTTAAGCTGCTAATGATTTGGGCTAAGTTTTTAAATTAGTATATTCTGTTATTCTTGATTCATTAGCACAAAGATCATGGTTATCTTTGTACTTTCTAGAGGTAGCTGAATTGAAATAAAATATGAATGGAGACTATTTTCATTATTCCCCAGGCCTGATAGGTTTTTATTTCTTAATCAGTGTTAAAACTTTCATCTGATTTAAGCCAAGCTTCCTGGCAGCACAGTGTGCAGATTTAAAATACCATGAATCTCCTGGGTGGAGAAAGGGTTAATTGGCTTAATATCAATGAAAACTTGATTTGTTACCAGTCAAAACCTGTATCATTTGTTTCAGTAAATTTTTGTACCTCACAGAGAGGTGTTTTTGTTATACACAAATACCACGTATCTAGTCAACTTGGAGGAAAGTGAATGTTTCTAATGAAAAGGAAGAGACCAAAAACAAATTCATAAATTTGACCAAAGTGTGATGTCCTGGTCCAAAAATGGCAAAATTTATTTTGCCTTTTTTTTTTTTTTTTATATACAATTTAACAAAGTGAAACTTTTCAGCACTTCAAGGGATGATTAGGAAGAAATTAATACTGACCCACACTGGAAATTTACATTCCCTCCAGGTTCCCTGTACAGAGAATAGAAATAGAGCACTTCAGAGGGCATAAAAAGATGCTGCACTGAGTTGTCAAGCAAAACCCAGTCTCCTTCCATTGACCACAGAGTGAGCGGTCTCCTGCCTCATTCATTAAGCTTGGCATCTAAAGCTTAGACTGTACAAACAAAAAAGGTTAAACAGAGATATCAGCTGAATTAAGGGGTTTTTTTCTGCTCATTAAAGGTGCCTAGAGCACCTTTCTTATGAGAAGAGACTGAGAGAGCTGGGTCTGTTCAGCCTGGAGAAGAGAAGGCTGAGAGGCGTGGATGTCAAGGGTGGATGTCAAGACAATGTGACCAGACTCCTTTCAGTGGTGCCCAATGATAGGATGAGGGGTTACAGGCATAGCCTGAAACTTAAGAGCTTCCATCTAAATATGAGGAGAAACATCTTCTCAATGAGGGTGCCAGAGCCCTGGAACAGGCTGCCCAGAGAGGTTGTGGAGTCTCCTTCTCTGGAGACATTCAAGACCCACCTGGACACCTTCCTGTGTGATCTGCTCTGGATAAACTTGCTTTAGCAGGTGGGTTGAACTAGATGATCTCCAGAGGTCCCTTCCAACCCCAATCATTCTGTGATTCTGTGATTTATCATTCAGTCCACCAACGTTAAACCTATTGTTTTTCCAGCTCTACTGACATTTCCCTAACAACTATATGAAACTACAGCAGCAGGAGTATACTGCATACTCGTCTTAACAGTAATTAAGCAAATGCTCCCATAAGGCTTCCCTGATATTATGATCTTTTAATTTTGCTTGGAAGAACAACATTTAGATACAAAAGATACATTCTGATGTCATTTATATTGACAGAGTTGATCTATCACTTCAGGTTTTGTGACCTTGATAACACTTAGACATCTTAATACCGTGATGGTCTCCCTTCAAAAAACAGGAGAGGCATACTCTGCACAGAGCTTCCCAACCAGATATGCCAGCCTTATTTACATGAGCATAACATACAGGAGGATTTACTGGTCTGTAGTTTGGCCTTGTAAGCAACAATGAAGAATATTTAAGAAATAAAACCAAGAAGTCAGCAAAATGCATTGTAATTAGAGGGAAATGCTTTGCCTTTCAGTAGTGCAAGCGACAGACCACTGAAAAAAATTGTAAGATATTGAAAAATAACCTTCTATAAAGGTTTAAATATAATTCTATAATGCTACAGGCAGCTTATTATTGCTTCAGGGAAGCAATGCACAATATACATGTTCCATGTATACTAGAAATTCTATTATTATGAACAGGATTTATCTATAAAACTATCCATCATCAAAACATAAGCTAAATGAAAAAGTGATGGAAAAATTGAATGTTGTGGGGGTTTTTCATTGAGCAAAACACAAAGCCAATGTCTGTCCTAGAGGACACAAACATAAACAACATACAAATAATGTCGTGCCCCACCATTTACTCATTCCAGCTTTCTGCAGCAAAGAATTTGGATGTACCCAGGTAAGACAGAAGATTTCTCTTGAGCATCCATATTCTTGCCCCTTTTTATAGCCCTTTCACTGACATGGGAAAAGCAACAAGTTTTTATTCCATATATCTTAAAGCCGAGTTTATTCTTCATTCCATTTTCCCTAGATCCTTCTAAATTGTGTTGTAAAAGCTGTCCCTTTGTGTTTACTTTCCCATCATAATTCATCAGCACTCACACACAAAAATAATTACGTTTTTAGAAACCGAGTTTGGTGATTCTGGCATTTCATCCATACTTGTAGTATTTCAAAAGGTGAGTGATGTCCTCGTGTTGTCATGACTAACAAGATAATTGACTGAAAAGAAAAATAAAAGGTGCAGAAATGAAAGGGAAGTAAAACGGATATCTGAATGTAGGGTTTTTAGTTCTTCACCCAAGAACTAAAGGTTATAAACAGAAAAGGCAATGTCCTTCAAAACAGAAAACACAATGCACAATCCATTCTTCTCCCTGGTAGAGAAAATTGTTCCATGTCTATCGAGTTGATTAAAGGGCACTTCTACTGGCCCTGTCAAGCCTCAGTTCTTCAATACTGTAGGCCTGCAAGAGGAGCTTTCCAGGGGACAGGAGAGCATCCTCCAAAGTTCACAAGAGCTCACAGCTCCAGGATGCCCAGCATGTGTGCTCATGGAGCCTGTCCCGTGGGCAGGCTGAGCGCCAAGGCAGCCACGCGGCGGGAAGCTTGCAGGAGGTGAATCACGCTGTGTTCACATCTGTCTTGGGATGCTGCTCTTCCAGACGTATAAAGATACGGCCGTTGAGTCCCTCCCCTGTAAATGAGACATTTTCCTACAGTGAACAGATTGGATATTAGAGCAGCAATGTACCATTTACTGAAGGCAAAGTAATATTTATATAAATCATAATGTTAAAAGAACTTTTTCTAAAGAAAAGAGACTTTGAGGGAGTTTAGCAGCTAACCACTTCAAGACGCTGAGAAATTTTCTGAGGAAGTGAGATTTCTGATTGAAATAGCTCCATGTTTACAAATTTAAGCTTTTGTCAATGTCTGTTGCTCTGGGATGACAGTTACACAGAGAAATTTTGAGACTGGCCACTCCACAGCAGCATCATGTACCTTGCTGTTCAGCATGAACAATATACATATATTTGTCACAAATACTTTTGTGCGGTCCATAAAATCATTAAGGAATGTTTGTTCCTTTGGAATCAAATACTGCTTTTATAGATGGTACCTATGCGAACTTTCTGAGCATGGTCTGAAAAAAAAAAAAAAAAGTTTAATTTCAGAAATATCAAAATAAACTGGTTTGAAATGGTTGATTTTTATTCCCACTTTTTTTTTTTTTCAGCCAAACTATTTGTGGGATCCAGTGGTAACAGTCTGCAAGTAGACGTGGGTCAGCTGAAGTTCTTTTTAGCAGCAACTAAAGTAAATTAATCTAGGAAAAGAAAGAAAAAAAACAAACCACCACCACAGCGTCTAATCACAGATTCACAAACACAGCACAAAAGATACAATCCCACCAGAAACTGCCTCACAGCTCCAGAACTTTCTGTTCTGTAAAACAAGAGCAGGGACAGACTTCTGAAACAAAAACAAAAGTCAAGTTAACATTTCTTCGGTCGTATGAAACCTTGAACAGAAAGCAAGAGAGGATGAAGAGCTGTGGAGGCGCTCCTGCAAAATGTAACCAGAAATGTCCATCCTGCAAGGGACGGTATTAGTGCCATCATGCCATCATTGTTCCTCTGTTAAACCTCTTCCTAATAATCCCTGTAGTCACTCTCCCTCAGCAGGAAACCTAAGGCTGCCCATAGCACGTAAGAAAAGAAAGAAGAAAACTGAATTTGCAGGTTGCTTTCAAGGGAAAATCATAGTGTTCATATTCACTCTCTAAAAGAACAATTAAACAGAACAGTAGGAGTCCTGCTGACTCCAGTTAATGCTAAATCAGGATTCTGTATTTTTGCAGTGTATAATTATAATTTTGTCTATCTGCCATAATGATGGCTCCATGCAACATTTTAATTATAATATTTTATTTATACAAACAGTGCTGTGAATGCTATGGCTTCAAATGTTTGCATTAAAAATCTCAAATAAAAACATAACATGCTTTCCAAAAACAGTCAAAATATCTATGGGTTTGTGGGCCATATGCTGAACTAATGGAGACCTGAAATTACCTATTCCATTTTTAAATTATTTCTTGCATGTAGAGCAGATTTTTCAGACAAAATACCCTTTTTTCCTGAGAAATACAAGCCTGAACAAAGCTGTTGTAGGGAGAGTCAGCTTATAACAGAAGTAGGAAAATGGAAGTATGGAAATTCCATTACAAAGATTTATTGGGGCTGCACTGTGAGTGCCCCATGCATGCTAATTTCTGGGCCTCAAGCGCTGCCATGCTCTTATGCTGGACACCATTCCTCATTGTATACTATGGACAGATGTTCTCAGGCTGTACAGCTTGCCCCCACAGCAACATTTTTTTGCAAAATGTTATTTTTAATAGAAAAAATATATTTACTAAAGTATATGTTTTTAGAAATTACATGCATCTTTTCTATTTACACATGGATCTTATTTTTCAAAATACAAGGAAAAACATTCTTCGGGTTCTACACAGTAGTCCTATACACATGTACAAAAATCTACTCAACTCCCTTGAAACTATAGTGTGAGAGAAAACACATTGTTCCTGAGATATTAATTTCTTTTCAGAAGCAGATAATGAAAATACTTAAACATATCTTAAAATAATGTATAAACCCTTTGAAAAGCCTGATGAGAAAATTTAAAATCAGGAGGAATAGTTTCCCCCATTAAAATTAAGCAGGAGGCTACTGAAATTAATTTATTTTGCCCATGCTAAGATTTTAAACGGTGATTGCCACAGAGACAGAATTGTTGAATATGGGTTACAGCAGACAGGAGCAAGAGAGAATGTTCTGTGTCTTATTTCGCTTTGAGGCAGATTCATAGAGAGGAAACAACGGGCACCCACCGGTCAGGTCTCGTAGTGCTGATTGGTGCCTGGACGTGTGGTAGCCGTCCACAGGAAGCCCATCAAAAACCTGCAGAATACTTACCACTTACACTATTTCAACTTATCAGTATCACTGACCTTCAGATAGCTTCACAAAGCTTTTTAAAAGGCTGCACAAAAGCTGCTTTACAGGGGAAACCACCTTGGCGTTGTGCTAGCTTCAAACCCACGCGCCCTGAAGGAAAGCATCTGTGAGTCGCCCTTTTTTTTTTCCTATGCTCTTCTGCTTTTAAAAGGCTTCTACTGAAGAAAAGAGTTTTAACCAAGGGATTATCTTGTGTTTCAGAGTCTTCTTTCGCTCTAACAGATTCATACTATGAGTTGAAATGTGTGGATTGCATGGGATGCAGGTCCTAGATGCAAGCTGCCACCTTGGGCAGCCTCAGGGCACACAGCAAAAGCTCCTGCCTCCCATTTTAAACTGTTTCCTTTACTTCTCCCTTCAGCAAACCAACAGACCCTCTACCAAAACACTTGGCCTTTTTTGCCTAATTCCAGTGTATGTGTTTTCTGTGTTGCTGATTTATATTTCTGGCTAGATATAACGTATTAGGACTGCATTATAAAGTTACACTTATTAAACCAGCACAAATACTTTCCTAAATAACTGTCTTTACAGAGAAATTTGGCAGCTCCTATTAGAGATGTATTTTGTTACTTTGAAGCTTCTGGTTGCCTTTCTGGCAAGAGAAGGAATCAAATTAATGTGCTATTAAAGTAAATTGAGCAACATGCTAATTATTGCCAGAAACAAATTTGTGAAACCAGATTGTATTATTTCGATCAGATAAATAAGTACTTCCTCCTCCATGTGATGGTTTTCTGTTGTTGTGAAGACAGGCTCTGAAAATAATTTTGACAATGCCGTTTGACAACTGCTTCACGCTTGCTGGTAAAATGAGTGCTTCTGTTTCTACCACTGTTCCCTCTTGCACTAAATACCATTGGCCTGGTACTACAGAGCACTTCAAAAGGAAATAGAGCAGGATACAGGCAGCATAAAAACTAAGCTCCCCAAAATTGTCTGCACCTTAACTGTAATCTCACAACTGATTTTCTGAACCAAACATCCAGTAGTGTCTACAGCAGCTTTTGTCTATTTCCACTAAATTTTATTGTGAGAATACAGACAGCTGAATGAGCATGGATAACCGGCGTAAAGTTTACATGATGTCTCTGTAGTGCCATAGTCTCTGCACAAACATCTGGCTCCTGGTAGACATTTTATCTATTTATAGGAATTGACATAAGAGACAGGTTAAGTTAATTATTTACAGAACTGAAACCAAATTCTTCAGTTCTTCCAGTGGTGCTTGGCTAGAAATCTGGCTGTGCTTTGAGCTGGATTTTCAAATCTGGTTTCCAGAGGTGTCTAAATTATTTAGAAGCTTGTGTCCCATTTCCAGTGGTAAATTATGTGCTTGCTAACTCACCTTTGATTGGGGAAAAAACTAATTTTTTTTCTGCAGCAATGCTATGTAGGTTTTGTTTTGGTTATTTTCTGTTGGGTTTAGGGGTTTTTTTAAGAAAACTTCAGATGTCCTGCAGAAGCTGTAGATTTTCTTCTAATTCAAATAACAATGGTGTAAAACCTTAAAGTACAAACTAGCATGTACTGTCTACGAAGCTGTTCAAGAAAAAATTGGCACTAACTGTCCATGTGATCAGACAGTGATCTTACTCAGGGCCAAACCAGAACATCTCTGCTCAGTGTTTTAAGAAACTGGGTCACCCCAAGGATATCGTAGGTTCCCATGACAAGCTTCATTCTGTTATTTGGACAAAAAACTCACAAAATTTCCTGCAGAGGCCTGAAAACTGTTTGGGTTATACATCCTTTCTCTGAAAGTAAAAGCCTCAGGAAATCTGCTCCATTTCCAGGAAATCTGCTGTTTTTTTCAGGAAATCTGTTGCATTTTGTGCTACAGAGCTACAACAAAAGCAATGCTATATGTTTTCACATTTTTTAATTCTGACTCTCATTTTGAAATTTCATTCAAGTAGCAATATTTGAAAGTTTTTGATCAGTTTTCAATGTTCACGACAAATAATACTCGGCTGGGTTTTTAACCATGCTTCTGTGTTGACTGTAGTTATTTTTTCAGACAGCACATAAAAGCTAATTCTCATTTTCTTGTTACACTTAGCTATGCTTTTTGCAAACTGTTGGTGGCTTAGGGTCTTTGATTTTCCTTCCTTGTTTTTAAGTTGAATGGGAGGACCCCATCCAAGCCTGGTTTAAAGGAGAGTTGATTTTGTTGGTTATTTTGACTAAGATGGTGCTCTTAGGACAGGGAGTTGTCTGGCATATGCCCCTGCATCAGTTTGCTTGGCAAGGGTCCTCTGCACTGCAGGGTTTTAGCCAAGAGAAACAAACATTCTCCCTGATGCCTGCACAATGTGCTGGAGAAAGGCAGTGGAAAGCCCGTCATGAGTTCCCAGCATTTAGGTTGCCTGCAAAAGATTTTTGTGGTCCTGCTGAAAAGCAGACAGGGAGCTACAGCTTGTTGATTGTCACTCGTTCCCCTTTTAATCTGTGGAACATCAACATTTACAATCTGGGCCAAGTTTACTAGTCTAAATGTTCGCAAAAGTTTTTCTTAATCAATGACAGACATGTCTGGTAATTTGACTAACTGTATTTATTCCAAGAATTTTATTTCCAAAGGCCCCCAAGCCCACAATAAAGGCAGCCACCCAAATTCAGTAGGTGTAGACTGCCAAAAAAGTGTCTTATCACGAGAGTTGTATAGGGCAAACTTTGTATAGTGTTACTACTCTGCTGTTACTTCTGTGCTCCAGCTAGGTTTAGTTACAAGAAATGAGGTATATCTGTGAACTAGCTGAATAGGATTCAGATGACCTGTTAGCTAAGTTCTCCCTGGCATCTTTCTCTGCTGAATCTGCTAATGTTTTTGAAACCTTCTCACTACTTCATCTTACATCCCCTCTACTGACAACCTCAGTCTTTCAATACTATCAAAGCTAGCCTTGGAAAAGTTGTAAGGTTTTCATGTGAGTTTTCTCTTTTTGTCCTCTTTCTAATTTAGACGTTGTACTTCCAAGCTCCATTCTATGCCAGAATGCCTAGAAACATTTCAAAAAACAGATTATTACAGAACTTCATGTAATTATGAAATTCCTAGTAAACACATAATTTACAGTATTGTGAGCTACTGGTAATTTTTGGAATTACTGTAAATTTATAATTTTGCTCACGCTACCTTTTTTAAAATATTTTGAAGACAAGTTTAAGAAGTGCAAAGACCCTAACACAGAAAATGTGGGCCAAAATTTTCATAAATTATTCTTTTGATCCTATATCTCGCATTCAAGAGACAACTTTCAGGTAGCTTTCTTCAGAATATTAAGCTCTTTCCAGATATCTAAAACATAATGTCCAGTATTTAAGGCAGGAAAAATATATTTTCTTGTTACGAGGCAAGAGAAATTAACACTCTCTGGTGAACTTTTTAAAAAGCAGCCATTTAGACAGAAGCACTGTTTCTTGCATATCTTCCAGAATTTTTGTTTTGTCTTAATTTTTAGAAGTATTTAAGGAATCATTTTTCCAGTCAGATGTCTGTCTGCTTCTACCATTACTGTTTACTGCAAATCACAAGCCACCATGGGCTATTTCTGCTATCACAAACACATTATTGTGATTTCAGATAAAGAGGAACCTGCCATAGAAATCTACCAGGAATTTCACAAACACCGAAAAAAAAAAATAATCAGTACAGAAAAACAGCAGGAGAAAATTAACTGCAGAAGAATAAAACATTTTGGTTCACTACAGATATCATTCAGCAATAGCTAAAATTGGGTTAAGGCAGTTTGAACTAAACTGAATCTGCACACACCCCAGTAAACAGAAAGCTTAAGATATTGTGTGTGAATTTAAGGCCAATTTTAAATGAAAATGTAAAATAGGGTGAGAATAGTAGAAAGCCCAGAAATATTGGTATATGTAAAGCTGTGAGGTCCTGCCATTTGGCAAGTAGCTGCACATTAGGAGAGAAGACAATAAGACTATTTTTTGCTCTCACTATATTTATTAAGCTGAAGGAAAGTAATGGCACTGGATTGTAATAGAGATAAAGAAAATGGAAAAGTTATAAATTCCATTTTTTGTTCAAATTATGGGACTCCTAAGGCTTCTATTAGGAAATATCAGGCAGAGACAAGCAGACAATTGGAAACTTGATTGAGCCATCTACAGAAAAGACCTGGCAATACAATGGCTGACAAGTCTGAAACAGCCTTTAAAATTTTAGACATTTTAGAATTTAAAATTTTAGACTGCAAAACCAAGCTTTTAAAAAGTGTGTGTTTGTGTATGTACATATATATTTTAATTCTCTCATTTGTGACCAAGGCATTTCACAGACCCATGATGTTTAGATTTGGGTTTCAGAGATCCTTCTCAAAATTTATGCTTGGTCTGTAAAACTTAAATCTCACTTCACAAATTCTCACAAACACGGATCTATGTGTACAAATTCCATTACTGACAGCACAGATGGTAATGGTAGAACAATGTATGCATAAATGAAAACTTGTTCACATACAAATGAAGATTTCATTAAGGCCACCTTTAAAAATATGACCATGCTATACACTTTCAGATGCTAGTCACAGTCATCATCACATCTTCAAACAGACTAACTCCTGTCAAAACTGCAAGACTGAAACACTTTCACTGAAAAATAGACGATACCTCAAATTAAGTTATTTTCTAGTCTAGCAAAAAGTATACAGAAGAAAAAAGAAGGAAAAAAAAAATGCATGCATCTAGATTTTTAAGACTCTAAATAAACACCACATTTACTTTTTTGATCACAGATTCTTCTGAAGATTTGCATTTCCATGAGTCAGGAATCATGAACAAGGAATAAGAACTGTACCTGAATGTTTGCCATTTTGGCATTCTATACTTGGCTGTTATTGCATTTGATTATTGATGTTCATGTTATGCTCCACTCACCCTGAAGGTTACATGGTAGTCTCACAGTCTTTCCACATCTATCATTAGTACCTTCTTTTGTCTTTTCTGAAGCTGCCCTCTCCTGTTCTGTCTCCTAGTTCTCAAATCACTACTCCAGGATGATTTCTGAAGAATGTCCTTAACTTCACTACATTTACCTCTAGTATTCAGAGATAAACCTCATCTGTCTTTGTAGTAGAACAGTTCAGGGATTTTAAAGAAGGCAGAAGTGCCACCAGCCTGATGCTAGTTATCCAGCGCCAATGCTGGTGCTGATGGGATGCAGGGAGGCAGTGAAGCCAAGGACAAATTTTAATACACATATGCAATCTCGAGCAGATCTCGAGAGAAGGGAAACCTATGAATCTTCCAGTATCTGGGAAAAATAGCTGCAGCACTCCAGAGTTAGCTTGTAGGAACCTCTTGTATTAACAGTCTGGATGGACAACAAAGTCTAGTCTTAATTTTGAAGCCAGCTAAAATACACTGAATGTAAGTCCAGTCATTTATCCAAGGTCATATAGGGATTGAGTAGCGTGTCCCAGCAAGAAAAGCTTTCCAAATCCCACTCTGATGTCTTTCACTGAGAAATACTGCCTCCTGTGGTTTTTTCAACAAGGACGTTTGCAGATAAGGTTTTTCAAAGCAGTTCCAGAGTCATATATTAGTTCTAAGAATATGTTTTAAATAACCTAGGGGCAACGGATGTTTCCATTGGTAATAAATGGACTTTAAAATAATTATTGTGTCACAAATCATCCCTGAAAATATTTCTCATGTGTAAGCATCCGAACTGAACAAGTCATCTGGGAGACAGAGTCAATAACTTTTCACTTACTTTATGTGTGTATTTTCCTTGCATACTTTTCCAAATTTATATCTGTCTCTTGCAAAAAAAACATATTAAGACAGAACTCAGAGGCAAAGACTGAAAAGGAGTTCTGTGTTTGCTGTTCAGATATTTTTCCCAAAGGAAATCTAATTCTCTAATAAGGTGACCCATCTTTCTTCTACCGTGAGACATCTTTCCTCTTACCCATAGTGAGTATCTGAACTTCCACTACCTCACACTGGTTATATTGGTATTGCATAGTTGTACCACTGGAGTCTCTATGTTTTCATTTTATGGGGGCTTTGCTTCTGGGTAGCATCACAAAATCACTGTCCATTTGCTGCTCTTAGCAATCCCCGTAGTCAACATCTAACAGCATATTGACTGCCTGGAAGTGCTGTGTGCTGCATCAAGATTCAACAGCACACACAGAAAGGAAAGATTCAGCACTGAAATTCATTCCCTTTGTTGTAGACCAAGTCCGTAATAAGGAACAGAGCAACTCAAATGCTGCCAGGAATGTATTTTTTGTTTCAAAACATGCCTTGGGTAATGGAGAGGAATTACTAAAATTGACAATGGAAAACAACTCCCTAAATTAGTCTTTGGTTTTAGAAGTTTGTCTCAGACTTTCCATAGCTTTACTTTCTTTCTCCTTTGTATTTCTCCTGCCCTACCCTTCACCTCTCTTCCCACAGTGCCTCTTCTCCATGCATTTTTCTGTGTTTCTTCCAGTGCTCCCAAATGTTGGGAGCCACCATGTAGAGCCTGCCTTTAAAGACACTTTATGCCTTTAACAGCTCCTCTGACTACTAACATGAAAATGTATTTTCAAAAGTTAGAAAGCTTGCATTTGCTATAAATGAAAAAATCACTGAATGGTTGAGGTTGGAAGAGATCTCTGGACATCATCTAGTCCAGCCTCCCTGCTCAAGCAGGATCAGCTAGAACAGGTTGATCAGGGCTTTGTCCAGTGGAGTTCTGAATATCTCCAAGGATGGAGAATCCACAATGTTTCTGGACAAACTGTGCCAGCACTTGACCATTCTCAGGGTAAGGAACTTTTTCTTGTGTTTAAATGGAATTTTCTGCACTTTGGTGTGTACCCAGTGCCTCTTACCCTGTCACTGCGCACCACTGAGAAGAGCCTGGCTTCCTCTTTATTCTCTTTCATCAGGCAGTTCTAACATTGATAAGATCCCCCCAAGCCTTCTTTTCTCCAGACTGAACAGTTCCAGCTCTCTCTGGCTTTCATAGTATGAAAGATGCTCTCATCCCTTAATCACCTTTGTGACCCTTCACTGGACTAACTCCAGCAAGTCCGTGTCTGTCTTTCATTGGTTAGTCCAAAACTCCACACCCAAGTAGCCTCCCCAGTGCTGTGAAATTACCTCCCTCAACCAGCTGGCAACACTCCTCCTGATGCAGTTCAGGATGAACTTGGCCTTCTTTGATGGAAGGGCACATTGCTGGCTCATATTGAATTGATGTCCACCAGGACTCCCAGGTCCTACTCTGCCAACCTGCTTTCCAGCCCCAGCATGGACCAGTGCATGCAGTTGTTCCTCCCCTCTGCATTTCCCTTTGTTGAGCTTCACAAGGTTCCTCTCTGCCCATTTCTCCAACCTGCCAAGGTCCCTCTGAACAGCAGCACATGCAACTGCTGTATCAACCACTCCCCCCAGTTTTGTATCATGTGAAAACTTGTTGAGGCTGCACTCTGCAACATCATTAATGAAGATATTAAACAGTACTGGCCCCAGTATCAGCCCTCAGGCTACACCAGTGGTGGCTGGCCTCCAGATGGGCTTTGTGCCACTGATCACAACTCTCTAGGCCTGGCCGTTCAGTAAGTTTTCAATCCTCACTGCCCGTTGCTCTAACCCATAGTCAGCTTGTCTATGAGGATGAGTCATAAACATAAATTCAAACCCTACTATGCTGCAGCTCTTTCTTCCTGTTCTTTGTACATTCTTCTAATAGCATGTTAAAAGGGATGTTATCACATTCCCATACATACTTTAATGCCCATGACATTCCCAGAGTCAGGGAAGGTTTGTGTGTTTGGATGGAGGAATCCACCCTGTGACTGGTGCAGGAGCTCTGCGGTTCAGAAGGCAGTAATAGTTGAGCCTCTAACTTTGCTTCATGTTTTGAAATTTGCTAATGAGTAGTTTCCTCCCAGGGACACACCTACATTTCACTTTTTTCACGTGTTGGCTCCATGGTAGAACTGAAATTCACAGGGAATGTAAGGGAGGTGATGTAATTTCTTAGTTACAGGCTTATAAAACCCCCAGATTTTGCATGTCACAGAGACTACAACTGAAGCTGTATTTCAGAAGAGATTATTTTCATCAGCAGCAAGAGGTTGTGGTCTGGGAGTGGGGGGATTCTTGGTGTTCTTTTTTAAGCTATGGTACTCCTTTGTTCAGCCTCAGGTCCATCAGTCAGAGTCACCTCATGAGATTTCCACAAAGACCAGGGGACCTGCAGCTTCTGCTTACCACCCCAGTAGAAATGATAGGCTTCTGTGAAAAATACTTTTTCTGTGGAAAAACTCTTTCTGTACTTCTTTTGCTGTTGTTGTTATTTTTAGGCATCACAGGCACCAAAAAAATGTTACTGCAGAAACACTCTGTAGCTACCAGATCTTTTAAAGAAATAGCATAAACTAGTTAACTCACTACTGATAGTAACACACCCACAGCAGCTCACTGCTCAGTAAAACTATCCACCAGAGCATTTACTCCCATGAGCAGGCAAGGCTTGTAGCTCTCAATTTAAAACTAGCTTGGGGGGATTCACCTGGGCTGAAGTCCCTCTATGAACTCAAGTAAAAATATGCAGTTAGGTTTAATGCACGGGGTGGAGGGTTGAATTTGCAGGTGTGTAGGAGCACTAGCATAATGGCGTAGCACAAATTCATGTTCTGGCAGGTAACTCTGGTCAACTCTTTACAGTGAAATAAGAGTTGCTTATATGATAACAAAAATCAGGTCACTCTGTCTGAAAAATTATGCCTATGGTATACTTGCAGATTTGTCTCTTGTTCAGCGAGGGAAAGGGAGGCTTTTTCAATTCTTAAAGCTCAGACTTAGTTATATGAGAAGACTCCATAAACACCCATTTTCTGGGGTACCACAGAACATACAATGCCTGTTTTAGGAAGTCAGACTTTGACAGGGCACCGAACAAGAAGGAGCAAATCTGGTTTAGAAAATTAAGAACCATTCCTGAGCTCATGCCAGTTTTTTCAGATATATACTTTTTTATAGCTTTTATAGATATCAAATATGTAGCTAGTCAGCTCTCAGTTCTAGCTTACCTACCTTTTTGAGACTTACTGATCAGTGGCAGGGCTCACCCAATGTGAGTCTATCATTTTGAAGGTTTTAAAAAACAAATTCCAAAATTATAATTATGCATTAATTTGGACCACGACACACATCTTTCTATAAATACAGGAAATCAGTAAACACTGAATGAACTACTGTAGTCCCTAGATCAGCTGGCAATAAAACACATGCCTCTGACCCTGACCAGTATCATTTTTGTGAAAAATACCCATGTGGAAAAAACACCCGCGTGTATAAGGTGATTTTGCATTTGTATAATATTATCAGAGTTATAGTCCGTAAAATAATACAAAAGGACATAAGATGTGCATATGCCTTTCCCTCCTACCATAAGAAAAACAAAACCATTTATTCCTTCTAACTTGGAAATAATTGGGAAATAAATACCTAAACACCTTTAAATTCATGAGTTTAAACTATGCTAAAGTCAACACTCACTTTCATTCTAAAGCAAAGACATTTCCGAAATCTCTCAAAGCCTTGCCCCAGTCAGTACTCTAGCACAAAAAGTAAAGGCATAACCCAGTATTCCTAACATTTTTAAGCAAGACCATGAAGGAAAATAATGTCTAAAATGGTACTGTCTTTGTACATCATAAAATATCATCAAAGAGAACAAACAACCCCTGTGGTTCACCCTTCCAAATACCGTCACTCTGTGGGTGCAGTATAGAAATGGGGTTAACACAGAGTTTCTGGAACAGTGCACTCGTCCTCTTTTCTGGTTTTTTACTTCATTTTCTCACAAAGCTAGCCAGAGGGAAAGAGCGTGTGGCTACTATTATCTTCTTCAAGGTCTTATAACAGCCGTGCAATGTATCACTTTAAAAATATATTTTTTAAATGAACAAGTTGCCCCGAGCTTGAAGACTTACGAAACCTCCCATGTTAGATAAAACCACCACTTTCGGTTTCAGCTACAGCCCCTGCTGTGACTGCTCTTTTGAAGTGTTCACAGGTAGGGGCAGCTCAGCAGAGAAAGCCCTGCTGTTTCAAACCAAGGAGCCTGAACCCAGAGAGATTACTTTCCCCTTGTTCTGAAAAAACTCCTGCTGAGCTGCAGGCAGAGGTATTCATATAAGGGAGTGAGAGGTACATGAGAAATACTGCAATTGATTAAATGACATTTTGCATGGAGAAGAGGCTCAAATTTAATCTAAGGTCTTTGCACCTAATTGTAACATAGCTATAAACTGAATTTTAACCTGTGTTTTAAGGCTGTTGCCTTACCTTTGCTATGGGAGAGAATTTTTAACTACACCTGAGACTGAAGATATTTTGGTATCACTTACTTTTGAAGTAGATACAGAGGTGTCTCCCAGCAATGAGAAGCAAGTCTTTAAGTCAAGTTCCAACTAAGCTACAGCAAATTTAAAGCCAATGTTTTGAGACAGCAGGCTTCTTTGTCTGCAGGGAGGAGTGTCAAACCCAGCTGTGAGTACTTCAAAGGCATAGATGCCACAGCTGGAACTAGAGCTCGAATTAAGATGCCAGCTTCAACATACACAAGGTTTTATGATCCAAAAGCTTCCAGCATCAGTTTTACGGATGTACACATTTTAATAAATTAGATGCCATCTATAATACTAATTTGCAATTTTAAATACAGCTACACTCTAAAAAATTATTTAGATAAAGTAGACATTTTAGAATTTGTGAATTATTTACATTTGTCAGAGGCCTTCCTTTCCAAAGGATCACGCATATACCTATTCTAGTTTTGTAAGGTGCTGACAGTAAGATTTGCCTTTATTAGCATGTCAGGTAGAACTGTTCAAAATACTGAGGAATGACTTCACAACCCAGGCAAGTACAGTGTTCACTGTAAAAAGGCCAGTGTTAGATAGAGAGATAGCAGCATTCCCCAGACTTTGTTCAGAAACAACCAAAACACTTCAAGCACACAGCTTGGCACCTGGAGAGCTAAGAGCAAGACTGCGTTTTTTGCCACCCTGTAACTGTGGGAAGGCAGGTGAGAACGAGCTGCTCACCACAGAGACATTGCATTCAGGGAAAGCTCAGTTCACACCGGGGAAAAGCACAGATATAATATTGCCAAAAAAAAAGAGTCCCATTTTTTAAACAGTGTTTTCTAGATTAATCCACAGATCCTCTATCTTATTCCTGATCCACAGATATGCAGTCCTGTCATTCTCCTTCTGAGTTTGGAGTATAAAGAGAGGAACTAGACATGGACAAGGGACACAAAAGGAAACTCCCTGCTAGTCCATTTTCTACAGGACGTATTAAGCCAACAGGAGGAGTGGAAAAGTGTCTCAAGAACAGGGATTTTGGGGGCTGTCAATTCAATTTTTTAGTCATGGGTTTTATTGCCTCTGAAATGAAGCTCTACTTTTAAGAGTTTGCCTATTTATTTTTAATGAAAAAGCTAAGTCAATAATTTACAGCCCTGCTGATGAAAAGGTCTCTTAAAAAAAACTCCTTAAAATTTCCTTGGTGAAATAGCTTTATTTTACTTTGTCTTTAGTATTTGATGAACAAAACATTCTGGTTTATTTGGCTTTATTATGAAAAGAAGACAAAGAAGTAGAGAATGGGGTGAAATCAGGAAGAAAAACTAAATTAAACTGGAGGGAGCTTGATGCTTCCTGAGACACTTTCTACATTGTCATTACATCTCCCAATTCCTCCCTTCCTCCTGTGGCCAAGAGACAACACTTCATTTACCAAGCTGCAATAAGGAGCAATACAGTGTCTGCTATCTGGCCAGCCTGGAATTACTGTCAATTAAGCCGCCCTGTGCGAGACATTAAAGAGTATCTCTTGTTCCATACTGGCGTTTGCATTCTGTCTACAGCTATGAAGCTTTTTCAGTCTTTTTAACAAGGACAGTACAATGTCTTTGGAGGGATTATATGCTTGCCCTTTTTTTACTGTGACTTAAAGTATAATAGAGAGCTATGGACTAAACATAATGCTGTAATTAACTGCAGTGGCTCAGCTGATGTTATTAACCATGAGTGTGTAACTCAAGTGGCTTCTGAATAGCCACAAAGGCCCACGAGTGAAATACAGCTCTGCATTCACTTCATAGCCATCTGTTATTATTAAAAGTAGGTTGGATTTTCCAGTTAATGATGAAAGTTTTAATGTAAGGCATCACTATGAGATGTTGGGAAATGCTTTTTTAGATGGTCCATGATTGGGAGAGCGGGCAAAAATTCTAATACTTCGGTACTAAACATTAATGTTATTTTACTATGTCAAAGCAAAGGCATGCTTGTAATGCTGATTACCCATTTTTTTCCCAATGTAATATTATCTTTCATTTTAATTCTTCATTCTGAGCAGTTTATATACATCCAACATAACTACAGCCTGCATTAGGGAGGAGTGGAAAACCTGCAGCTCAAAGCCATTATGGCTCTCCCTGCTCTGTAGTACAGCACCTGGCTTGTGTGTGTTGCTGTAGCTTTACTGAGGTCAGCATTCCAGCAACTGGTAGAGCATCCGATGCTCCTGTGGTTTTGATCTGAACACATTCATGATTTCCTTTTCATTTGCTTTCCCTCACATACTAAACCTTTATATTTCAAAAACTGCATGCTTAAAATTTCACAGTTTCACCTTTCAATTCACATGTGAGCATTTAAATGTATTTATTTTTAAAGTGCTGATGCTATCTCTGAAAAGCAAGACAGGAACCCTAGCTGGGAGACCAAAGCTTTAGCAGGCATCAATCCTTAAGCTTTTAGGACAGACTTGGAATTTCCAGATATTTCTGCTGCTTCCATTATTACATGCAACATCAATCTAGTTCTATTTTTAGAAACTGAAGATTTTTCACTGCAAATTATTAAAAACATTAAATTGGTCACAATAGGGAGCTAATCACTCTAAGGAATCCAGAGCAGAGGGGGATGACAGGACCACTGGGGCAGGGGCCTTGCCAGCCTGGGCCCACCATACCACCCCAGTGGGACAAGTAGGGCATACTCGGGGATGGCAGCCAGGTCCAGCCAGTGGTCCGGAGCAGACAAGGTCACGGCAATGAGACAGGGCCAAGACCAAGCTGGGAAGTCAGTTTTCTGGTCAGGGTTATGATCATGTCTGATTGGGGTGATCAGAGTGAGACACAGTCCAGTGGTTGTTGAGCACATTCAAGGTCAGACTGGGATGTCCTTTTGTGGGTTGGTGACTGAATGGACAGGGTCCATGACCAGAAATGGGCATGGCTGTGGCTGAGCTGGTGACTGAAACTTCTATGTCATCATTCATTGGGTATGGTCTGATGGGCCCCAGGTGAGGTGAAATGGGGCTCTTGGGCCATGAGCCAGGGTGGGAAGAGGCCCCAGGTGAGGCTTGTCAGAGCCATTAAAGCCTATTAGTGTCTTCAGGGCCCTCACTGTAGATGATGATGAATAGTTTACAAGAGTCCCTGAGCTACCTTTAAGGTTCAGAATTGGGACTGAGGCTCAAGACCTAGATTGAGGAGATAGCTTTAAACTGTGTCAGACAAACCCCACAGAATCAGGATGTGGGATGACAGAAGCAGTGTGGTTAGATCTATAGGTTTCACTCAAGTATAGTTAAGGCTGAGTCCCTCTCAGGGAATAAGTGATATAGTAAAAGGTACAGTTTATTGCTGTATCAGTCAAGGCCAGCATATAAGCTGTGGCTGGCTGAGTGAACAAGTTGTGTTTAGTTTGAGGATGAGAATAGACTGTCTTGCAGTGTCTATAGGGTAAAGACACATTTTTTTGCCATCTGAGAATGAAAATCTAGGTATCAGCTTACCTTACTAAGAAGGCAAAATATGAAAATGGTTTTTTTGGTGATTTTCTTCTGGGTGTGAACAGGAATAAGTTGCAGATCAGCTAAAAGAGAAGATGGGGGAATGGCTAAAGTTATTTCTTCAGATAAATGTATTGTGTGTGTGTGTGTGTGTGTGTCAGTGGTCAATTCAGCAGGGACCAATACTGAATGTGGATCCGCCTTCTGAAGAGGTTTTGGTTGTAATTGAGGTTATTGCGTGTTAGATCTTACTAATATTATGTTTGAAGCTGAAACTAAAACATCTGGGCCTTAGCGATCCCAGTGATCTGTTGACCTAGACCAAAAATTGGCCAGTCTTTCACAGGATTTTGCTTAGGTGACCACTTTGGATGCACCATCATAGCAAAGCTGCCTGGAGGCAGCACCACCGACTTTGTCCCTGTAACTAATTCTGCTGGTAGCATTTTAAACATCAGCAGGGGCAAGCGGCAAAGCCTGCACTAATGCTGTCGCAGTGGGTTAGTTGGAACTATGAGGGCACTATATAGCCAGTGCAGAACTCTTGAGTCTGCTGTCACAAAAAGAAAAACTGACCAAATTATGCAAAGCCTTCTATTTAAAAAAGCACATCTTTAAAGAAATAATGTTCTCTCCAGCAAGGAAGGAAGGAGTAGCTCCTCACACTAACCTAGCATCATGAAAATTCAGTTTGTTCATTTTTTCCTGTAATATATATTATAGAAACATTAAAGACAACTGTATTACAGGATTAATAACACAAAAGTGCATTACTATAAACCACTATTTAGTATGTTAATTCATGTTAGTAAAATAATGCCCCCTTCTTGCAGCACCTACTTACACTTGACAGCCTTTAAGCTGCCAAAGTGTTCTTTCTCCTTTCGGTAGCATCCTTATGATGCTGCTAGTGACATCCTCAGAGAAAAATACAAGACTTTTGCAGCTCTCTGTCTCCAACAAGAAATATCGATTGCTGTCAAAAGATAATATTTCTGTGATTATTATTAACATTTTGACAGCAAGAATGAAAAAGAAAACCACTATGCACATGAATGCAAATGCAAAACCTCTGAATAGATGTTTTTATTAACAGAAAGCAACTAATTTGAAAAACTGTATACGCATACTGATCAAGGTATAGAGTTTGTGGAATAATTTTGTAGTGGTAATTGAAATAGATGAGGAAAAGCATCACTTTCTTTTTGATTCTCCTAGACCTCTTTCTCTACATTCTATTCCATATTCTAATGGGGAAAAATGCCAAAAATGGTCATTTTGGATGTATGTATTTTATTGAATGAAACTTTCATCTGTTGTAAAAGGATTAAACATTACTTTAAAACCTAGCATAATGCTTTTCAGCTTTCACCAAAGATACTGCTGAAGTATTCTTTTCCTTGCAGTGGAGCCTACCAGTTTTCATTTGACTGCCTTTCCCAGCATAAGTTTTTCTTTGCAGATATTTTGCACATGCTTCCTTGACATCTAACCTTGTATTGTTTAATTTGAGTAAGGAGGTCAGCATTTGGTTTCACTAGGTACAGCATCTGAACACTAGACATTTGGGACAGTTCAGTTATTGACAGAATTGTTTGTTTGTTTGTTTGTGTTTCCTGGATGTTTCTGCTTCTGTTGAATAGCCTTCAAGGAGAGAAGAACTGGGATAAGGATTAAATATTAGGCTGTAGTTTAAAGTGATGATTTAAGAAATCTTTTCTGAAAGAAACATTGTGCTGCTTGTGAAGTGTGTCTTGCTACCAGAATCAGGCACTTATTCACAAAGGCTCCAGAAACAGCATGGTCTGTTCCACTCCAGTCCCTCTCCTTCAGTAAGCTTTTCATGTAGACATCCAACATTTCACCTGCATACGTGTCTGTAGCTGTTGGGCAGCATGAACGGAAATCCCAGGAGCCATAAGAGTGGGCAGCTGGCAGCGCTGAGCAGAAATCGAGCCGTGACTTCTGTGTAGAATTTATACCCTCCAGGGAAGGGTAAAACTGTACAACAGTGGTCAAAAGCAAGAAGAGGGTTAATCTGGGATTAGTCAGGAATAGACACAAATGGCAATCCAGGACTGGTCAAGTACATGGGTTTTCACATAAAATTGGATTATTGACAGAGAAAGAGGGGGAAAAAAAGTGCAGGAGGGTTGTTTTTTTTTTTTAATTTTCAGGGGCACTTAGCTAGACCTAGAGAAAAGCCAGTCTTTTCAAACATGAATGACTGCATTGAATCAAGAGCAGGTTAATTTAAACACATAATTTATATTTCAGGATCCCAATCTAAGTGATATGAATGTTTAAATAAGCAAATATAACCTATTCAGAAAAGCCCCTTCTCTTTCTCCCAAATTGTAGCATTTCCTATATTTGGTTTTTTAGTATGAGTTCTACAGGTTGCTAAAATAAGACAGCAGAATATTCTGTGAAATGTACAGGTAATTAACAGAAACTCTTTTCCGGTCAAACCCGTATAGAAATCACTGGTTTAATATTTGCTCTCCTCCGTCAAGAACTTAAAGAAATGCTGATGGCTGTTTTTCTAACAAAACACAAAGAGTTAATTTAAAAAAAATAATTATTTTTACTTGTTATTTGCTGATGATTCAAACACTCCAACAGTATCCATATAAATGAAAGAGACGGCTATGAAGCTACTTGCTCGCTTTCATTTTTACTTGGAAGAATGATTGCTATACTTACCTCTAATCCAGCATGGAAACCATTCCTGTGAGAATACTTGCAAAAATTATTTTCATCCACCTATAAAGTGGATTTCATTGGCAACCTGTAACTACAGTGTAATGATGTTGGGTTCACAGGTACTAAGGATATAGGTTTACAGTGTAAACTGGAGTGCTTCACTATATGCTGTCCTTTTCTCTAGATATATATTTCTCTCCTACCTTAGAAAGGTAATTTTATTCTCGCTGGATACTAAGAGTCATATTTTAGGTTAGACACTATGTATGTGAGGAGGGATCAAGCACTTGCATTATATTCATACACAGATTGCTCCACCTTGACTCAAAGTGAAATTAAATTAAAAGCTGCTTACCTACTAGCTCCTTCCTGACGGTATATACCAAGGAAGGACAGAAATGGCATTTTCTTTGAGTTCTATCTCGTTACTTGCCTGTCATGTGCAATAGGTCTGCTCAGGTTGTTTTATGATTTGCTGTTGTACAGAAGCAGCAAACCATCAGCATTACAGGAATAAGAGGGAATTTTGATCCAGGCACTTAACCCCCAGTCAAATGTCTGCTGAAGCAGCAGGTTTGCCTAGGGCTACAGGGAAGATTGCCAGACTCTGGTATAAGCTAAAAAGGGCTACAGACGTAATGACAACACCCTGGGCAGTGCTGGGTCGCACAGCACCTCCCCAGATTCTCTGGCAAGTAGCTGCAGCCAGCATCACATCCCCTGAGATAAGATATCACCTGCTTGTCTGCTCCCAGAATGTTGCTCATCTGTGAAGGAGGGAGATAACAAACCTCCGGCTTCTCCGACCACTGAGGCTGGGATACCTGGGTATTCTCTAGGCAAATGGAAAGCCAGAAGGGTTTGGCTTCCTTTTTCACACCCAGCAGTCCCTAAAAGGTCTGGCAGATGGTAATCCCAAGATTTCAAGCACTAGTGAGAGAATTAAGAAGTTAAATATTTTCCCTCTGACTTTCCCGGGGTAATAGGGATTTGCATTCTTTATTACAAGATGCAAGGGCAGAGATAAGCAATGTATCCTGATGTACGGACTTAAAAGGCCAGGAAAAATAACTTGGTAAGTAAAAACACAGAACAAGTCAGAAAACTATACTGATTATAAGAGAGAGGCAAAAGAAAAAATAATTTAAAATTTATATATATGAACATTATGAAAGACACATATTGCAGGCAGAATTATCTTTAGATGGAATGCTTTCAAATTTTGTGTGTCCTCTGACACTGCCTGTGTCACCGGGATCTTCATGAACAAGTAAAACACATTCATTTCTTATTCACATCTTTGCTCTTTATTCCAGAAGAAACTCTGTCATTTAGATGTGAAAAATCCCAAGGGGTTGCACAGAAGCTAAGAAATGTGAAAATGAAAATAGCCACAGTGATGCAACCCTAAACCTCTCCAAAGTGTTAATATAATCTCAGGACCAAATTCAGATGAGGCATTGTAATTGAATGACTCTCATTTCTATGGTCACAAACTACAGCATTTCAAGAGCATATTTTTATTATTATGTTACTATCAACCATTTTATATGCATTAAGGACTTCCCTCAGTCATGCCCACTCACTCTAGTATTTAGCTGCTCAGACTGAAAAATGTGAAAACCCTATCCACATGACGGATTTGGTTCCTTTAAGCATTTCCTCATCTTCTCATAGAATACATATTTCAGGTGACTTTAGCAGAAGTCACTGAGTGACTATTTTTATTTGCACTTAATAAGCATTTCTATTTCAATCCACTGTTTGCCTGATCTCCCTCCTCTACACTGTACCATGGCAGAGATGCTATTGTAGATAAGAAAGTGCTTGGCATAAACATACACAGTAATATGAACAGTAACCACAGGCACCAAAGCCTTCCACTAGCATCCTTCCAAGTGTCAAAAGTCCATGGTTACCCTTCAGGTACCCACAGCCCCTGTCTCTCCTGACAGCATCTCTTCAGCCAGAAAGCCACTGCCTCACAATTTATTAGTAGTTCAAACTACGTAAACCTGACTAAATGCACGCTGATCTCAACTGGGTGGGCTGAGATGGCAGATGCTATGCTTAAACAAGCACATATTCAAATTTAATGAAGCTGTGTGGTACTGTCTTGTGCACTGTATACCATTAACGAGACGTATGGGAAGGGTAAGGCAAGGAGAAGGCAAACTCATGGTTCATATTGTTTCATTCATGCTACACCTCTCCAAGGAAACTTTGCAATGTGGTTCAGATTATATTGCAGCATTTGGCTCAAAGTGTCCCAGAACACTCTGTTGCTGCGTGAATATGTTTTGTCTGATTCGACAGAAGAGTTGTGGGAAGGAAACCATGACAAACACCAAATCCTTTCCAGGCATTTCTCTGCACAGCGTGGTGTCACGCACAACAACAAAAAACTAATCTGAGTTTTGCAACAGTAATAGCTGTGAGTATTTGTAATTAAGGTTGAGTAAAGTATTTACTTCTCTTGACTAAAGTATTTTCTTCTCTTTTCTTTCTTTTGGCTTGAGACATGCCCTAGTGTAGTGCCATCCTTTTCTTCAGTCACAATGGGTTATCATTTTTTTCTCATTTTAATCCTCCATGCAGTGTAAAGTCACCTGGCTAGGATCCATTACAGCCATTCCAAACCAGAAGAGGCTGCAATACAAATAAAAGTGTGTTCTGTGTATCCTACTTGTCAGCCTGAATACCTTTATTAACCAGTGCTAGAGAAGTACAATTCATAACACATTTGCCATGGGGCCTCTTTCCCTGCTAGAACTAGTTTTAGAATCTTTTAATATTTTGTAGGTGGACTTGCAAAGAGCTGGCATTTTGCAGCTTGTTAATGCAGTTTGGCACTAAGGAAATGTTTCTATTTGACATTTCTGAAATCTGCATTTAACCAGTACAATAGCTAATTAATGTTCATTGTATTTGTGTTTCTGTTGAACTGCAATTATGCTGATTGGTTGGTGTGTTTATACATATCATTTAAAGGTTGCTACAGAAACCTAGAGCACTCTTTTCTAAAATAAAATAATTCAAATGAATTTTGGCACTCGTAATTTTTAAATAGTTTTGCAAGAGATCAGTTACATAAATGTGCTAAGATAATATAGTCTTTAATATTTATTATTATGCTCCTAACATGTACTTCTGGTAAAAAACCCAGAACTAGTCTCCCGCTACGTGACGTACTTTGAGGGCCCACAGCTGTAGTAGTTTAAATATGTTTATCATATAAGCATCTGTTTTATGGAGTTTTTTTCTAAGGTCACAACACTGAGTACAATGCTTCTGTGGATGATCATATCACTGATTCATAAAACTGACCTTTCTAAATTAAAAGCAACAAAAGAGTGCTCCATTTTAGGGCAGTATCTGGGACATATTTCAGAAAAGTGGTCAGGCCTTTTCCTCAGACCTAGACAATGCTTTCATGCCTGCGTCAACACCGTGATCCTGAAACCCCTGTGACAGCTGGAAGGTCAAGTGTCCCTTCCCTCCCTCCCCTGGGCTCTGCCTACCTGTGCACATGTGGGGCTGACCCGGCCAGCAGTGAGACCTGCAGAGCCCCTCACTCCCTCCCCACCGTGGGACAGGTAGAGATGAGATGGAAGAGCAAGAGTGAGAAAACTTTTGAGTTGAGACAAAGACAGTTTAGTAAACGAAGAAAAAAAAAATATATCACATACTAAACAAGTGGTATGAAGGCAATCTCTGAGTGGTGGCTACCTCCAAAAAACTCCTTCCCTTGCTGTTTATTGCTGAGCATGATGTCATATGGTATGGAATATCCCTTTGGTCAACTGGGGTCAGCTGTCCCAGATGTGTCACCTCCCAACCTCTTGCCCACCCCCAGCCTGCTCAGTGGGAGAGCAGAATGGGAAAATGACAAAGCCTTGGTGCTGCGCAAGCACTGCTCAGCAACAGCCAAAACACGGTCAAAAATCCAAAGCACAGCACCATACGGGCTGCCTTGAAGAAAATTAAATCCATTCCAGACAGAGACAGCACAGTGCACTGCAGATTATCTCATGTACTTAGAAAGGCAATTCTGTGCCTGTCTAAAGCTGCCGCAAAGAACTTAAAAGCTGATGTTGTACCACAGGTAATTCAGAGTACAGAGGGTCCATCTCAGCCTGTTAAAGGCCCTGGACAGCCTTGCTTGGAAATGCACTCCTCATTGCACCTCCCAAAGTCACCTCTGGTTTCTGCCCCTTGGAGGGATGTTGGGAGTAGTGAAACTCTCCCACTGCCCTTCTGCATGCAGGTATGGTGTCCGGGAAAAGGAAGCCTCCGTTCCAGAAAGTACCTACAGAATCACAGAATCACACAATGTTAGGGATTGGAAGGGACCTCAAAAGATCATCAGGTCCAATCCCCTCGTCGGAGCAGGAACACCCAGATGAGGTTACACAGGAATGTGTCCAGGCGGGTTTTGAATGTCTCCAGAGTAGGAGACTCCACAGCCTCCCTGGGCAGCCTGTTCCAGTGCTCTGTCACCCTCATTGAGAAGTTTCTTCTCAAATTTAAGTGGAACCTCTTGTGTTCCAGTTTGAACCCATTACCCCTTGTCCTACCACTGGTCGTCACCAAGAAGAGCCTGGCTCTATCCTTGTGACACTCATCCTTTATATATTTGTAAACATCAATAAGGTCACCCCTCAGTCTCCTCTTCTCCAAGCTAAAGAGCCCCAGCTCCCTCAGCCCTTTGAATAGGAACTGCAGGGTATTTTGGTGAGATGCACTCGTCATCTGTCCGACCATCATACAGAAAATCCACCCCTCCTTCATCATATGCAGCAGAGCAGGCTGTGAGTGGAGAGCCAAGAGGTGCATCTGCTCAGCCGGGGCATGGGAGTCCATCCCAGGTTCCTGTACCTGTGTTTTCAGTGGAGAGCAAATATTAGCAGAAGCAGTAATAATTGAGGTACTGAACAACAAACCTCCTCTAATCACAAGATGATTTCATACAAAACATGGTGCATAGCTATCCTTCACTTTTCCTTAGAAGAAAGTGTTCACCTCATGCTTCCAGCTGCATACTGCAAGTACAGGGATGCTTCCAAATCCGACCTTATCTTCAATAGTGAGATAGACCAATCAAGCCAGGTTAATGATCTCTCTTACTTCTGAAAGTGAACTCTCTGCTATGCACTCCCTTAGGGTTTTTGACAATGTTATCTGTTGTTAGATTTAAACATTACTTCTGCCCTACTGACTTCAGTTTTGCTTAATCAGGGCAACAGCAGAGGTGGCTAAGCCTCCTCCCAACCCAAACCCTACTATTAAGTAACAGCATCTATAGAGACATACAATATTAGGAAACAAAATGAACAGTACAATGCACTTTCAAACCACCGTGTAACCTTGTGCTTGCAAAGTCCCCAAAATCCAACCACACTGCCATGTGCAGTGCACACACCGCCTTCAGCCGCCACTTCAAGAAACAAGCTGGTTTCTGAATGGTAGTGCCCCTTAATCACCCTGTTAAACATTTATTCAGAAAATAAGCCATGGGTTGCAACAATCAGAATGATAAATAGTAGGATCCTTCCGTTGTATTAGCCCATAAAATATAATACTGACCTCTTTCAACAGTAGTACTGATATAAAGGTGGTTTTCTCTCTCCATGGGCATGACAGGTGCCTGGATTTTCAAACTATGGACTGACCCCCTTCAGATGTCTACAGTCAGCACAGAGTTGCATACTTCATGTTTTACTCCTTTCCTTCTAGCAAAACTTTTTTTTCCTTCAGCTGCTTGTTTTAACCACCACTTGTTAGTTGCATCCACTTTTTTCTCTTGTTTTATGCATCTTTTTGACCGGAACTGGCTTTGTGATTGTGAATCATCTGGCACAGTGAGGATCTCTTCTATGACAGGAGCTCTCAAACATTACCACAAAACCAAATAAATATGCAAATAACTGCAAAAATAAGTAACTACAAAAAAACAGATAACTGCAATAATGTTTTACCAATGGGGATGTGCTTCTGAATATTTTGGGCCAAATTATAGCATTTACAGTCTCTCATGAAGAAGGATTTGACATGAGTATGGTAGGGCCTTTGGAATCTAGTAATTGATTAAACAAAGCATCTGGCAATATTGAACAGTTTCATGTAAAGTATTGCAGTCAGAGGAGAGCTATTTAATATGGTAGCTACTTTTATTGTTGTTGTTTCACTGTTGAAACAGAATAAAAGAGAAGAACAAAGATAAGATGAAATGGGCTTGTCTGTGTTTTAACCATCTGTACTTCAGCTATTGTCTTAGCCACCTTTTATCCCTGGCAAGTAAAATTTACCCTAGTAATTGTCCCCTTAAATGCTGTGAATCACATAAACTTTCAAATGGAGTGTCCTACAATTTACCTGATCGTTTCAGGAATCTTTGAGATTTTTGAAACAACTTTTATACATCCAAATCACCATAAATTAATCATAATTTATTGCAACATAACCCACCAAGATTAATTCAGTTGACATTAATGTAAATGTCATGTCTATTTCTGTAGGTGTTCCATTACAATTTGTCTGCAGTTAAATATTAGTCAATCATCGTTTAAAATTAAGCCTACCTTTGATTTTTCTCCCCAGTATATCTCCTGGCCATATATCATGTAACTTGAATCTTGAGCTGAGTGGGTATTGCTGCTCTGTCTGTGCCACTAAACTGCACTATCACAGACACACCATTTAGGGGTTTTCACCTGGTCATTCTGGAATGAGTATCATAAATGGGAAAAGTTACAGAACATAGACAATTAAATTAAATTACACATTCCCCTGAAGTTAAAAGAGGTTAAAGTATCTTAAATTGCACAGCTAAAATCCCAACTTTTTTACAGATGGAGGGAGCAATGTTGTTGTAGCAGTGACCAGAGAATGAAGAAAATCCTGGGAAGGAAAAATGCTTGGGCCCTAGAACTAGACATGGAGATTTTTAAATGGAATAGCTGTATTTTAAAGCAAAAATGGTGAAAAATACTTTTGGCAGTCTTTTCAGGAAAGGTGAGGATTTTGTTAACATAGATCACCCAAAAGGTGCCAAATGTCCTCATAGTCCGAACCTATGATAAGCTGCTGACAAATCCTGTACTTCTGAGCTGTTTCTGCTATGTTATGTTTATGCTACTAGTTAGAGGAACGCGTATGTAGTTCTGAAGGATTCATGGAAGTAGCCAGCGAAAGAGGATTTCAGCCCCAGTGCTGCACCTCACACACAGACAAAAAACAGACTAAACAGACTAAAATAGTTCCCTGCTGCAGGCAAGGGAGAACTTGCAGAAGGTCCCACTGCGCGTGCATGTTGGGAAATTCACCACCAGAAGGGTCAGGGAGGAATGCAGTAAATTCAAACACAAAAAAAGTATGTTCACTGTATGTATAATATTCATACACAATAGACTTTTGCATTTCTAATACATGTTCCCTTAGGGGGAGTTGAGGGAAGAGTTTTGCAAAGAATGAAATTGTTCTTTTAAAGGACAAAAAAATTATACGTGAGTAATAAAGAGCATAGAGATTACAGAAATCAGTTGCCTGCTTGTATTCCTGATGTTCCACAGAGGTAGATCAGCAGTATAGATTTTAACCACCTAACAAAAATCCTCTATAATTACAGCAACTGTTCGATCATACCTCCTGCTCTAACTCCACAGCAGAAAATAAAATATGTTCTCAATCTTCTAAAATTTGAATCTTTGCATTTGTGCTCATTAGCATTTCCACACTGACAGTTAGAAACATTAATTATCAATGTGCACATTCAAATATTGTTTCAAGAACATGTTGGTTTTTTTTCTTTTTATGTTTAAATAGTATTTGGGGGCACATTTCTAAACAAAAATTGAAACTCAGGAATTTGGGTAGGACTGCATCCAAGTGACATTGTTCAAGAGAACATGACTATCTTTACAATCCATGGGAATAATCCTAAATCAATTGCTGCAAATACTCAAGTTTCTGGTAGTCAAAGTGTGAAAGATGAGATCAACTCACTGTTTCAAGGATTTGTGGAAAAGTATTATTTTACGTGATTAAATTAAGAAGATGTTTCTAAGTGGTTCTCAGGAGCAAACAGAGCCAGCGAGCATAAGAGAACTGATCCCTGTTGCTTTGATAGATACATAACCAGTGTCTCACAGGTATTTTGGTAGCAACAGACATCTTGGATAGGTGCCCCTTGGTTTTAATTCCTATTCACTTGTGCAAGAGTTTAACAAGGACCCTACTCTAAAGAAACCAAAAGACTGGACGCAGGAATTCAGTTTCCAGCTTTTCATTCTCTCGTCAGGAAACCGTTGTTCTTTTCTCCAAATAGTTGAAAACAACAAGAAAATCATCAAAATATTCAGCCAACGGAAATGTCTGAAGTAGAGAAGAAGGAAATAATTTACATATATGCATTTTCCAGATGTGAAAATTAGTTTTTCAACTCTGTTCGCACTCACATTTCTTCCCTACTTACTGCCACTTGCTGTCAGTAAACTTTGTCCAGTTCTGTCAGAGCTAACAAGAAAACTGTACTACATCACCCAACAGATTCAAACAGCAAGAATGCAACTTTGCCGAAAATAATGAAGTAAATAAACTACTTTTTAAAGCACTGATAAGTAACAGAAATAAAAGCTTTAGTATTGATGTGTCCACGCTCTAAGCAGCAGACGGTGAAAGACCAGACGACTCTGATGTGGTTTGCAGCCTGTTCTCTGAACAGGAAACCACTGAGCTTCACTCTATTCAAAAAGTTGCTGCAAAACTAATTTATTTTGTAATTCTAAGAATGGGGCAGCTGAAACTCAAAGATTTGTGTTGGTATTTCACAAATTTTAGGCAATTCCAAGGGTGGATGCTTAGATATTGGATAAGGCAAGTGTGCATTAATGCAGTCCTAATGTGATCTCTGGCCATGTTTTCATTGCAAAATATGTCTTCTTGTTTCTGAACACTGGCTACTGCAGCGATCCGTAAATGTTGCTGGACAGGCTGATACAGAGCTAAGGTACAGGAGGTAAAGAGGGTAATGGCGAGAGAACCATCACCCAGGGCATCAGAGTAAGGTCAAGGCCCATTTATAGTTTTCTTCCAGAGTCAATATATCTCATATATTCCCTATGGCAGAGTAATAGCAGGATGGAAGAACATCACATCAGGACTAGAGGAAATTGTTATACTTATTCTGCTGGCTGGAAGAATGGGAATGGAGCCATGTGCAGTGGCACAGCTGCGTGCTAAGAGAGGTTTGGCTCCTGTCTCCCTAAGCAAATTCATCCCTTGAACAATCTACTGAATATGCTAAAGCATCAATAAGGCTGTTACAATATTTATGTCTAAAATGAATGTTTGCGGTATGAGCAGAGCTCTCTGTAACTGCACCAAACTTGGAGCTGTAAGTAAACAAAACTGTAAGGTTTGACTCAAGATTGTTGAATTTCCAAATGGGCCAAATAATTTTTCAAATTTAATTATTAATCTTGAAGCTTTCACTCATTCTGTTAAACTAAATTCTTTGAGAAGTTTCATAGAACAATGGAAATTTCTAATATTAAAGTGGACTTCTTTTCCTTTTCTTAATGTCTTTAGATCTTGCCCAAGCATACATGCAGCAATGAATCTGGATATACATCCAAAAGGTAAAATTCATTCAGTATGGAAAAAGGAAGTGCCATAGCATGTCTTTTTATCATACTTATTACTCGGTCAGTGACAGTCATAACATGCAAGGTGTAAAGGATTGTAAGGTCATAGAAATTAAAATTAATTGTAAGAAATAAGGAAAAGCAATGGATATTCACTAATTGGAAACTGGATACCCACTAATAAAGAAAGCAAAAAAGTGTTTAATTCCAGAGTGCTCCCAAAAAATTTTGGCTTTGTGATGTTGTGCACTGCAAAAAGCCATCAATAAATCATCCCCTTGTTGGAGACTGAAAATATTACATTGGCTGATGACTTCTAGAAGGCAACTAAGGGACCTTTCCTTTTTCCTCTCCCATTACTCATGAAGGACTCCCCCCTTTTTACTGTTTGCCGTTCTAAAATGACACAGGATCTCTAAATCCAATTCCACGACAGATTATGGTCAGTAGTAAGCACATGTTTAAATCATATTGATTTCATAAGTAAAACACTGTTCCTACTTAAGCCAGTGGAAAATGATACCATATTTCACAACTGTAGCTGAGCTAAGAGATATTTAATGCAAAGCACAAAAAGTATCTAACTAAATAGGGGCACAACTAGCCAGAAAAATCTATTTGGTATACCATATGTTTATTGCAATATGTGAAGTTGCTTAAATGCATTTAATATCAATCTATTACAGAAGATTTAGGACTGGAAAAAGCAGTTCTGGAAAAATAAAATGCAACAGTGTCATCTTATTGCAAGACTTTCATTCTTTACAGATAGCTGGCCACATCACAATAGCTCGCCATAACTAGCATTCATTCACTAGACTTTTTCACAGTCTCTGAAGCGCAGCCTGCCTAGGCTTTTGCTTGGTCTTGGAATTAAACTTATGCAATTCAGGAAGCTTCTACTTATCTTGCCTAACACCTCTCGAGGTTAACAGAAGATGCCAATATGCTTAACAGGACAAGTTTTTACCAGGCACTTTTGTGCTGGACAGAAAAAACGTGACTCTGACAACTCCTGTGCAGGTTCTTCCTTGCAGCACTTCCAGCCTCATTTTTTCCACTACTGAAGTGGTTAGGAGACACCCTGTCAGGATCACAAGATTTATTAAAATATAACCCACAATATTTTATCACTTTCTGTCACTGGCTGAAAAACCACAAACAGTGACTGAAAAACCACTGTGCACTCATACCAAAGTCAATGGGAACAGAGTTACCTTCTGCTTTCTCATTTAACGAAGTGCTATGTTTCTGACGCTGGGTTTTTTATATACAAATTGCTAACCTGTCACCCTTTTGAACAAATTTATTTTAGGCCACTATGAAAAGCAAGCAAGGTTGACACAAAATGCACATAATTTTATTCCCTTGGGAATTAAAGATAGATTAATTTCTTCCCTTTTTTTCGTTGACATGAGGCGTTCTCTGTCAACTGTCAGAAACACACCCACGTATATGCCATAGAAATACAATACCTTACTACTGTTATAACTGATACACTCCATTTATTAATTTCACAAAGGATGTAGCAAAGCAACAAAAATGTTTCAGACTGAATAAAATATGATCAGTCCCTATAGCCTGAGAAGATTTTGACTCCTGCCAGCTCTACGTCTTTAACTTGCAGTGAAAAAAATATTGATGTCAGAAGGTCCAGCTGATTGCAACTACCTGACACAAAGATTCTGCCCTCAGCAGTCAGCACAACAGTCAGCACAACAGAAGGCAGGAAATTGGATGTCCCAGGGTGATATACATACATATATATATATATTATATAGTAGAAACAGTCTCTTCCCAAGCAGTAAGCCTCTTCAATGGTCTTCCACCCAATGGCACACAGCCCTTCTCATTCTGAAGGACGCATATGTACAGCATAGCTGACAGAATTCAATTTCATCTTCACTACCAAAATATCTTTAAATAACACAAGGAGCGGTTTCTAGTTGGTTTGTACTCCTCAGCTAGCACAGAGCAAATATTTGGGCGTTCACCTCATTAAAGGGAATGTCAGCAGGAGAGCAGCAACACTGCCTCTGTCTTCACTTGTCCATGCAAAGAAGGCATTAGAGGAAAAGGAGAGGGAGGGCTGGAGTTCCTCCAAACTCCGGTGATCCTAGTGGAACAGAATAGATTATAAACTAACCTGGACATCAAATTGTAAACTGATGCTGGATAGCAATAAATCACCCCAAAGGCTTGTGTCAAACAGTCTCCTTTTAGCATTAAGCCATGAAATGCATGGCTAATAGATTTGATGTTTACCACTGTTATTCATTTCTTATTGCAGAGGATAGAATGACCATTTTTTAAACCAACAGAAATAAAAAGGCTACAATTTAAGACACTGCCTTCTTTTTTTCATTATTATATCGGTACCATCTAATTATCCTCTCATTGCAGCACTTTTCCTCAGTAATACTATTGATTAAGCTGGGTTTTCTTCTGATCTGCACCAGCATAATGAAACAGAAAAATCAGACAAGTAGTTTGCATTAATAACTCTCCCTCCCCCCTCAAGAATGACCCTCTGAGCAGAGATAATATATATATATATTGAATAAATGAACATTCAATGCCATCTACTGGGGCATACAAAACTCTGCAATACCAGGCTCATGCAGTATTCAGACCATGAAAGAACAACAGCACAAATCTAAAGAGGCTGTTTAGGTAAAGACTGGCTTCTTTCAGAACACAGCTGGAAGGGAGGGTTGTGGGATGCTGCCCGTCTTTCACATACTCACAGAAGGTACAACACCCAGGCAAGAAGTGGATCTGGTTTTAATTCTGTCCTTGGCAAAAAAGGGTCTCAGTCCACAATTCTGCCTTCCTCCAAAGCATTAGAGCACACTGCAATTATATGTTATAGGTTAGGCTTAATAGATGAACTTCATGCTCTGCTTTTGAAATCAGGCTATTTTGTAGCCGCAGATGTGAGATCTGTGAGGCTACAGGCGGCCTAAGCAAGAATTGCTTCAGCAGAACAAGAGCACGTTCTGGGCAAGGACACCCTGGCTGGTTTGCATCAAACAGTCACTGGATTAAATGTGTAAAGCAGATTAAGTAAATACACTTTCCTGTTCCCCAGCTCTATGGCTCTGTAACTCATCCTCTCCTAGATATACCATGAGACAACGTCCATAGGTAGACAGCCACTACCTAGAACAGTTTATAGCCTGGTAGCTGGAGTGTTCTCACTTTGGGGAAATGTGAATTTGGAGCCTCTCAAGCTGAAACCAGGACTCCAGTTTCCTGGGCAAATGCTGTGCTGCTACAGAAAAGAGATCAGTACAACTCATTTTCCAGATCAGTTGTGAAAGCAGGAGGTTTAATTTTCTTCTGCCACTAAATGAACAAGATATGTCTCTATTCAGAAGAGGAATTTCCAGACCAGTATTCCCAGGCTGCCCAGGGTGAGACCTTATAGTTCTGCACCAAGCAGCAAAATTCAGAAGAGAGAAAGGAGTCCAAGTACATCCTTCTCTGAGTAGTTTCTGTGGGCAGGCTTAGACATGGGGTTGTGAATCCCATTTCCACACAGCTACTTCCTCATGCATTGCATAGGTCAACAAACTCATGATGGATTTGCTTCGTCTTCTTTGTTTTAGCATCTGAAAAATACTGTGCAGCTGATGGATTGTTATTGCTTTATATAAGCTATTGTATAATTTTCTCCAGAATGACACCTGCTGACATTTTTTCTGTTTCACACAGAAAATAGGAGGACTAATCCTGCTAATACTTACCATTTTGTAAGTATCACACTGTTGTTCCTAAAATTTTACTTTTTTTTTCACTTCTTGATGTGTGTTGATATCATCTTGCCTATAATGCTGGTAAGAGAAAATGTAATATTCACTGCTTGTTAATGTAAAATGAAGCATGAGAATTTTGAAGCATATATGAGAATTTTTTTTATAGTGGGAGCTATATTAGTGATTCACTCTACTAGTGCATTCTCCACTTAAAATAAAATTAAATACGTCTTTATCACAAGATCAAGTGAAAAGAACAGGAGTCAAGCTGAACAAGTGTGTAAGTCATAAATCTCATGGTTTAATATGCAACCAATGCAAATGAAAGCTGAAAAGCAAACAGCACACGTTTCAACATCTTCCCATTTGTATCTAAAAGCTGGTTTTGAGTTGCAGCTCAGAAGAAAAGACTGTAAATACCTTATCAGTCAGAGAAAGGAAAAAAGAAAGTACAGGTCTATTGATTAATAAGCAAGTTGAACAAGTACAGGATGACTAAAGAATGCTATCAATACTTTGGCTGCTTCAGGTTTCATAGAAAGGTTAATTACAATCAGAAACTATATGGAATTAATACTAACTAGGAGGCAGTAAAAGTGCAGAGCAGAACAAGGAAAGAACAGCCAGGAGAATATTTACTTATGCTAAAGCACTTAAGTATTTGAAGTAATTTCTGTTACATTAATTAATTATCTTTGCGAACTCCCCAAGGAGCCTTGAGATCCTAAAGCAATGGAAAAGAACATTGGTAACATCCATTTCTTACAAGAAAGAAAGTAAATCCTGAGGGTTCATTGGATACCTGGAGAGACTATTAAACAAAGTCACTCTGAAAGCATCTTTTGGAAATAATAAGTCTGGTTATGTAAAAAAACCTGCTAATGTGAACACGAGGAACATCTCATCAGCTCCTCACACCAAAATAATTTCTGTCTTGGCAGAAATATGACCATAATGGGCAGAAAGAAAACAGTAGATGCAAGATATCTTGATTTTTATTAGCACTTTGACATTTCCCAGAAGACAGTGTCACAGACAGAAACCTGGAAACCTGGGTTAGGTGAAAATGTGTGAAGCATTGGCACAATTGTTTGAAAAAAATACCCACCCTGCTACTGCACTGGAAAGAGTTCTGCAGCAGAAGAGCCTGCAAACCCAGGTCTCTTGCAGGGGTCTGTCTAGGGTGTGGGGGTATTCTCTCTTATGCACTGTTATAAAAAGGCAGTACCCTGAAATGTACTGTCAGTAACACTTTTTGTAGGTGTGCTTGATGTTTTAATAACCATGTGTACAACCTGGAGGGAGTTCACAGGAAAGTAATGCTGGAGTTATGAGGATCTTTTAAGTTGGTTGACAACTCGAGAAAGCTTTAGAGACTTGTACTTGCCTAGCAAGAAGACTAAAAGGAAATACAATTATAGGCATTAAGCATGATAAGGGTTGAAATAAAGCAGATAGTCATCAATTTTTTCAGTGTCCTTGGAGGGTAAAACAAATTGGTTTAATTTGCAGCACTCAAGAGAAAAAGCGTGAACTGAAAGGACAGTTCAGAAAGTTATTGATTCCCCATTACTAGTGAGTTCAAGAAGAGATTAAAACAAACATCATGGATGCACCTATACCATCTCAGGTAGCAAAATGTGACTTAAAAGCCTCTGGCTGCCCTCGGTTAAGTTCACTCGGCAGTAACCCCAGCTCTGCACTACTTGTGCACATCTCCTGAAGGAAGCCAGCAGTCATGTTCCAGCGTGTAGCAGTGAGTATGAAGAGTGGAAAAGGACTCCAGATAATAATCCTGAACAAACCTAGTACAAGCACATAGACACATCCAGAGACATCCTGAGTCACTGTCAGCACCACGTTTCTGTGGACTCCACTGTTCAATACATACTTGCTACTGTGTTCACTTGGACTGCACATTTGCTAGCTCTAATTCTCAAAAACAATGCATGTTTTTATTTTAAAGCACAGCATTTGTGTTGAGCTAGTTAATATACTCCTGCATGTAACATATGCAAACAGTCAGTACAGTACAAATACCACATGGATAATATTGTCATGAAAGGCACAGTTTCAAATCTCTGCGATGATCATAAAATTAAACACTCTCATATTTTCAAGAGTGATGACAGACCAAATTCAGAGAAAGACCTAACCCATCTCCCAAATGGCTAGTTTTTGAATCTAAACCAAAAATTCAGATCCTCAAAACCCTTGTTCAACTACTTTCCAACCCTCCAATTTCCATCAGAAAATTTCCTGTGCACCAAAATGTCTGGTTCTGGTAATCAAATATTTCCAAATCTCAAATTAATCTTGAACTTCACTGTGCATCTCTTCTTCTATCCAGAACAAAGATCTGACAATGAAGGGCAAGAGCAATTTACAATCTTTCTCCAAGGTATCTGAGGAGGAAGAAGGTGATTATGAGACTGTGAGTTCTTCCACTCTGGAGGCCATCCATGCTTTGAGAATCCTTCCTGCCAAACCTCTGCAAGAATCTGAATATGCAGGTAACTTTTGCTGACTGCAGAAAGTGAGCTAAACTTCTAGATAAACAGGAACAGTACAGCCTCAGGTTTTTCAGTCTGGGTATTTTTTAAAATGAAATGGTTGAACTGAAAAATAAAACACTGGTGGGCAGGAATAAGAGAAGATCTTTATCTGCGTCTTCATACTCAACAGTTACAATTATTTCCATTAGATTATGTTAAATTAATAATTACATGCTGCTTTTTTAATTTTAATATTACCCTCATGTGAGAAATTCCATGATCCCATTCCACCTGGAATGGGCAAAGTCCTGACTGGTCAAACCCACAGCCGTTTCAGAAAAGCCCACTGCTATTCAAGCCTAGAAACCTTTAAGATGGAAAACATATTAAAGAATATATGAAAATTTCCTCCAGATGATAATTTGCAGATGAAGAAGTGTAGTATTCTTTTGAAAGGCACTTTCTGCCACTTTCAATAGCAGTAATAAGCAATTACTTTGAGTATATTTCTCAAGTATTCTTAACCTTGCAAGATAGTTGCATTAATCAAATTCTGGTTTACTAAATCCATTCTAAGTCACATTTAATACCCAAACATTAATTAATATCCCGTTTCTGAAAGTGAAATATCATCCTGACTATGCATTGCTCAAAGCCACTACAAAAATTCTATAGAGGCTTTAAATCAGTAAAAAACTGGGGGGAAAGCCTACCTGATGGAAATCAGAAATCAAAAATATCTGAAAATATATGTATGGATGTAGATGTAGTTGTAGATGTAGATGTAGATGTAGATGTAGACGTATGAAATCTTGCTCCAGTTCACATCAAAATCAGCAAATATTTTTCTACTGATTTTTGTGGGAGTTAGTTTGATGCTTTTAATGTGAGTAAATTTATCAGTGTGTTAGCAGATCTGAACATTCAGATATTCTACATGACGTTCCAAAGACTCACTTGAGCATTTATTTGGAAATCTGAAGTTAAATATCAAATGCTATTTTTATCTTGGTTATTAGTAAAGACTTTCAGGCAGCAGTCAGCATCTTTTGGTTTTTTATGTAAGACTGTCCTGAAATACCAAAAAGACACCATTTTTGGTCTGCAGTTTCAGGGCAAGCACATTGAAGAAAAGCTGTTGTTTTTCCTCTGTGTTATCCCCAGTAACTACAACGTGGCTGGATACAAGAGTAAGGAAAGGTCTGAAAACGTTTTTCAGAAAGACAAAACTCAATGCTAACATCCCATTTTGCCTTCTTTCCTAGACAAATAACAATGCCCTTGAGATATAAAATCAATGACTCAAAAACACACACCAGTGTACAACCTGTGCATTTCTTTTAGATTGATATGGGTGCAGTATTTATTAATGCTAAAGTAAAAATTAAAAAGCTCTCTAGAGAGCAAACACCCCAGGCCCTTTGCAAAACCAGGACATTGCAATGGCACTGCCAATAACAAAGGTTCAAGTGAAAAACAAATTCACTAATCTATCCACAGTTTGGGTCTAATGTCTAAATGTCTGTCTTAACTGTGTACTAGACTATGCAGGATTATTATTTACCTTTTTTTTACCACAGTGAGGAAGTCAACCATAAAGCTATTACCAGGCCCATGCTTATGTCCTCAATACAGCTACTAAAATACCGATTAAGTTCTGAAGATGAAAAAATTAAAATGTTATAAAAATAGCAAGATCCAACCTGAAAAACATATTTGGAACATGAAACCCTCTTCTTCTTAAAACATAATATTACTGAATTACTCAGGCTTGCTCTTTCTTCCTCTTTTACAGATAAACGCTGTTTAAGGCCCTCAGGTACCACTTCCCCAGTGAACAGCCAGCACACAGCTAGGCCCCCTCCATTCTCAGCTGTAAGTAGAGATCTTCAACCCCAGTCACAAAGAGATTTCCCCTTTTCTGTAATATCATTTAGAGTTAAGTGCAGTCTGTGTGAAGTCTTAGCCACATAACATTTGATTGTACAAAGGTCGCACGAGTTCCTGTGAGCTGTTCCTGTTGCGCTCTGCACCAATGCCCTCACCACTTGCTTTCACTTGGTGGCTGCTGGGGATCTACCGAGCATTAAAGGCATCCAGCACTGTTTCTACTAGCCATAGTTTCAAGGATGATGACTAACATCACATCTTTATTTTGTTCTATTAACAGAAACACATGTCTGTTCTGGAGGAGAGGAGCGTGCCAAGTGTTAGAGGTATGATAATAATTTAAAAAAAAAAAAATCTACCCATTTCTGCAATCAGAAATAGAAATCATTGTTTCCATATTTAGCTTTTGTACATAAGCAGAGATTGCAGATGATAGAATAGACATGGTTTTCAGAATGGCAGCTGCACTGCAAATTTTGCAATACTGTTTCAACTAGCTAACATCAAAGTCATAATTTACAAAAGGAGATATATTTTATATCATAAGATCCCTGTGCCTCAAGGGAACGGGGGCCAGAGTCAGGAGCAGGGGGAAGGGCATTCATTTTAAAAAACAGGTTTTCCTTTTCCCTGCAATTAAAAGGACACGAGGGGGATGGGGTGGGGTGGAGCCCGTGTCTCCTGAACTGTTCCACCAAAAGGTTGCAGGAGCCCTGCTATGCTTTACTTCTCCTTCTTAAGATATCACGCTTTTTGGTTCCCTTTCTCAGGCATTTTGCATGAATACATTGTAAAGCATCATCTAATAACTATTTTTAAATACTAATATCAACTTAATTATGTGGTATTTCACCTAGCATCTATTTTTTTCTCCACTGCTTTAACTGTAAATTTACTTCAAAATCCTATAATTTTGAATCACAAATGTAGTTTTGCTTTTTCTTTGCTCTGTTTTGCTTCTTATGGTGAAATTGGAGACAAACTGCTATCTTATCCTTCAGGAATCTAATGAGGTGTCCAACTATTTAAAATCCTTTAATTGATGGTTTTACTCAATCATAAGATTATTTTGAAAGCAGTTTCCTATATGCTTTTCTATATACTTTTTTATATTTCACATACTTTAGAAGTAGCAATATCTCATGAAGTCAGCCACTGAAGGATTAAATATCTGGTTAACCTTGAAAAGGAATATTATTTCACTTACCATTTTCAAATCTTTGAACCATAAGCTAATTATGGTCAAAAAGAAAGGAATTGCCAAGCCATGAAAATATGATCCTTTCCATGTTTGCTGTAATGGCTTATTTTCAAAGAGTAAGTATTATATTCAATCATCCAGAAAAATAACGCAAAGAATTCCATATAAACAGATTTTATTTCTTTTCCTTTTAGTTCATATTATAATACAAAACATAGAGCCAAATAATTCCTACAGATTGTGAGAAAGTAAGCACTAGAAAGTTTGCAAAATGAAAGTTTAGATTGACTCTTACGAGCAAATCCTTATGTAACTTGCAAGAAAGCTGAATTGAGAGAAATTCGAGTAACCCAGCTTCAAAATCTGCAGAACTTGGTAGGCAAGCACCCACTGACAGTTTGCCAGTTTAGATAAAGCTTCAAGTTCCCCCATGATTCAGTATGCTGGATTTCCATGTGCGTCTGTCTCCATGAGATGTGTGTTGACATTAAGAAAGACAAACCAAAGCGCAGGCAAGTAAATTAACCTCTGCACTTTGAGAATGCAACTTATATGAATTTTAGTACATCCTGAGCCAACAGTGCTTGTAGAGGACTATTATGTTTAGATAATAACTACACTGTCATTAAACGTATCTCAACATTAATTCTCATGCCCGGTGCTATTAAGTGGCTTTGCCACAAGATGGCATAAACAGCACAGAATTTTTGTCAACAGTTATTTTCTAGAATTGTTAAACATTTAACATTAAACATTTAATTTTATCCAGAGCAATTTGTCATGGTTTACTTGAAGGAGAATGTAAGATATACTATAACACTTTCTGCATTAATTAGGCTTTCAGTATGTAGAACTCACGAAAATATTTTCAAAATAAAAATCTAATCTAGAGTAAGATATGAGGTGTCTTATTAGTAAGATGTCCTAATGTTCATTTAAATAATCTGTCATATTTTTTGAAAACAAAAAAAATATTAACTTTCATTACTTTTCAAGATTTTTATAAATCTCTGTATAGAAAAATCAACAGACAAAAACGCATCCCAAACAACCTGATAAGCATATATTTGTAAAGTCTCTGAACAATATTTAGATTTACAATGACTGAATAAATGGCATCCTCAGATATTTCGATCTGAAAGCCAAAGTGAAAACCAAAGTTTGCCCTGTGAAACAAAGTTTATTCTGCTTTCACTTTAACTGAGTCTTAGCTACGTCACCTATGAAATGAATGTTTGTGAGTGGTATCAAAAAGATGTATTGGCTACAGCACAGGAAGATTCTCAACACTCTAATCACCATAATTATCTGAGTCCACTTAGTCTTGTGCTTTACATGGAGAAAAGCACAAATGGTTGATAATAAGTTGCACCTGAATCCACCTGTGAATCCATCCTTAAAAAAAACGCTAAATAAAGTACAGATCAAACCAAGTGCACTTCCAACAAGCCTCATTCAGAGTCCATTGGCCTCATGTGCAGAACAGCTAACAGAGGGAAAAGGCATTTTGGTGACCTCTGCCTTAGGTCCAGGTTGTGGCTTGCCTCCGTTCCCACACACAGCAATCTCCCACTGAACCTCCGAAGCTTCCAGACTCTTCTAGGTTCACAGAAATTAATGCTCCCCATGCAGTAGCAGGAAAAATTACAGAGATGCAGATGTGACAGGCAGGATGAATGCTGTGGGGACAGAGACATGACCTTGAAGCAAAGTGCTCTGGAGGTAGAGCCGGGGGCAGGGGGATGGGGCTGGAGTGCCAATAGTAACGATGACAATACCAGAACAAAGCTATACTTTTATTTGCGAATTATATGGGTAGCACTCTATTAACAATTATTAATAATTATTTTTAGGAGAAAGAATGAAAATACATGGACCCCAGGTAAGCAGAATCTGTCATTAACTAAAATTTTTACAGGTCATTTTGCCATTTAATATCTTTTTAAAAGCAGGTTGCAATTTTGCTAAGTACTATCTAAAGGATAAGAGAACTCACACCTGCAGTCCTACATTCTCCCACTTACTTGCATTCCTGGTTTATGTAGACGTCTTTTACCCCTCAGTGATTTTAAAACGGCATATTGAAGTATGATGTTCTGTGCTGTAGAGTACATAAACCCTTTGACTGCTGACACAGGCATGTCTGCTTAATCTAAACTCTTTACATTTCTCTTAGTAAAACAAGGGAAAAAGCTTACACAGGTTTTTGTTTCCTCTCTTTTCCAGGACCCTGTGCCCCCCCCACGGTGAGATCACTTAAGAGGTCGCTTACCTGCGGTCCTCGGGGAACTCAGTGCTAATGAACGTTCACATCCATCTGTACCGCTCATTGTAATGAGATGACTGGAAGTGAGCCGGCATCCCTTTACTGCCTGGCTCTATTTGGACTTTTTTAGGTTCTTATATGAAATCAAGGAGAAAAAAACATGAGCTGTAAGTATTTGTAGCAGGAGCTCAGGTCTGTATCCTCAAAAACAACTTGGCTGAGCCTACAACCAAGTCAAAAGCCTAGAAATCTTGAATCGGGTTCAACTCAGACATAAACTGTTGGGAAAAAAAATCTTTCATCAATTTGTATTGGTGCCTTAGGCTCTGTTGACTGTGATAATATTGACTTCATTGCCTCTTGAATCCTTCTGCCAATTGTTTTTGCTACAAATCTAAATGGTATCCATAAAAATGAACTGGAATATTGCCACTTACTTTCACAGCAGATGGACCAAGCTGTATTCCACATAAATATTTCTCTATTATATACCTCCCCCTCCCTCCCAAAAAAAGCACACAAACAAACAAACAAACAAAAAACTAAACAAAAAATAAAAACAAAACAAAACAAAACACACCACACTTCTTGCCCCTTGGTCTTTTCAACTTCAAACAATAAGTGCTACAATTGAGACATCCTTCCAAAAGGTGATCCAGGACTGACAAGCATATTCCTCCATGCTGACACTGACTGCTGTAACAGCTATAAATAAGTTTAAAATATTATTAGCATTACAGACATACTCGGGTTATTCCTTAAGTTAAAATATGAAATAAGACTGTACAAGGACAGTGTAGCTTCACAAATTCAAAACTATAAAAGCACAGAAATAAGAACATCCTCATTCCATTACTCGACAAAATTTCACTATTTGTTTCCATTTGTATTACAGTGGCCAGAATGGCTCTTAATTCTCTCACCTGACTTAATTTTGGTTTGTACCGTGATAATGCATGAGGTTCCCTCCCCAGGAGCCCACTGCTGAGGGGCAGGTCTGCAGTACAGCATGGATGCACCTCCACTTCTGCTCACCCAAGCTGTCTGTGCTACAATTCCCAGCTGGAGCTGGGCTGTGACTGGAAGGTCTCAGAGCACGGGCAGAGCATCCCCACATCTGCCATAAAACACTGGGCACGTGTTAGCTGTGAGTGTTCTGGGATGAAGAGCATTTTTTCCTGTGTCTGAACTGCAGTGTGTTCCCTGGCTGGGCCTCATTCACAGCCATATCCAGAAATATCAACACTGGAAAGCTGTACTTGGCACATACTGGTGAAGCGCACAAAAGCAGTATTACATGGCACGTAACATAGCATGGTAATGTCTTACAAATGTAGAATATTATCCAAAATTACTATTGCTATTGAAGGGCCCAAGAAACTCCTGGATCTGAGCTAAGCTCAGCACAAATACATTGAAATGCCCTGGTAAAATTCCAGTGTTTTACTCCTTGAGTTTGCACTTACACCACAGTCCCTACACTTCCTTTATTCTCTAAAAGTTCTTAAAATTCTCCTTTGACTTCTGTAGGCCTCTGAAGACACTGCCAAAACAGTATCAGCCCCTTCCTCCTGAGCCGAAGATAAGCAGCCAGTTCTTTCACACGAGGAAAACGCTCAGCCAAGCTCACACCTTTCCAACGTCAGCAAAAGCCACAAGGTATGGGTACATTCCTCATCTTTATTCCCTGAGAAGCAAAACACTCTTCCCGGTCAAACCACAAGACTTTACCTCCATTGCATCTCTGCTTTTACTTAAGAAAAAAAAAACAGTTATTCTTTAGACAGCTGCAAATAATTGAGAGAAGTGGTATTTAGTGTAATGTGACACTTGAACTTTTTACAGGAAAAACTGCCAAAATAATGGTAAAAAAATAAAGGAATAGAAACATAGGCAGAACTTTCATGAACCCTTTGCTTAAGGTTTATTTTTTTCTTACTGAAATTTAGAAGTTTTGCAACCACTTCTAAGCGGAAACAATTGCACTTGCTTAGCACAGTTGGTGAATCAAGTGATGGGGAAATACACTGACTACACCAGAGATACAGAAATACACTCCTCAGCCCAAGGATGTTACATTCAGTGAAAGAAATTACTAATCTGTAGCCAGAGTCCTTCTCCAGCCCATGAGGCCAAAACATCCAGACTACGAGTTGCTTCTTGTCCTTTCCATCTTGCCCTCCTCTGTCATATGGCACCCAGGCTCATTTTGCACCCTGACATGGCAGTGTGGATGAGCACTGAGTCCTGAAGCACAAACCACTTGTGTCCAACTGTATGACCAAGCCTATGCATATGTCAGGTTACGAGTCTGGTTGCTTCTTTCACACAACACATGAATCTAGTCAGATGAGCATCTATGTACAGTGCTTGCTGCCATGTAACCAGATGCGTATGTTTTCTTGCTGTGTAATCAAAATGCACATTCATAAATGGAGATGGTGAGAAGAGGAATGGCAAATATCCAGGGGCCACAGAGTATAATGCTCAAATGCCTCTCAATGAAAACCTATTGCAGCCTGAAGTTTGGGCACAGCTGAGCTGTGTCAATCACATCCTTCTTTAAGTTGTTTCAATTTCAGTTCATCAGGATGGTATTTCACTTCATTTTACAAGGTCACTACAAATCCCATGGAGAGAGGAAAGCTTACAAATCAATGAAATAATTTAGGTTAACTGTAGGTTAACTATATACTTAAGGACCAAGCTCTAAGTACAAGTTGGTTTGGTTTGTTTTCCTGAATGGTGCTTAATTTTTTTAACGGCTTAGGTTCCAAAAGCTGTTGGTTGTTAAATCATTTTATTAATATGAAGTAGCTTCATATTCAGATGTTTGACCTGACCTATAGCTGCAAAGTTCCAAATCCCATGACTGATACCATCCCTTGGAAGGGCAGCACATACCTTGAAAGCTCTGTGAGAACTGTCATAAGCCACGTTTGCCAGCAGACATCAGTATGCAGAGCACTTGGACTTGAAAGATTCCACTAAAAGGCCAAATTCTGTAATACTAATACATGCCATTTCTTATTCTAGAAGTAAAAGGCAGCAGCAAAAACGACCGAATTCCATTTCTCATTGCAGCTATAGATATCAACATATTTCTAATAGTTTGTTTGATTTTTTTATTGTGCTAGGTTTTCTAATCATGTGAATAAGAGAGGAGTGGCACAGGCTAAGACCACACATGACCTGGGGAAGGCACTTCACAATTTTCCCATACAAGCACTTCACTCAAAATATTTCTCGCCCATCTTCAGCCCAGCCACAGCTTTGTAAGGAGAAAACAGACGTATGAGCCGCAGCGTGGAGGAGTACGGCTGTTATCAGCTACACTGTAAACAAAGCTGTCAAACCGCAGATGTGATTTAGGAGTGCAAGCCCTGTTTTCCAACAAGATTTGGAAGACTTATAAAATTAAACACATCACTTTATAAATAGCCTCATAGAAAACACAGGCATGTGCAGGATCCTAGAATGTATCTCAGAAGCCTTGGTGAGATTTAAACTTTAACATGCCTGTGGAAAGCAGGCCATATAAGTGCCATGTCCCCTCATGGTGGCCAGCCCTGCCAGCACACCTTTATTATTGCTTAGCTTTGCCATGCATCCAATGTCCTGAATATAGGCTTTCACATGTCAAATAATGACCTTGGAGACCACGCTAACAACTTGCAGAAGCTAACACAAATGCCAGCTATCCAAACCCTAAACATTCCCTCTCCTTTCTCTTAGCCTCCCTCAAAATTTCTCCTAACAGATCATTCTCAAGTTTCTTGCCTCCATAACCCTCCATACTGATGTCTTCAGCACAGGTCTTGCACCTGTGCTGAAGAACAACATGGCCAACAGCATCCTGGCTTGTAACAGCAATAGTGTGGCCAGCAGGACCAGGGAAGTGATCATCCCCCTGTACTTGGCACTGGTGAGGCCCCTGTGTTCAGTTTTGGGCCCCACGTGACAAGAAAGACACTGAGGTGCTGGAGAGAGTTCAGAGAAGATCAACGAAGCTGGTGAGGGGCCTGGAGCACAAGTGTGATGAGGAGTGGCTGAGGGAACTGGCGCTGTTTGGCCTGGAGGCTGAGGGGAGACATTATGGCTGTCTGCAACTACCTGAAAGGAGGTTGTAGCATGGGGGGTGTTGGTCTCTTCTCCCAAGCAGTAAGCAATAGGATGAGAAGAAAAGGCCTCAAGTTGTTCCAGAGGAGGTTTAGATTGGATAGTAGGGAAAACTTCACAGAAAGGGTTGTCAGGCATTGGAACAGGCTGCCCAGGAAAGTGTCTGAGTCACAATCCCTGGAGTTGTTTAAGAGACGTGTAGATGTGGTGGACTTGGCAGTGTTAGGTTAACAGACTTGATGATCTTAAGCATCTTTTCCAACCTAAACAATTCTAAGATTCTAAGGAAGAGACCCTTCTTGTCGAACAAGTGTTGAAAAACAGCTCCCAGGGTTTTCTATACCACCTCTTCCTTTCACATTCTTTCTGACTGATTTAGCAAAACATCTCACTGTCATAGTTTCTCAGCCCAGGAGGTAAGCTAAGCAGGGACTAAATCCTGGAGCCTTCAAAAAAAACTACTAGATTCCTATCCATGCCTTGTGTTGCTGAATAACTTCTAAAACCAAGTCTTCTATCTCCTTTATTATGAGATACACCCTGCTAAAAAAACATAAGTGTTCATCAGACCCAGGACATCTAACAAAAAATGTCAGACTCAATACACTGTCCCTTTCCGAGGGGAATATTTTCTGATGATCCTTTACAGGAAATGAAGATATTTCTGTTGATCAGTATATAAGGAGAAGGCAGAAAAATACCTAAACACCTGCTTGAGTCAGGACTATGGGGAGCATTCTCTATTCTTCCTTTCCTGGTTTGCACCTCCATTCCTATACAGTTTCCATTGTGCCTCTGCGAATGTTTCATTTTTTAAACTCTTCAAGGAATTTACCTCCATTTATAGCTGACTTTAAAGTTCATAGTAAGACATTATGGCATGAGATGAAAAGCAGTGAAGAAAGCTGATAATCATTCATATCTCTCTTCCCTTCCTCCCAGAATAAATCTTTAACAAAGACTTTTCTCATTTACCATAATTAATTCAGTGGATGCTATTCTTTTTTTATGGAAGTCTATAACCTTTTCCTGCAAATAATTTATGTAAAAAAATAACAAGCCTCTGAATTTCTATAGCAGTAATAAAATCCTTCCCTTTCCAAGGGCTGTTAATTTTCAGTGATGATGTAATCAAAGTATTTAAGTACTCAAAGTGATTTTTATTTTATGGTAATGAAATGTTTTGCATATAATTCTTTCTTTTCCAGACATCTATCTGTTAAGGAAATAAACGAAGTAAGTAATCATCTTTGTGTATATTATGACCATAAAAAACATACACATTCCATGGCTTCACAGCCTTGCTTCTAACAGTATTTTAGCCTAATAAGTAAAAAATACTATAAGAATCATAGTAGCTCTAGGTCATAAAGGTATCTATCTTTAATGTGTGTAGCATTTCCAACACCACTACTTTGTGAATGGTAAGGTCAGTTTCTGAAGTCGCTTGCAGAAATAAAAACATACACACAGTGCAAAGCTACTTTCCCAAGTATCCACATGAAAGTTTATCTCATAACTGCTAGATGCTGTGGATGCCTATGGACAATGAGCAGCAGGAGAGATACTTTCTTTCAGAGAAACAGAGATTTCATAGAGATTTTAAAAGCAGAAAACTGAAATTATAAGATTAACAGAGCAGTAACAGTATTACTCTGATGGAAATGTGAGGCTACCTCAAAAATAACATGACCCTTTTCAAGAAGAGAAATAAAAAACTGACAAAATTTATACCCAGAATGAACCTTACCTACTATCTCCCAGCTCCCTCCTCCCTCTCCTCTCCTGTCTCCTTCCCTAGGGCCTCTCACAAGCCCCGCAAAAACCCTCACCACAGCTACTTTGCAGCTTTGCCTGCAAAATAGCTCCAGCAGCCACCGAGGGGGCCACCACGCTGCCACTCAGGCCTCTGTGTGGTCCTCTGGCTTCCCCCAGCCCCACCAGCAAGGTGGGGACCATGGCCACAGCGATGCTGGTCCTCGCCGTCCTTGAAGCCCAGCACAGCCCCGTACAGCACAGCCCTCCTGCTGAAGCTCACACTCCGCTATGGCCTCAAACCTCCCGAGCCACGAGCAGCCCAATAAGCCCCAGAACATCCCCCAGTTCATCTCCCACTGGCTCCATGCTCCAGCTCACAGTCGGTCTGCAAAGCTCCACCAAGGGCAGCTGCAGGCATCACCGAGACGTGTGTCCTCTCAACAACAGCAGTGGCTTCGAATTCCCCTGTCTGACAGAGCCTAAAAGGGCTCTTCCCTCCCTGCCTGCACCTCCAAGCTGACCACCTCTCCTCCCAGGACGGCCAACAGCAGCCCTGCCACCACCACCCTGCACCAGCTGCTGCAGCCAGAAGCGATGCTGGGAATGCACCTATACACACATATAAAGCAGAAAGCAGTAACTTTTACAGAGAGACTGGTTAACAGCAAGTTATGTTTTTTTTTTCCAGGTCTCAGTTTCTATAAAAATGTTTTTAACAAGTTCCTTCACTTTCTACTCAGGCCAATGAAGTAAAGCAGAGGAAATGGGTTTAGCAATAAAGGGGTTTAGTTATGACAAGTGGTTTCCATATAAGATGGATTAAGAGATACAGTTCTTACAATAAAGTGGAGTATTAAAGGATTTTTTTAAAATTCAGATAGGTTATAATTTATGGCATTTTGTGTTTCTTACTGAATGTTCTATTTACTGCACTAATATGTTTCTACTGTATTGGGGATTTTTTATTTCATTGCAAGGGAACAGAGGAAACGAAGGAATCTCTATACTATTTAAGCCCTGCCATTTCCTACCACAGTGAGCTGTAGTGCAAATCTATAGACTAGTCTAGCTCTAACTTTCAAATCCTTTGAGCTTTTCTTCTCCACCGATCTGAGTGGGAGGCTGTCCTAAACCTCACTCCTCCCATGGTTAGAAAATCTTTTAGTTTGGAAGATCATTACAAAAGATGGTTTGATTGCAATATTGTAATTAACACTTAATGCTAAGAAAACTATATATTGGCAAGAAAGATAATATTTTACCACAAAAAGCTTTGTCTTGTCCTAGATACTGACTCATTACAAACCAAATGTTAAAACACCCCCAAGAACAACAAATATCTTACATCTGTAATTCATATTTCTAGCTGGGCACTGCACAGCTGCACAAATACTGCAGCTCCTAACAGGCTCTTAATTCGGCTATATCTTAAGGAGAAACACTGTATATCTCAGAATATGGAAAAGATCAAATTCAATTTGGATCACTTCCCATTCATATAGATCTGAATACATAAATAGGTTCAGTGTGACCTGGAGGAGGAAACAAGAGTGTGCCTTTGTCAGGGTTTTAGACATGAAATGACAGGTAATAGGTTTGAGAGCAGGACTGTCCCTCACCAGGACCCAGACAGGCTGTAGGAAAGGGCCAAGAGGAGCCCCCTGAAACTGGAAAGGACAAATGCAAAACCCTGCCCTGGGATGGACTAATCCCCTCGGCAGCAGCTCTGCTCAAAAGGACCTGGGCACCACGGGCCACTGGTGTGCCCTTGTGGCCATAAAGGCTAACAGCACATCGAGCTGTATCAGGTTAAACCGATGCACAACAGCCATCAGGAAATGGTGATCATTGCAGTAAGCCATATGTCCTCTTATACCCCTAAAAATTCAGTTTTCATTGTTGCCAGTGGGCTGAGATCAGCAGTCAGCCTGAGGTTTTGACAGTGATCGGGTATTAATGAATGATGTCTATAAATTGTTTTTAAATTAAAATATAGTTGAGTCTGTTGGGGTAAGTTGATAATCAAAAGAAAAATATTTACTGTCTATGTTATCATTTTGTTTAGGCACCTGGAAGAGAACAAGGTTAGTATTTAATAATATTATATTAATTTCTTGTCTTTCATATTCCAAGAACAAAATATTCTATCGTTAAAATTCCAGCTGAAGTAATCAGTACAGGAGCGTGACATCTATCCTGCTATGTAGCATCAGGCTACTTGGCTTTGTGTTTAAATGAGGAAGAGACACCTCCCAGGTATATATCTGCTGAGAAATGAGAGATTCAGAGTGACTCCAACTGCTGTGGAAGACATAGTGGGAAAAAAAGGAATCTAACTTGGCATTAAGTACAGCTGTTTGGGATACCACATTTCTTCTAGGAAATCAAAATCTTAAGGTTCTGGGGAAAATAAGAGTGCTGGAATTAAAAAAAAAAAAAAACACACAAACAAACAAACAAAACTGGAAGGAAAGATATCCTGAAAAGACCAGATTAATCTGATTTGCACACATAACATCACCCTTCTCATTTTGCTCCTCTCCCATAATCTGAGGGTAATTTTGAAAGACAGTTTTTTGAAAGCTTTAAAAAATCCTTATCTTTTAAAAAACATGTCAATTCTTCAGATACATGTACAGCTTTAGAAAAAAAAAACAACTTAAGCCACTTTCTGTGTATGCATGCATGAAGGTCCATGAAAAAAACGTTACTCTGAAATACTTTGAAGATAGATACAGGTTTTTTATGCTGTTTACACTTTTGTGTTAATGACTCCATAATTTCCTCTGACATTTTCTTGCACAGATTAAGGCAGAGTTTCCTGATTTTCAGCTAGAAATAGTACTGACTGCATTAATGCATTTGCTGCGTATCTATCCTGCGCTATAAAATGGATTTATGAACCCTCTGCATTCCACATTATTTACCACTATCTTAAACCATATTTGGCATCAGCAAAACCTGTAACATTCAGTGCTAGTATAAATGTTTCCCGCTGAAATAATTAGTTGACTCATTTAAGCCAGACTGATTGCAGCTTGCTAGGTTTTTTTAGTGAACTGCCATACAGGAATTTAGTTTAGTTTATTTATTTCACTGGAGTTGCTAGATACAGTCAAGTTACACGTAAGTGGAAATAAGAAGTTCTTATTCTTTTTATTCATAGTTACAGATTTGGGGAAGAAAGCTGAAACATCTTTTCAAGCACAACAGTACACACCAAAGCATCATTCTGAAGCCAGGTAGGAATGTAAGAATTTATTGAGTTTGCACTGGATGCTTCAAGGACTAAAGATTCTGTCCTAGAAAATAAGATTTCACTATGCAATAAAAGATGCTATCACTTTCTGATGCCATGTAGTGATATGTTTTGCCCTGATGCATGACAATAACTGTCTTTGGGAATTGCTTTCAAGCTGTTGTAATTGCACATTCAATTTTTATCTTTAATAGCATACTACTATATTACATTTTTGCCCCCCTATCCATGATAGGGCGTTAAATATACTGTATAAAGAAGCTCTGCCACCTCCAGCCTCAGCATTTCCTCTTCCCCTTATTTTCAACTTTGTATATACAAGGAAACATACTTGGTTTTTCAAAGGCCAATTATTCTTCCATAGAAATCTGCCACTGTTGCTCCTATTTTTCTTTTCTAACCTACACAAATCTTTCTTTTCTAAACATGCATTTAAAACTACATCCTCCTAAAGTACTCAACAAAACACAAAAGTATAGGATAAAGTATTAGGAAGTATATGAATGATTTAACATCATTCCTAGACAAATACTGAATCTCTGAACTATCCTTGTTTACTACGATGGCATCTCTCCAAGATTATTGTCTGGAGTAAATGTGACAGTATGTGTGACCCCAAGTATTATGTTTCTTCTTGTGTGGTACCAGTTGCTCTGTTATGTGAAGTTATTTGGTCAGTGCTCTTCCCAGTGTAACCGTTCTAATTAACAGCACAACAAAATAGCAGCTGGGTACTCAGCAGCAGTCTAGAAAATCAGAAAGGACAGGGAACAACTGCTCCCTTGGTCTTCCTAGAAAACGACTGGGAACATCAGGTGAAATTAGCAGGGAATGGGCTCAAAATTAATGAAAGCAAATTGCGCTTCACTACACATGCAGCTAAAATGTGAAACTCTTGCCAAATACTCGTGTGGAGAGCAAAAATTGATATAACTTCAAAAAGCAGCTGGTGAAATTCATGGAAAAGAAAACTGTAAAAAGATGCTAAATACAAAATTACCACCCAAAACCCAGGAAGGCCCAAAGCTGCAATCTTTAGTGGAGGAAGGGCTATTCTAGGGAAGCACAGCCAGCCATTGATCTCTAATTTGACTCTTACTTAAATACTGCTGCTAACAGAAGTACTTTTCTGACGTTATTTTCATTCATTGCTTTTTCCCAGCCTTCAATGTACACGGAGCTCTAAAAACGTTCGCAGCTCAGGTAAGAACTAGAGATTGCTTTGAAAACTACACCAGATGTAGACAAATAAGAAATGGATCCGTGTGTACATCTGCACTGGGAATTTTCACTCTGCATAGTTAGTGCAAAGGGATTGTTGAATAAAGCAAGCACAAAACAAGTAAAACAATGGTACAGTCAATTGAAGTGAAGAAACAAGCAGAGAGTTCCTTGCCTGGCTATACCCCGTGCCTGGTGCAAGCTAAGAAATGCCCAACCTGGAATAGGAGTGTTAGACCACTGCAGATCCCACACCCAGAAAAGGAAAGGGATTGGGACAAGCTACTGAAGGACAATGGGGAGAGGAAGGGAAGGCAAACTGCTTGAGCACACAAAGAGACACCACAGAGACAGAGCACGCTGTGAGCACAGCCGCCTCTGCTCCTCCAGGCAGAGATGCAATCAGCTGGGCTAAATGGAAGCTACAGATGTTCAGGACATTACAGGGCAGCTGCTATGGGTTTAATGCCTTTGTGTAAACTAACAAACTGATCTTTGAATAAATTGGTCAGGATTTATCCCAGATTCCTAGAGGGAAGGATTTATAAATGCCACTATCAGGTTTGTCAAATAATTATGGTGGGAACCAAGACTGGACGGTGTAGTTTCAGCTAAGGGAATATACTAGAAGCCAAGACTAACACTGGTGGGTGCCCTGCCAAGAAACACCCTGTGGTACAGCTTGCCCAGGCACCATGGCAACATCCCTCTGCTCATTTGCCCTGGATTTCCGTAAGATTGCTAGAACTGAATGCCACACACAGCAGCAGTTTCATTACATTCATACACACACTGTCTCTCTAATGTTAAAGACAATACTTCTACAAGGACTGTTACAAGTTGTGTTAATTTTTTGCTGTCATATCATATTGTATCTGTTGTCCACCAGCCCCTCTACGTAATTTATTTTAGGAAAACACAGCCTCATTAGTGTTTAACCCCACATTGCATGTGGCTCATCCCTACCTTTCAATATATTTACATCTGTTTTAAAAACCCAGGACAGAAAAACACCCCAGCATCTACTGACAGACTTCTAAAAAGCAAAATCCCTTTATTAAACAAATTTCATTATAAGAATTGTGTAAGCAAAAGAAAACACTTATGATTCTCTTGTGTAAACACCATTTCTATTTTTTAGAAATGCATACGAAAGATAAAAGATGCAATAAAGGAAACTCTATTTGTCTTACGTAAACAGATTCACTGATAAAGAGGTGTATCTATATCTTAGATGGAGTACATGTAAATGACATGACCTGGGTCTATTTGGTGTTTTGAATGTCATTAAAATGCACTAGCCAAGCTACCTCACACTGGGTGTCCATTCCTTAAAAAGAGAGTTCATACCCAGGGGCTTTGGGGACTGAGGAGCTATAGGAATCATCCACGCTGGTAACTTCCTTCTGTCCTTGACTACACTTACTATACTTTTATGTTCTCCCTTTAAGTGCCCCTGCAAATGCCCTTTCATATCAAAACCCCTACACTGTGCTGAAGCCTATGAGTTGCATAATGTGAATTTATGGTAAAAGTAAATAACACCAGGAAGAACATATGGACTGTTTGTTCAGAGCAAGCAGGACCCACCTTAACTTCGGTCATTGCCAAGCTAAACAAGCCCACCTCCCCCAGCTTTGTTTCACAGCTCCCTGACTCCAGTGGTGGCCCCTCACTGAGCCACTTCTGGTTATCAACATCCTTCCTGTGCTGGGGGTCCAATTCCACATACTCTCCTCTGGATACCTACAAAAAAAATCTGTCTCCACAGAATCCACAAAGCTCAAGTAGGTCTCTGGTTCCTGCTGTTCTCAGTCAACCCTCGGTCTTTTTCCTAGGTGCCCCACAGCCATTTCCACTTCAGGCACTTCCTATCCTCCCAACCACTGCTCTGGGTCATTCAGGCTCTCTGGGACAGCACAATCTCCTTTTCCCTCTATAAATTCCTCACACTCATGAAACAACAGGGACAGAACAAACAACTGGCCTTTTCACATGCTATACTATGTTTCCTTTCAAGCCCGTGTTAGGATTAGAAAAATATTTAAAGAAGAAATACTAATTTCATTAAATTTATACTAAATTCCTTTTTTACCCTCTGTAAGTAAATATTTCTCTCTGATTGTTTTAGCTTTTATTGTTGAAAACAATGTTTTTCTGTTCAAAAATATAAAACTTTCTTCCTTATTTTCTCATTGAGCTGTTGTTAACCAGGCCCAGACCATGAGCATTGAGAGATAATTTTCAACTTCTTGTCCCACAGTTTAAAACATACCTGAAAAAAAATTACAGAGCATACACAGCACCAGTCACAAAGCAAACATGGTCCTGGCTGTGGGGTCTCTTTTTAAAAAACAAAGTATCTGGGGATAGCCACCAGAAACGCAACGTGAACACAAATGCCAAAATCAGGATGCAACAAGCTGAACAGTGACATACTTGCATTTTGACAACTCAAAGTGGTTACAGAAACACAGCGTAGATGTCTGGTCACAGACCCTTTGAACAGTGACTTCATTTCTGAACGGACCATCGCTGTTTATCTGCTGAGATCAGTGGATGTTTTTTACTCTTAAAAACAAACATAATGCTGCTATAAATCAGAACATGGTACATGTATGTGTGAGACTGTGAAACGCAGTGAAAACTACTATTCTTCTGTAAAATAATGTCTCCCAAGTCAAATTTCTTCAATATTCTGTCATACGTGATGTATGGACAGAAAAATAATAAACTGATAAAGCATGAAGAATTGATAAAGCACAATGAAATACTGCTTTGGCAAACACTGCTGTCTCTTGTGACAGTAACCAGAAGGAAAAGATGCATTGATAACCACATTTTTCTCATTTACTCTAACAATAGTCACTTGGTCATTTCTCCCACTGGCATTGCATGAAACAAACAAAAATGCTTTCTTTTGTAGAGCAGGATATGATGGGTTTTTATCTTCAATTAACCATTCTCCCCCCATGCTGTGCTCCTGCAACGTGCATTTGATCTATACACTGAAAGTCCACTACTGCATATCCCAGGCTGTTTCTGCTGCATCCTCATGGAGCTCAGCCCGAGCCTCCCACATTACCCCACACTCTGCGTTCCCATCCCATCCCCTGAACCCACACGGCTCTCCACTGACATGGCGAGCTGGGTCTAGCTCGGAAACAGCAGCCCTAATCTACAGACGGTAATCATATTTGCTTTGGGAGGATGGTTTTCAGCTACCTAAACTCCCTCAGTCAGCTGCCTCCTCAGCAGCGCAGTGCGGAGCTGGAACATGCAGCAGGGGCCACCACCTTCGTCTTCTACTTAATGCCACACCAACCTCACGTCTTGGTCCTAAATTTGTTAAGTGAAACAAGTCACTGAGCCGACTGAAATTCATCAGCATCTGAATCCTTTAAGTTTTCAACAGCTTGGATGAAACAATGCTGGCTTGCAATGGGATGACAAGGGGCTTTAATATGATTCAACATAACAGCAGCTCCAATCCAACACAAAAGGTGAAAGAACAGAATGAACTGTTACACTTCTAAAATACAAAAGTCCCATATTTATTATTTTACTTAGCATTTGCTATGTTATTAGTAGCTTATCTTCAATATATTTTTTGCTATGCTTATGTGCTAAAGAACCTGGCAGAGTAATGACAGTTGAAAAACATCAGGAAACTAATGTGTTAAATCTCTTGGGGCATGAATCTGAAAGCACTGGTGCTGCACTAGCGCAAGACCAGTCATAACTGACAGCTCTTCATTTTAAAGGTTCATATCACAATGCTGCAAATGCTGCTCTCAGACTTACTTAGTAAAAGCGATAGGGTAAAATGAAACTGTAACTTAAGTTTTAAAAATACAGCTTTTTTCCTTCTGAACTTACTTTTACAGGGTCCACATTATATGCCGAAAATTTGTCAGTGAAGAGGTCACCATCTCCTACGCCATACACAGCACCCAGAAACAAATCAAAACATTCACTTGTAGAACGGGAAATGCAACCTTCTACCCAACCCACTGAAAAGGTAAAGAACCCTTCGCTTCATAAAGAGATGGGCTTTAGAAAATTGGGTTATCACTATAGGGCACACATATAACATAAGAACTGCTGTTTACTGAAAATATTTCCCCAAGAAGTTAAATGGTCTGAAAGCTGTGGGTATCCAGCATCCCTGAAAACAGTCCAATATGAGCTCTTGAAACCACAGGTAAGAATTCATGTCTCATTTGATTCAGATTTCCTAACAGGGTGTCTCGATATAGACCCATTGCAATTATTTTTATAAACTGTGCTAAATTTGCTTAAAATGCAGAGTAGATATAATCTGTTTGCACTGCATTTTGCTTCTGCCAGCTGTGCTTAATTCCTATACACTGATTATGCTGTCTTAAAATTAAGGATTTAAACAAATATGAATGGTACATTGGAGATTATGATCGCCATGAAGCAGAGAAGGCACTGTTACTGGAAAACACTGTAAGTACAACTTATCTCAAAACCTGGGATGTAAACTCTTGGAGAAAATGTCTGTAAACTGTTCAGAATAGCTTACAGGGGCTTTTTTGTGAACTAACCATACAATCCATAATTCAAATCTGTGTCATACAGGATGAAACATTCTTGGTTAGAGATTGTTCAAAGAAATCAAATGCTGAACCATATGTTTTGGTTGTCTACTACGGAAGCAGGGTATACAACATTAAAGTACGTTTTCTGGAAGAGAGTCAACAATATGCACTGGGAACAGGGCTCAGAGGAGATGATGTAAGTAAAATCCCATCCATCTTCATAGTCGATTGCTTTTATGTCACACTTCACAAGCTCTTAATACTAAAGATTATTATAAACTCTCCCACATAACAAATCGGCTATTTCATTAAAGTTTCTTTTACAATGCTCTCATTTCAAGTACAACTCAAAGTTCCAAGTAACTTCAAGATAATGATTTAAACCTGAATTTTGCATATCGTGGTCAAATTCAGATTTAAATCAATGTAAAAATTTCCTCAGTACTTATAATCATAGAATGGTTTGGGTTGAAAATGACCTTAAAGACCATCTGTCTAGTTCCAACCCCCTTGCCATGGGCAGGGACACCTTCCGCTAGACCAGGTTGCTCAAAGCCCCATCCAACCTGGCCTTGAACACTTCCAGGGATGGGGCATCCACAGCTTCTCTGGGCAGCCTGTTCCAGGGCCTCACCATCCTCATGGGGAAGAAGTGTCTAATAATACTTCCACCTACTTTAAGTAAACACTTGCGGAGTAAAGAGTTAAACAGTCCTCCTTTTCCAGGTATACATACTATTTTAGCATATTTTTAACTTGTTATAATATCAACAGATATTTTAAAATACATACAATTTCACATATCTGACAGCATGGCCTGTCGCTATTAATGCTGCATAAAACCTCTAATTGTCTCTCATATAGCAAAAGGAGAAAAATATCTTAGATAGAATGAGACTAAAGTTGTCATGGATATTCAAAAGCGATTAAATCCTGTGAATCCCCACCAGTCTTTCTGATATGCTAAATTTCAATTAGAAAATCCCTTTAGATTAGCAATGCTATTTTACATAATAAATTCAATTATATTCATGATAACCTACATGGTTAAACAACAAATACCATGCCTGCATGTCTTTCACATAAGGAAAAAAATGTGAAAACTGCAACAGTCATCTCTCTAAAAACAATTTAAAAGAAACTCAAAGAATGCTCATCTGAGCATGAAATTCAGCATAAAGGAGGACCAGCTGCACAGCAAAACAGCAAAGCAACAAACTACTAGGAGTGTCATTAGCTATGTAAATGACAGACAGAAATCCAAATAAGGTGAAGCAGCAAAAGCCTCTGTAGCTGAACCTTAAACTACATCTTTTTTCTGTGTGTCAACAACTTATCTTTTCTATAGACATAATTTAAAAAATTGAAAACAAAACTGACCCAAGCTAACCCGATAAATTGGGCAAGTTCAAGACTTGTATTTGGATTCTTCTTAGAAATGGTGGGATAGGATTCATGAACTTTCAGAGACGAGGGGCAATGTTTACTGGGAAGTTGTTCTTCAGGAACACTGGGGTTTAGTAAGGAGGGGAAAACATCCTTGTTCAAGCACACTGAGGTGAAAGGGTAGAACGAATGAGAACTGTACTGCAGGTACCATCACGCTGGCATTGCTGTAGGAAAACACTGCTCTTCTGTAAAACATTGTCTGCATTTCTGAACCAAGTCTCCCACATTTCCTGGAGTTTTAGAATGATTTAGGGAGAAAGCAAGTTTAGTTTTCAGTGGTTCTTACATGGTTTAGCCTTGCTGTAATGGTCCTTACTGAAAAAAACAGTTTCTTAAAAGGCTCAGATTAGAAACAGTGACTGACTAAAAAAGCTGACAAGCTGAAATACAGTACACTACAGGATAATGTAATATGTCTTTATTCTGTGGTGTTCTGTACACATAACACTAAACATTCATCATTTTAACAGATTTCACAATTAAGGCAACTGGAAAATTACCTGAAAAATTCATAAACAATTTGGACAATTTTTACTGAACGAAAAAGAAGGAGAACACAATCCCTCCCATCTCAGGAAATATCAAAACTTATGACTTTTTTGCTTGTTCCAACTTCTGCACAAAAAGTACATATGTTAAACAGTGGGTCTGAACTGACAACATTCAAATCGTAAAGTTACAATTCCAGAACAGGGATTTCAAGCACTTAGTTAATAACAGTGTATCTAAGACCTGGCTCTACCAGGCCAAATCTGTAATCAGAACATGTTACCTTAAGCCTTCTTTTTTTAATGTTGAGTATTGTTTCTCTTGAAGTCAGAAATCCTCCCATAGATGAACTACAACAGAAAAATCTCAGACTTGCTTTACTAGTCAGTGATGTACCAGGGAGCCACTGAAAGAAATAACAGCATCCCACTTCTGTGCATTCTTCTCAGTAGCAGACGTGAAAATAAAATTAACATTAGACTAGCCACAAAACATATGCAATAATGAACAATCAGTGGCACCAACCTCGCTCAGCAGAACTACTTCCATCTCAGGCACTCTGAAAGGATTCCCCAAAAATGCTCTTTCCCTGAAAACTGTCACCTCTACTTCTGCACCTTGCTTGAAGTTCTTCTCTCAGGAGGGTGACAACAATTTGCAAGGCTGTGAGTTACAGCAAAATTGCTGCCTATAATTTTCCAATGCTTGTTAAATTGCTCTCCAGTGTGCTCTCCATTGTCCCTCCCTTTGTTACACCACATTTTGCAGTATGCAATGCAGACAGGCCAGCTGCTTTGTCTAGATTAGCTGATTATTTCTTCTTCATCTGCTAAAGAGAAAACAACTTAAACAACAAACAGGTGCAGACCTATTAATATTTCTACACAGTTGTTCGTTTTATTCAGAAGTTCAATCTTACTGATTTTCTGCAGCACGTTTTCACTTTTGGATTACTCTTTTTCCATCCATTAAAAGCTTGTTTTTTTCTTACACATCCTTATTCAAAGGTTTCACTATCCTATTGCAACTCTTGATTTTTCATACACAGTTTACAAGGTGTTAAGACTTTGTATGATCAAAAAAAAAAGACTTTTTCTTAATGATTTTTTAAATGTGTTTACTTCAGCTTTCTTGAGTGCATCATCAGCTCTCATACAGCCTTTAAAGGCCATAAGGTGGGAAAAATGCATTGATCACCATGTATCTATTTTAAAACTTTGTCACTTCTATGTCAACGTGAAAAAAAAAAACCACATTAACTGTTAGTAGAGCTATATCTTTTGCTAGCAATTTAGCCACGGATGTTCATATCCACATACATATTTCATATTATTACACTAAGCTCACTAAAGGCCAGACCAGACCCGACCCCCAAATAGGACACATGAGAAATTCAGGCATTTACATTCAAAACTGCTGTTCTGAGCACCCTTTACTTGGCTGTTGCCTTCCACCACTCCAGTCAGTTTCAGTATTAAAGATCCAGAGATATGTAATGCTGCTGCTTTTCATATAAACAGTTCTTTTGAAGATTAAAAAAAAAAAACAAAACAAAACCAAAAAACAAACAAACCAAAAAACAAAAACAAAACAAACTTGCTCACATTTAAAGCTGATTGTGACAAAAAATTTAATATTTTTCTTATCACCTTCGCAAAACTAGATCTGTCACACACAAAATACAAGTTTTTAGCATGTCTGCAGTAGTGGGCTCAACTCACGATGTAGTAATTGAAAGTAAAAGGCAGGAGTTGACTCCCCTTCAGCAAAGTGTGTGTTCTACACAGAAGCTCAGAGCACAGCCCAACACATACCTCTGGATCTCGCTGTTCTGGCCAGAGATCTTTCCTCCACCCTCACCAATCTTTATCACTATTTGCAGCTACTTTTATTTTCAAATTGTTGGTCATACAAGTCACATCAATTCAACTCAGTTCATTTCCAAGTGAGACAAATGGATCAGCTCCAAGTACCTTCATCAGCCATTACACTGGTCTGACTCGTTAAGACTAGATGAGGGAGCACTCCCACTGACAGTGTTACATCAAAAGTTGCCACCAGGAAAATGGGCACAGTGGACACCTGTCAGAGGATGCTAGTACATTCAACTGAGATGTCTACAAGGTAAACATCTTGCCCATGGCTTGAATGACAGTTCAGGGACAAACTGATCTCCTTGAGGATATGTAACATAGTCCAGAGTCCCACCACCACCCCAAGGCAATTCATAACTACAGCTTCTATGAGCAATCCTTGAGACCCTATTCCCATCTCCCAGAACAGTCTGGAGACCAGGAGACAGGACATTTCTAGGACAGCAGAGATCAGTTTGAGTCTCTTCAGACAGTGAAGGGAAATGAACAATTCTGCAGTACTGAATTTTCTTCATCTTTAAGTCCTTAGGCGATTTTATAGCTAACAAACTGCGAGGTTTCATTAGAAGGGCCAAAGACATAGAGTTGTGAATCATCAGTGGCACAATGTCTAAGTGAATTTCATGTTCTAGCAGCCATGAAGAAACTCAGAGGTCAATATTTTAAATCCCACTAACTCAAGCAGGAGTACAGGATGAAATAAAATATGTAAAAAAAAAAAAAAATCTAAGTAACAACTGAGACATTTTTGCCCCATTACCAAAAAGCCACAGCTGATAGGTACAGTGATGAATATAACACAACGTTAGCCAAGTGATGCGAAGTTGAAGTTCCAAAGCATATTAACAACTACAGTAAGACTTTTAAACTTTCCAACCTGTAAAAAAACATTAGAAAACAGAAAAAAAAAAAAAAACACAAACAAAAAACAAACTGGTGCTGATAAAGAATAAACTTAAAATTAAAAAAAAAAAAAGTTAGGATTACTTTAGTATGACACAAAATACAAACCAGCTTTGCCTAGTCTTATAGTAGCAATAGTGACCTTGAACATAAGGCAAAGACAAAATGGCAAAGTAGAACAAATGTATACAAGTTCAAAAAACAAAACTTCAAAAATTAGCACACTGGTTTTGAGATCTAATATTTTTCATCTTAAAATAATACAGGAACAGTTATACCAAATCACTGATTTAATCAGATTCTTGTTATCAACTAGGTGTGAATCAGGTGGAGGTGACAGAGACTACCATGAGATACCACCACACACACAATGAATGTCGATGCCTTTGGTAAACGCGATATAATGTAGATACAGGATAAGTATTAATGTCACAGCAAACTTGCATTACTGTGTACAGCTCTAGTGATTTATTACCAGTGAGTCAAAGAACAGCTCAGGAAGAGCAACAGTGATGTGATGACAGTTTAATGGCATTATGAGAGTTTACAAGTTACACACAGCTAAGAGAACTAGTTAAAACTGTTAACCAGCAGAATGGCAAGACTAAGAGACTCCCACCAGGACATATGAGGATAAATACCATCGATAGCTTTCCATTGCTGTTTGATCAATTCAGGCCTCTCAAACCACACCTTTATAATTTTCAGAATGGGCCTGGATGATATCACTGTTTTGAACAGCAGAGAATGAAAGTAAAACCCTGCTGAGACCTTTCTTGTTCCATAGCATAGGATTTCATAGCAACTTTATCCATTAACTCAATAAGAAAAAAGGTACAAAGAAACTTGCAGTGTAAAGTATTATGTACTGCTACTGAAGGGTAACTTTTGACAGCATGAAGTTCGTCATGACTTATAGTTGCTTCATCTTTTCAAAATCTGTTCTCACACTTGCCACCACAAACTTTTACAGGTCATACTGCATTCCCAGGGCTTAGACATGCTCCCCTTTTCCCTGAAGCAGTCTGCTGTTTTCTCCTGCACAAGACAGAGGGACACAAAGGAAATACGAGGATTAAAATCTGGTGCTTTTCCTTTTACGATTGCTTCCCCTAATCTAATCATAACTCTATGCTAAATATTACTTATTTCTAATATTGTCATTTGGGAGTCCTTTAGTGTTTTGATAAAACCATCCAGCAATTTCATTTTTGGCCACTGATCACAATTTTTCTTTTTTCCCCTCAGAAATTTAATTCTGTGAAAGAAATCATTGACTTCTACAAATATGTTCCCATCACACTCATTGACGGAAAGGATAAATCAGGAAGCCAGAGAGCACAATGCTACCTTACACATCCATTCAAGTGGCGTAAAAGATGTTTTCTGCCTTAATGTCAACACAAAAATTATTTATATGTCTCAAAAATCAGACTAGCCTGAGTGAGGAGCTCCCCATAATACTATGAAACATCCTAGATGCTTCACTAACAACACTTCACTGAAAATACAGATCTACTCCCATATTTTTTTATTGTATTTGTTTTTAAATTTGAGGATACAGGTAAGGTATACGCCGTTGTATTAATTCACAGAAAAGTGTTAAGAGAGACCAACTCCTGAAATTTTAACAAAGATTGATCAATTTGCTCTTCTTGCACTGTACCTTCCAAAAGGCAAAAACCAAACCCAGTCTTGCTCCCCTAAACATCACTGAAGCTCAGTTAGTACCAAAACTTAATTAAAGCATACTACAGTCATGTAAGTTATACTCTTGCTTTTAAAAATACAGGTGAAATGCTACCGAGTATCCACTGTATAACAAATTCATTCAGTGTGCTTATCTGTTCGCATAATAACGAGCTGTGCTCAGCAGCCACTGAAGTCAGTGGGTGTCGGCTGGTGCTCATAGATATTGGAGCAGATTATAAAGCTAGCTTTCATTATGTAAATTCTATTACTTAACTAACACTTATTCTTTAGCTTAAGTAGCAATACTTTACACCATATCTGAGCTGTCAACCACTTACACAGTAGGACCATTATGCAAACAGTCTGTTTGAATTCATACCGTGTGCAAATATAGAGATAAAAGCCATCAGCAGGAACAGCAGACATGCTTCAAACTCAGCAAGAAAACATGTTCTAGTGTGTATCACAGAAGACAACAATGTGATATTTTTCCAGCAAAGGACATGATAATATTTATTCATATAATTTAGGTTTGGAAGGCTTAACTAAATTCATTATAAATATGAAAGGCAAAACTTCAGTATTTTCCTGCAAAGTATACATAGCCCTCATTTCTAAGCATATCCAGAAGTCTGACCAGGTGATTGGAATAAAGCAAACTCAGTTACTTTATCCTTACAGAAGAGGAACAAGAGGAATGAAAACATTCAAGCCCAAAGCATGATATTCCAACACAATTTACAATGTATTATGTAGTGGCACAAACTAACTCTAAAAATATTTAGCAGTTGGTTGTTATTTCCTTGCAACCTGCATCAAAATGCAAGAGAACATTCATTATAATTATTTCAAACAACTGAGACTCTTAAACTTCAAGGGAAGTATTCTGACATTACATTATCTAATAATAAGAATTAACAAAACAGAAGCTGCTAAGTAGAGTTTGTCAGAGCTCATAAAAAGGAAAAGAGGCATAATGTAATTTGCTTCAGGAGCTTCATAGCCACCATAAAATGTAACTTGCCAAAGGTTTTCATGTTAGAACAAAAAATAAATATTTTCTAAATTAAATCTGAAGAAAGACAGCTTAACAATTTAGATAGCAGATTATGGCAGTGACATACAAAGCTTTGCGGACACTTAGTAGAACAGTAGACTTGCTTACAGAAGACAAGCATTACTAGTGTACTTAAACCACCTAGAGTTTATAATGCTGAGCATCAACAGTTCCCAGCCCCTCAGTACAGCTTTCACGAGCAATGTTCTAATTTTGTCAGTGACAACTCTTGCGAAGCAAATTTAAAACTATTTATTTAGTAGCTTCTACAGAAACAAAATTAATTCAAGCAGTAACCTGGACTGAAGGATTTAAAACAAAGGAGGAATTTTAACCATGTTTTTTCTTATGTTAACAGTTTTCGTATTTATTTTATGTGATATGCCGGAATTTTGAAGTGGAAGCTATTTTCACAATCAAAAATGCAAATAGTACTGTTATGTTTGCATCAAAGTATATGAAGTGAAAAAACCCTCTACTGTACCCATCTAAAAAAATATAATTCTATTTGAATACAAAATGAGAACTATCATTTCATTATTATTGACGAAACAGATAAAAGGAAGTTGGAATATGTTGGTCTGATACAAATGATACAAAAATGGTCCGTGTGTACATGATGAAAAAGGTCTGACAAAGCACCAACTATCTGAAGAATTTTAACACTGTATTGCAAAATGATTAGAAAGCAATGTTTTAACCAGTTTTGAAAATAAGCCTCAGTCAGATGTAGTTTTAAAATATTTACATTTCGATACAGATAAAAAACATACTTTATCAAAACAAGTATAAGCCACTGGAGTAGATAAAAAAATATTCCCAGCTTAAACGGTTTACAAAAACGCAACAACGGCAAAAAGAGTTAGGAACTACCAGTTTTTCCAAGAGTAGTCCCAGTTCAAACATATAACAGACATCCAGCATTAGAGTCAGTACTGATTTTCTAACCTGTAAAAATGTAAGAACTTATTCTAATTGTAAATATGTGCTTCAATATAGTTCATTCTATATGAACATTGAATGATTTTAAACTGACAAGATGAAGACAAACATTTATTGTTCATTTACAGAAACATTAGACTTCAGTATTATCCATCGCTCTTCTTCAATAAAAACTTGAAATTTGGCCCTGATTTAGGAAAGTGTTTAAGCAACTGAGCAATGTTTACGCTGCACTGAAGTCAGCAGATACAGGTTAGACAAAAATATGTAACTAGGCACATGCTTTATGAATTGAGGCCTACAAAAAATATATTCTAACAGCATCCAAATTCTTAAGGACGATGAAAGATTGCACTGAAAATCTGGTTCAACACTGGCAACGTAAACACTGTGCAACATGGTTTTTCATTTTTAAAAGTCTTCATCTTCAGCATGCTCCCCCTATAAATAAGCATCAATGCACCAGCTAGAGTTCTAACCAAATGCCCAATTCTGCAAATGCGTTTCTATCAGACTGCACACACACAGCACAAGAGGGTTTATGTTTGGCTATTACTCCCTCACATTTCAGAACAGCCTTGAGACCATATGGAGAAAAGTTTCTCGCTCCGATCAGTCCAAGCCTGATGGTATCTCCAGCGCTGCCTGTTCAACAAGGATGGTACAGAAAATTGACAGCGTTCTGCTCTCTTTCTCACACCTACACAATACAGGCTAGTTAAATCTAAGTACCAAACAAAACTAAACTTTTAGTGCTATCTGACCTAGTGGGACTAACTTTGATCCCACAGAATCCTCATTTATACCCTTGTACTTCCTCCAAAGTCAGCAGAAGTGTTTTCGTTTCAGTGAAACGGAGTACTCACATCTAAGTTTTACTTTTTATGCATGGTGCTTAATTTGCCACTAAAATCTATAATGTACTTGCTGCCCAGAGAGGATCAAAGGTGCTTTTCAGTACACATATGCTCTATCTCTGAAACACCATGCTGTAAGAAAGCAAACTAAACCCTGTTAGATTTACAAAGATCTTATCGTCTAAGATTTTAATCCATAAAGACCTAGCACAAACCAGTTACAGCACAGTATTCTAGCACAAAGAATGGTAACTAGAAAGATGTTTGCATAGCAAATTCGTTTCAAATTTCTCCTATGGAACAGATGAAGTTGACCTCCAATACAAATTTCAAACATGAGAGTGCAAAGTAGTGCTTAATCTTCACTATCAGCTTCTCTGTATCTCTATAGCTCTGCTCTCCTCTTCCACTTTGCTAAGAGTAGAGATCTTTTGGCAAAATAAAGCAGTTATTTCCATCTTCCTTCAAGCAAGTTTGCGGCACTCATTGCTTTTTTGCTGGAAGAGAAAGAACATCCCAACCCTTGGTGGCCTCTATCAAGTGCCTCTGTCCATGACTTACCCATTCTTCTTGGTCCATATATACTCTTCCACAAAACCAACACTTAAACATACACTGAAGTGTTTCAGCTGGTGAAGTTTCCACCACCTGGTAGTTGTTTTTATGGGTCTTTTTTAGTTTCATTTTTAGCATATTCTCCTTTTTCACTTGACTTCCTGTCTCACCATTTTGAAGAGTAAGACGGTTTCGATAACGTCTGGCACCAAGACACCTACTTGTCCTTTCTGATAGAACTACTTTTAGGACTTGACCTTTATACTTGTTGATAGTCTTCATGACATTAATTATTTCTGGTGAGTCAACATCAGGATGGTTCAGTACCACAACTGGCTGGTTACGACGAGGGCACTTTATCAGCTGGTTCATTCTCAGAGGGACAAGCCGAAGACGCCTTGCTGTCAACAGATACGACATGTCTGAACTTGAACTGGTGTCTGACCGAGTCCTTGCTTTCCTCTTAGGAAGTTCCCTGGTGCCCACTCGTTTCACCTTTTTTTTGGGACCTGGTTGACTTTTTGAATAGGGTTTGCTTTGCTTACTCACATTACTGTTTTTCTGAAATGGTACACCAGTTTGTTTGCTATTATTTTTAGCACTTGCCTCTCGCTTTGGTCTTTGCCTGAGTGATATAACTCGGGGCTGTGCAGTCAGTTCGCTCTGATCATGCAAACATGGCAAATTACTGCCAAGTGTCTCAGAAACACTCACAGGAACTGGGCGAGGCAGAAACATTTCATTGCAATATGCAGAAGGAGCTGGTGTTTCACTCCTGTTTTCTAGTCCGTTTGAGTTTTGACTGCTAGTAGCATTCAGCACTCTCAGTACTGTCCCTTTGGGGATGAACACTGGAGTAGCAACATGGGAATTTTTAGTTACCCTGCTTTTAGATGTTCTTGCAAATGTAAGCAGCTGATCTTCACTGTGTTCTTCGCTACTAATCACAGAGTTTTCACCATGCACTTGAGACAAAGATTCAGACTGCTCCACTTCTGTGGCATAAACGACCCTCTCACAGCTTGCTGAATTTTCTTGAGGGTAAAGCGCCTTTTTACTAGAAGCGTGACATCTCAAAGGCATGGATTTCATGTTGGATTCAGCAGCAGACATGAGCTGAGCAATCTTTCTACACAGCAACGTTGCCGTCTTCTTACTGCAAGTTGTGTCATCCCACCTGACACCCTCTGGAACATTTTCAGCCCCAGAGCTAAGAGAAAATACAGATGAAATAATAGGTCCCTCAAAGGGGTTGCCTTTATTTTCCATTTTCTGTAGTTCTAATGAATCCAGAAGAAGATTGTTCTTTTGACTTATGGTTTCAGCTCTCTTTACTTTGCTGAAGTCAAAAGTCGTGGCCTCGCAAGGTGGAGTTTTGGTGACATGAAAGTTTTTTCCCGCTTCAGAAGATGTAACAGATTTTTTATCAAAACTCTTACCAACCGAATACGTTTCTGTAGAGTTGACTGGCAGACTCCTACATTCTTTAGCATCCCTCTTCGGAGGCAATGTATCCTTTTGTTTAAGGACTGCAGAAGAAGGGCAATTTTTGCCCTCCTGAGCAGCCTCTACTGAAATGTTCTTGGAACTTATACCTTCAGAAATAGCAGCATATTTTGGAGGGGGTATATCCACAGCTTCTTCATAATGTTGTAAGTCATCATGCAAGTTATTTTTTCCATCTACTTCACACCTTGAGGATTTATGATCACTTTTTTTTTCAGTACTATTCATGACCAGAGATTGAGAACAAAGTTCTATAACACCTGAACGGACATCAATACCTTTCACCAAATGAAAGCATAATTTTGACACATCATCCCTCTGTATAGATACAGAGTTACAGTCCGAGAGCTGAGAATCAGAAGAACAAAGACATTCAGAATTCTTGTCATACATACCATCCACATTATGCTGGTTACTAACACTGGATAATTTGTCTACATTCACTTCCATGGTTAGCAACTCATTTTGAGACACAGAAGACGTCCTTTTTCCTTCCACTGATTGTTCTATACGTTGATTCTCAAGCTCCTCTTCAGCACCATTTGCAGGTTTGTAAGTTGCTTCTTTCATAGGAATTAATTTGAGAACCAGCTGTTGTGCTCCATTCACTATTTTAATCTCTACTATCTGAGCTAAACAGTTAGAAGGAACTACAAGTTCAGACGGTGCAATTACTGTTAAAGGCATCCCAGGTTGTAAAGGCTCCATTTTTGGTGAATAAACCTCAACTTCCACACTTTGATTCTCACATACACTTATTTCAGATGGCTGCAATATCGTTTTATCCTGGACTGATGCTGTATTTACATTACATTCTACATCATGAGACAAAGAGACTGGCTTAGCTACTTTATCTGGAATCTCACAAACCATATTTGAAGAAGAACTTGAAAGTTCATTCTGATAAGGAATTTTATCACATTTCTGCTTTTTGAATAAAGTGCTTTGACTCGGCAAGCAAGACTTCTTTTGTTTGTGGTTTGTGGTAGCATTTGACAGCCGTTTTGTGGGTGTTTCATGTACTCTTCTTGTGTGTTTCACTATATAGTCATGTCTAACAGCACCATATTCACAGTATTCACACTGATATGGAAAAGTTCCAGTGTGTTTCACCAAATGTCTCTGGAATTCTCCTTTGGTGTAGGATATATAACTACAGTGGGAACAAATAAATTTAATTTCTTCATGTTGACCTACATGCTTTTTATACTGCAAAGGATCCTTTGTAGAAAATCTACATTTATCACAGTAGTATTTACCTGGCAGAAAGTTTTTAACTTTAAATGTTTTCTGGGTTTTACTTGGGCATTTTTTTCCACGTTTTTCAAAGTCTACAGCACTGGCACCCTCAGGAACAAAATGGAAAGCTGGTGATGTAATATGACTACACTTCTTGCAGATAAAATTTTTGTCTTCAGTCCACCCAAGATTCTTATGCTTTTCTATATCTTGCACTGAAATTTTCTGAACACTTCTGCATTTTATACAGCTTATCAGTGTCAACTTACTATTCTCAGCCTCAGTCCCTTGGTAACAGCAGTTGTGGTCATCATCCCCTTTTGATGGATTTGGTTTATCCTCAGAAGATTGCTTTGGGGATGTTGTTAAGGAATTATTTTTATCATTAACTTGGCCAGGGTACAACGTTGGTAAAATTTCCCTCATTTTTTTCAACTGCATTTCAGAAGACGTGACTCTGCATCAGTTCTGTCAACCACAGAAGCAACAGATGAAATCTGTTCTTGGTATTAGTCTTGTGTATGGTGCTTATCAATCAATCAATCATTCAGGCCAACAATCTTCAGAATATATACTCTGGAAGAAATGGTGCTCAAGGAACTGCATCCGTATTATACTCCATGTGCTTAATATTATTCAATCAACTTGTAGCACTAAAGAATAAAAATCAGAAAATTAAGTCAGTTACAATTCACTGATCATGGAAATACAATGAATAATTGAACTATTAGTGGATCACAGCTGAATTGCTGAGTGCAAGTTAACATGCTAATATACCACTAATTATATTCTGCACATAAAACCATTAACTCTAAGCAAAACGTACCAAATAATTGTTCAACATTTGCTCATATTCAAAATATTCATAAATTCATAAAAGTATATTCACACCATGAAAAATTTTACATTTAAGAAATGTATTTATAAGCCCAACAGTAAAGACACTTGGCAACAGAACCAAGCAGCAGAATATGATCTCAGTTCATATACAATCCTGAACTCGGGAAAAGATATTATGAAATAGTGCAGGTGCCACTCATTTGTAAAACCCAGCAGGAAAAAGGAGAGCAACTACAATGGTTACTAGAAACACAAAACTATGTGTTTTAAATACAAGGATTTTTAAGTTAGCACAGAAGTTCTTAAGTACAGAAGGAAGTTCTATTCTAATCACTGCCAAAGTTTCAGATCCAAACAGTCTTGAACGCTATTTGATAATTATGTGTGATTTATACTTCACGTTCTCAAAGTAATGAAGTCAAAACAATCTGCGGCTGCAAAATTAATCACTTTCACTTCTACTGACATCGGAGTGTAATCACTTCTATATATGTGGACAAGCATACAAATAAGTCACTCCATCCTTCTAATACAGAATATGCCAATCAAGCAAAATAAACAATGCAACGGAAAGCAGAGGTAAAACAGTAATATTAACTTGTGCAGCATATTTGGCCCCACAGGTTCCAGCACTCTTACTGTCTCTCTTCTATATTTAACATGAATAAGATCTCAGCCTTTAAGCTTTTGTCAAGACTATGAGACCACTATTATTTGGAAAACTAATAACTAAATTAGTCTTTGAAGACATATATAAAACAAGTCCACAGCTAACAGCAACAAGTAAAACCTAGTCAATATCTTTCTTATTCAAACATTCTGTCATGGTTTAAATCCATTCAGCAACTAGGACCACGCAGCTGCTCACTCACTCCCCTCCTCCCCCTCAAGTGGGATGGGGGAGAGAATTGAAATGAAAGGGAGAAACTTGTACGTTGAGATAAGAACAGTTAATAGGTCAGCAAAGGAAGATATAATAATACAAAATAAGCGACGCAGAATGCATCTGCTCACCACCTGGTGACCAATACCCAGCCCATCCCCAAGCAGTGATCACAAACACCACTCCTGTACAGCCGATTCCAGAAGAATGGAGACCTGGACAGCAGTTCATATTTCAACATCATCATGTCAAATAGCTGGTCCCAGAAGACAAGAGTGCACTGGTCTCGAACACACGATCCCAGAAGGAAAAAAAGGAAAATGAAGGAAAAGCCAAACAAGATGGGTCCAGCTATATATGGAACACAACACTCTTCGAACCAACTCCAAAACACAACCCAGCTACTGAAAAGAAAGAAATAACTCTGTCCCGAGCAAAGGTACGGGAAGTGCAGTGTGTTATTACATTATTCTCACAGTAAATCTGAAAGAAAAGACTGAGCTAGCTGCTAAAAAATAAAATATTCTAACTACCACAAAGAAAATTAACTCAATCCCAGAAAAAACAGTACACATTATTACTTACAGACATACTGTTGCACAGATCTGCATTCATGTAGACACCCTGTTTCACAAGGTTATTCCTTTAGATTTCAATACATCCCACAGAAGGCTTCTGCTTCTGAAATCCAGTTCCTCTCCAAGTCTGTGTACATAGAGCAGGGTTCAATTTGGGCTCCAAAAGCACAGTGCTGAGCTGACCTAAGCAGTGTGCTATTACAATAATCCTGCACGAATGACAAAAACTTTACAGTATGGTGCATCTCCACAATGGCTTGACAGGAGTAAGCACCTGATCCAGAAAGTTACCTTGCATGTCCCTGTACCCCATCTGCCAATATCCCCAACTGCTAAGGGAACGCTGCCCTAAAGATGGGGCTCTGCAAGGTGCAAGTATACTGATGTAATCTCAAACAACAGTAAAATCAAGCTAGAAAACTGACTGAGGACAACATGATGTCCTTTTCACACGTTAGCAGATGGATGACTGCACACCTCTAAAACTCCTCAGTATGTAGTTCTTAGGAGTGTAGTAATCTCATCTCATTGCAATGCAGACAGCTGTACACCCCATGTGAAAAACCTCTGTATCTCAGTGTGAAAAACAAATAATGGCAGCCTCCTAGGAAGCAGGAAAGTATACATGACTACTGTAACACGGTATGAAGACTTTTTATTTTCAAGCAACTCTAATGCTGGTAACATCATGCCCTATACTGTCCAGATTCTAAAGTGGAAAGAAAAAAAATGTTTCTGGTAGTCTCTCATAGGCAATTCATCCCCTGCTAATAACACTTACTAAACTTAAGAAGAATCTTGTTGACACACAAGCATGATGGTGGGCTAGGAGATCCACTGTTTTATTTCAGGAGAAAGATAAGCTCAAGATCCAGGCCAAAGATGCTTTGAAGATTTCTATACAGCTTTAAGACAGAAGTAAAATTGCATTTGAAAGGAAAGGGCAAAGTTATATCAGTATTTGCCTTTTGTTTTTCTGTTAACAGCCATCCATTGGTACTGAAACTGCACTCTATATGAACCAGATCAAAAGATAAGCACAGAGCACTTTATGCCATCCACATCCTTGATCACAAAAGATAATATTAAAGACATGGACAGTTTTTTCATATTGTTTTTAATACTGTAAACTTCACCTTATGGGACAACATTAAAAAGTATCCACCACCTTCAAGAGAAAGTACAAGTAACTGTCGAACATTTTAAGAATGTTTTAATTTACCAAACAGATCCAGTTTGCTCAGCCTAAGAGCAGACAAGAAAAATTTAACAGAGGTAATCCAAAGAACATGCTAGTAATCCTTCTAAACTTTCCTAATTCAAATAGCTTTATGTATCAAAGTGAAAACAAATGCATATATAGCCCCAAAACCAAGCTTTCATTCAGACCTGCACAAATACCTTGTTGCTAAAATTGAGTTTCCAAATGTTGTTGGAGTTACTGTGATCACATTCCAGATATACCATGGTCAATCCCACCAGCAACCAAGCAGCCACATGCTGGCTCTCCAACATTCCCTAAGTAGGAAGGGGAGTAAACTGGAGGAAAAGACCAAGAAAGTTTATGGATCTGGACAAAGGCAGTTTGAGGTGATGCAAAGGAAGTCACTTACCACCTTCCACAAGCAGACTGATGCCTGGCCACCCTGTGAACAACAGTCCCCCTGGAAGCTAAAGCCCCTCTCCTTCTTCTACTTCCAGTTTCCATTGCTTGGCATGAGGCTAAACGGTATGGACTATCCCCTTGACCAGTTCTGGTCAGCTGTCCCAGAGGTATGTCCTCCCAATCTCTTGCCCACCCCACTCCAACTCACTGCAGCAGAGGCGGAGCAAAAGAAAATCTTGACATTATGGAAACACTGCTCAGCAACAGGTGAAACACCAGTGTTATCTACACTGGTTGAGCCACAGATCCAGAATACAGCACCCTACAGGCTGCTACGAAGAAATTTAATTCCATCCCAGTCAGACCCAGTACAGGGTAAAAAAGAACTGAATAACCAGGTGATGCTGAAGTGACACTGCCGTTGTCTCCCTAGCTATTTTTTTCAGCAGTCTTTCCTGAACGCTGAATAGTTAACAAGAAAAGGTTTGATGCAAACATGCCCACTTTATCATTATTTTGATAAAACAAGCCCCAAAGTGTACTCAAATTATATTTTAAAATATTATTTGCTTCTTCTGGTTACTTCAGAAAAATGAGACCATCAATGTATACAGAGAGGTGGTGCAATCCAGCACCCATTCACTCCATACCAGCAGGGACAGGGGGGAGGGAATTCCCCCCAAGATTTGTTTTGAGATTTAAAGGATTAGCAGAGATATGCTTCAGAAGATTTAATTAAAAGCTACATACTCAATTTTTCAAACTACAATCAAAAGGAGAGCATACAGACCGATCAAAAAATACTATTAAAGGAAGAACTGAAAGCCTACATGGAATCTGAAGGGCAAACAAAAGACAGATTAAGAATGAAGTAAGAGATACTAGGAGTCTTAAAAGCAATTCTAGTTCCTGTCTTTACAGGGACAGATCCAGAAGAAGTTTGTAAAAATAATTTGAAATACAATAAGGTACCTGAGTTAGGCGAAACTGAAAAAAATTAGAGGCCTTAGTTTTGAAAAAAAATGGAAGCAAAAACTTAGAGGTAAATGGAAAAATGACAACAGAAAGAAGATAAATCAAAATTTCTCATTCACTCCTCTACCAGACACCTGCAATTCAGTGACATTGAGAGTGGAGCACTTAGTAACAGGAAATATTCCCACCTTTCACACAACACTAGTATATCTTGAACCTTGCTGCTCAAGACAGATCAATAGATCTGCAGGAGTCAAAAGGCATTCTAAACAGTGGATATCACAGTTACATAAAGGTTAGAAAACAAAGACCAATTAAAATCAAGAAAAATAGGCAGAAATATCCTACACAGCCTGACCAAATTCATCCAGAACAAATGTGTTTTCTGCACTGCAGTAGATTACAAACTCTTGATGTGGCCACTGTCAGACAGGAATTGCTAGTGTCTTCCCATTATTCTATATTCTTGAAATTTCCATTTACTTCAAATATATTAATACTTAGTTCATCATTTCAAATAAGAATATTTCTTTTCCAGTGTTCTAGTTCCCTTTTTATCTCAAATTATACACTGCTATCAACGAAATGGGTGTGACAAGCAGCATGAATTTATCATATGTGATTAAATAAGTAAGACCTTACTTCAGCAAAATATACACATCTCGCACACTAAGTTCTAAGACTGTATAGAGCAATCAAGGCTTGCTTTGGTATTGAAAAGCCCATATAAGTCATCTCCTAAAAGAAGTTCAAACAGGATTGGAAGACACTGTGCATCATGTCTGTGTAAGCTTAAAATCATCTTGTCTGTATTGTACAGTTATATATATGCCATATACCACCCATTTAACATCGGTTGACTATCTCTGTTAAGCAGAGTTAACTGTTCTACTGACCACACTATGTAGTTGTCAGTTATCAGTCACTGATTTTAGGTCTAATGACTGGGAGAGATCCAAAGTGCTTCACTCAAGTATAAAGTATTGTATTAATTAAAAGAATTCATTTTCTATTAAAACCAAACAATTCAAATGCACCAAAGACATTTTATCTACAATTATTTCTTGTTAAAAAGACAGTTTGCCTCACAATAAGATGTCATCACAGAGTCATAACACTTTCTGTATCTGAAATTCACAGGAAGTTTTTCCATCAAAATGAAGGACGAATGTCAATGCAGAGAATTAAGACAAGCAAAGACCACACATCAGGTTTTTAGAGGTTACTTTTATTACAAAACATTCAGTTATTTCACTCTACAGTAAAAAATTAATTACATGCAAAATTTTTACTACTTATAATATAAAGTTATGCAAAACACTACTAAAAGTAAATCACTATTTTTCAAACGCATAGGTAAAAAAATGCCCAATGTATTGACATTTATTGGCATTGTAGGAAGGCAGGCCCAAAATGGAGGTCTGCTTCTCTGTGGTCCTAGGACTGAGGCCTAGCTTTATTCCTATCTGAAAGATACACGTTTTTGACATATCATTTGATTGCTTGGCGGTCTTCTGGCAACAAACTAAGCAACACATTCTCAAATAACTATTGCATCGAAAGCAGTCATTTAGAGAGTGCTCAGACGTTTACACAGTTTTTTTCATTACATGTATGATCAACTTTGAAATCTATGCTGCACATTTCAGTATTTAACACAATATACAGCCATTTTAAAAATCTCTCCATATATCCAAAGCACACTGACGAGTATTTAGCATTACCTTAGTCTAAGCTTTAAGGCCTGTAAGCAACAAAGCAAGGAGGTATGGCAGTGAAGAAAATGGGAGAGGGGGGAGAGTCCCATTAAAACTATGTATTTCTTCATTTCCAGTTCTAAAAACACACATGTAGACACTAAAATTCATTTCTACAGATTTAATTCCTGCTAAAATTAGTCGTGTATATAAGTATCTGCAAGAAAAGGGCCTTGACTATCACCTTTTACTGTAGCAACAATGCAGAGCAGAATGCTAGCAAAATCCTCTACAACATCATTAGTCTTCTTAATAAAAAATAGACTTTTAAAATTAAATGTATATTTTGGGATAGTTGGGCTACATCTATTAAAGCGATGGGTCATTTATTTAGATGAAACCCAAGTAGTTTTATATGTCTAAGTGTCCAATGTCATACTTTTTTAAGATTGATTCTCTTGCAACACGGTTTAATAAAGGATTTAATTAAGAGAACCTTGTGCCCAAATACTCTAAAGAACTCAATTTACATACAAAACACAGAATGTTCCATTGTGCTCAGTAACACAGTTACTAACCCGAAAGCTTCTTTTCCTCGGGAAGAAGACCAAGATGACAAACCTGGACAACAGCCCCGCAGTCCAGACGAGTCGAGCAGCCCGATGGCGTCCACGAGACAGCAGCGCCCGCCACCAGCACCAACAAACTCCATTTCCTTGGGCATCCAGCCACCCACGCGCGAGTGCTGCCGCCTCTCCGGCGACGCGCGGCCTCCCTCCTTCCCTCCCTCCCCTCCTCAGGACCGTCTCCCGAAGGCCAAGCGCCGCTGCCGCGCCCGGTGGCGGCCCCTCCGCAGGCCGCGCAGCCTCCGCCCGCCGCCGGCCCGGTGGCTCCGCCCGCGCCGCTGCCGGCCCGCAGGGGGCAGCACCGCGCGGCCCGCAGCCCTCGCTCGCTGCTCGGACCCCCGCCCACATGGGCTGGCGGGCCGGGCAGACTGGGTGGCTGGCAGCCGGCAACCGCGGCGCTGGCCCGGCTGGAACAGGCAGGGCGTGGGGGAGCCTTACCTGGCGCGGAGGGCGATGAGAAACAAGGGCTGCCCCCTCAGGGACAGACCCCACCAGCCGCCACCGCTCCCCTCGCCTCCAGATGTACAAACAACGCAGCGCCGAGCCCCATCCTCCCCGGCCCACAGTTCCCACCCACCCCGAGGTACTCACCCCAGCGAGGGCAGGGCGAGCCCCCCGCCGCCGCCTCACCAGGACCCCCCGCCCGCCGCCGCGGCGGAACTGACCTCAACACCGCGCCGCCCCATTGGCCGGCACCGCTCCGCCGCTCCCGCCGGCGGCGCCGTGTAGAGCTCTACTGAGGAGCCCCGGCAGCCGCGCAGGCGCGCTGCGAACCCGGCCCGGCCCGCCGACCCGCGGGGAGGGACCGGCGCTGAGGTGGCACCTCGGGGAGCGCAGCCTGGCCCTGCGTGGGGACCTGTCACCCGTGCGCGGGGACCTGTCACCCGTGCGCGGGGACACGCAGTGCGAGCGGCTGGGCTGGCGTTGAAGCACCTGCGCCGAGGCAGGCGGGGGCATGTCCAGAGCTGCCGTCGGGTGCTGCCCGCGGCCCGTCCCTCGAGGGTTCTGACACCTGTGCTTCCCAATAAGTCTCGACACTCACCCTGATACCACCTTTTTTTTTTCATAGCGTGTGACATGGACATACATTTCACAGGGATTGCTCAGTTCAGTAGTAGCATACTGGTTGTGTATTTTCATGTGCTCCCTGAAAAATCCAAATTTCTCTTTAAGTAAATTGATCTTAGTCAAATTTGAAGGGAGAAAAAGGGAATTTAACTGCCAGCATCTTTTCCTCTGAAAGTGCCTTTAACATCACTGCAGTATCCAACCAACATGCTTGAAGAGGAAACTGTATTTAACATGGGGCCCAAAGTCTTTCCAGAGGCATCTTTTGAAAAGAGGTTTTTGGTACCTGACTTCGAAGTTATATTCTGTCTTGCTGATTGTTCTGTTAGCATGGATTCTGTGTGATAAGAGGAACCCCAACCACAAGTAAGTTGTATCTTCCAATCAATTATGTATGGGAATGAGTGGAAACAGGGCTTCACCTAATCTTACCATTGTCTAGAAATGAACACAGACCTTCAGGGATCTTGGATTTTGGGATAGGCTCTTTGGGAAAAGGGAAAGCTAAAGCTATCAGACAAGGAACTTTGGGGGGAAAATAATCCTCTAAACTATGATTTTTTTTATTTCCGAATGAGACCGTGCACCCACAGTCTGTTACCTCTTTTGACCAGAGGTGTAAAAAAAAAAAACCAACACTGTCAGCTGTGGAGTTTTGAACATTTTAGTTTATTTAACATTTTTAAAGCTTGTGAAGAAGGTCTTCTGGCTGACAGAGCCTGTTGGGATTTCTAGAAGGCTTTTGACAAAGGCTGTCGAAGTAGTGATGGCAGAAGACCAAATGTCTTGGAATGAATAACTGGTTAAAGAAGCAGCACAGGGGGTGGGAGTGAGTGTGCAGTACTTGTAACACAGAGGTCATGGGTGCACTGTTGTAGCAATCTTGTCTTGGATCTGCTTAACATACTCACAAGTGACTTGCAAAAGGACCTGGACAGTCAGGTGACAGCCTTCTGATGATACCAAGCTATTCAGGGTCTTAAGGACAAAAACTCATTGAAGAACCTTACGAGACTGAATAACTAGGCAGTAAAATGGCAGATTACATTCTGGATAGATAAAAGTGATGCACAATGGGAAGAACATCCTAACTTCAAATAGAAACCAATGAGCTCCAAGCTGACTGGTATTGTGCAGGAGCAAAATCTTGGAATTAAAATACGCTTTTACGAAAGCCTCACTTTGGTGCTTAATGGAGTTCAGAAAAACAAGCTGCATGCTGAGATTTAAAAGGGAACAGAGAACAAAGCATCCTTATGCTGCTGCGTAAATTCATTATTTGACCACATCTTGAAAGCTGTTTGTGGTTCTGAGTTCCCTCAGCTCAGGAAAGACAATAGTAGTGGAAAAGGTTCAATGAAAGGTAAAAAGGATGATCAAAGGTACTTTGTTCTCAACTTTCATGTAAGGAACAACTAAGTAAGCTTCTGTCTGAAAAAAAGATGCCTAATGATATAACAAAGCACTAAAAATCATGAGTGTACATCGTAATGTAAACAGTTACAGGTAGGAATTGTGTCTGTGGGCCCCATAAAAGCCACTAATTTCCACTTGCTGACTTGTGTCAGCTACTCTGCAAAGGCAATTATGTGGTGTTAAGAAAATTCACGTCCCTAACTATTATATCAGTCTTTACAATATGAAAGTATTAACTTTGTTAATATGTATTAGTTCACATTATACTCTGTGATGTAATGAGGTAGTGTTATTTTACTGGCAACTTGTTCATGGTCAAGTAAAACAAGCTAAGGGACAGCTCAGCCCTGGAAATAAGGACTTTGTTTCTTGGAAAAACAGAGCTGTCCACAAAGGATAAAGATACCCATGGACAACCCCAGTAAAGCCAGCATCCCAGTACCTCTAATACCTCTTTGAAACCCTCATCTGACATGACAGATAAGTAACTCTAGCACGACTGAGTCCAGGAATGTCTGGATCAATAGACAAGCAGCAAGAAGGTTGCAGAAATACAGTTGATTTGCAAAATTTTACTAGGATTAGTAACAGGTAGTATGTGTCTTAGGCAAATAGTGTTGTACCTGAATGGTTGCAGGGTATAAGGACCCTGTGTAAAACCACATTCAGAGTGACCCAGTTTGGCTGGGACACTTTATGCGCATGAATAAATATTTACCCTTGTAATTCTATACTTTGTTTCCTAGCCTCTCTCAGTCAGCACTGACCAGTTGCAAATTTGCCTAACAGTGAGCTACACTTAACAGATCGCTTTCTTCAAAACCAGGAAAATTAGAAACATTCCTAAAGTAAAAGATTATATTCTGTAATACAAGTAATAATTCAAGAAGTAGTTTGCTAGTCAAAATATTTTTTTCAGCTCATCTGTCTGTATGTGAAACAGTCCAGAATGCAATTAATATACTTCATATCAGTAAAATGGAATCAGCACTTTTACCATTTTTCTGTAGATATGTGTAGTTAGCCTCCTCTGAAGTTAGAAAGGCAATTGCCTCTAACAAATGCAAATAGAGTATTCAGTGTTTAAATAAGGCCAGACTAAACAATGTCATGCCAAAGAGCCTTTGTTATGGAAAGCATGTTTTCCAGCTACATAAATTCAGTCCCTTCCTTGCATTTTCTAACCTTGTGTTCAAAGCCACTCCCTTTCCTTTCCCTGCCATGTGAATGCTGTCTGCGCAGACGTATCAGACCCCATCAGATCTGATCATAGCTCCTCTTTCTCTCTTAGTCTCCAGCCCTGAACTATTTAGACTACCGAGGAGTGATTCTGCTGCAATTACCACCTTATCACTCCCCTTTCATTTGCCAGTTGCCAGTTGCCTTTGGTGACCCCTGAATTCCCAGCTCTTGCAAGGTTTTCTGTACCTTCTTCATTTGTCCTGTGACCCACCACCCCACAGTGCTAGTTAGGTGCTTGAGAGCATCCCTGCTGAGGACCCTAAAGGGAGGGTCATCACTTAGTAATGGTAAGGGTTGTTACCTAGGTAAGAGATGCTACTAGTTGGCAAATAGAAGCAGCATCCAAGCAGGTAGCCTATTTTACTTCATAGTGGGTCTTAGTTTCTACAGCAGATGGCCTTCCTGCATCCTTGCACCATCGTTATCCCATGTGAGACTGCTTCTGTCATGTGCTGGGAGACACCCACACACCAGGAATTCACCACTACTCCTCTGCTGCTGCTTGTCTTGCTGTCAGCTTGTGTTCCTTTCCACGCTCTGACAAGATTATCTGACGTTAAATCCTGATAGTGGCTTGTAGAGCCACGAGAGCCACAGGCAGACTGATGCTGCTGTAGAGCTCCAGCTTTGCAGCTCAACTGCAAAACTGAAACAGACTACAAGACTAATCAGGTAGCCTCAAAGCTCTTCTTGGAACAGTTTTGCTTTGTGTGTTATTCACAATTCACAAGCCTCCCCCCCCCAAATAAAAAAAGAAAAAGTAAAAAAGTTATGTACTGGAAAAGCCAAGAAAACCAGAAGTGATAACCCAAGTTGAAAATGAAAAAGGACACTTTCTGGAGACACACAGAATTTCTCCCTGAGCCATTGCAATACCCTCACATACAAGCTGCTCCTGTCCCCCTTCAGGACACTATCATAACTATAGTCAAGTGGATATGGTTTGTCACTCTACAGGCTGCAATAATGGAACAGCACAGTCTGTTTAACTGTGGGCATGGAGAGGAAAGACCTGCTTTTGGGTATGTATTCTGCGAATGTACTTTGTAGATCGGACTTACATTGAGTGAAACATTTTGGCTTCCAGGGTGAAAATACACTACTTTGTAAGTGTTCAGAACACTTAGAAAAGAAAAACACAATCTTTGTTTTCTGAAATGTGTAAGCACAAACTGCATACAATTACAATACTCAGGATTTAAAATAGCAGCAAAATAAGTTTCAATTCTGAAAGTTTTACAGCCACTCATAATGGGGGCTTGGACTCTGAGACTGAAGGAACCAGCTTCATTGTTGCTTTGCATTTCTGCAGCTGATCTTAATGCTGGATGATACATTCCTGCTTCAGGTGGGTAAGCAAAGCACATACATTATCCAATATATGCTAGAGGTTGCTGCTAATTAGCAGAGTGCTCTCTCCTGCTATTTTGTGTGATTGCAGGGCATTAGGACTATAAAGAAGTGTCAAGAGGGTAATTTCACATTATGATGTTAATTTCATATTATGATGTTAATTTCTGCATCTGTATTTTTAAAAGCGTTACATGGCTACAGGGTGCTCAGATTTTGCTGTACCAAGCACACCACTACTGGTTATCTATTGCTCTCTAGTGGCCAACATGTAGTCTTGCTGCTATGTAAAGATTGCCTTCATGTTTTGTTATCAGAGTGTATTACTGTAACATTATAAATTCTTCAGCAGACATTCACCTTTGGTTTACAGAAATTTACACCTTGAGTCTTGGGGGATTAAAAATACAAGTCTCTTGCATTTTTCTATCTTCTTTTGCCCCAATATTTCTAATATTTCTACCTGCACCCCTCTTTGTCAGTGGGTTCACCAGCTCACAGATAGTATCTCTTTTCTCCATACACAGAAAGAGCCTCTCTCCCTTGCTGCTTAGCACCATGGCAGTGCCTCATTCTGCCTCTGCAAGCAGAACACGTTTTGATGGGCCAGCAGCAAGCAAGGCAGAACAGCTACTGTTCAATTTAGTTGTTGCTCCTCTGGCAAATGACCAGGTTTTACAGTCTTACAGGGGACTCATCCTCATATAGACCTCTATTCATTTATTTAATTGTTTGATTTGGGAAACAGACACAAGCATGAGGGTGAAGGTTGTGGGCTGTGCAATCACATAACCCTTGTTCAGGTTATCAGATGAAAGTTAAGGTGAAGAAGAAAGAAGCCAGCTGAGAGTATGGTCAGGGCAGAAAACTGGAACAAGGTTCTGAACTACCAGAGATGGGATCACCTGCAACAGCTTTTCAACAGACAGACCGTGAGCAATCACTAATTTGGGGGTGAAGGGCAGCAAGCGATGATGACCTGTGATAGAGAGACCGAAGCTGAGCCAGAGCCCCTTCCAGCACTGTGCTCCCTGCTGGTGGCTGAGCTGAGAAAAGCCCTGGGGTAGGGACACGGGGACAACTGCTGCTGGCATCTCCAGGGGCAGCCCCCAGGAAGGGAGCAGCAGCCGTACCATTTAAGAGAGAAGAGTGTAGTTTTTTTTGGACAGTCTTCCAGCAAGCCTACTACTATAGAACTTATTACCCATTAATCTTTTGATGTAAAAGAGCCTGAATTTTAGAAAACATTGCAGAATCACAGATATTTTCATACTTGAGACCCATGGGGTTTTAAAGTTTCCTGCTGCTATGGCAACTTCAGCAATAAATGGATTTCAAATACCCCTTTGATGAGTCACAAGTGTCGCTTAAACTCTCCCTGTGGTGAGCTACCATTTCTGTTCAAAGAGTCTCATTGCTCTTATAGTAGTCATTTACTCTCTCCAATCTAATATTAAGCAACAAAAAAGTAATGTTTCAGATTACTACAGGCACAAAAGAAATCTTACTAAATTCCTTGATCTGCAGACATAGTCCCAAGCATAGTGAGAGGGAACATTGGGAGGAGGACTATGCAGGCAGAATACTGGATTCCTGGAGACTCCTGTTTGAGGACTGAAATATCTCATTTCTTTTGCAGATTTTACATGCTGCATTGGAAAGAGACAGATTTGAGCAGCTTATGATGGGGAGAGACCTAGATAGAAATGTATTGTGAAACTATTACTTTTTTACATATGTTTAGTCTTGTAATCACTGGAAAAAAAAAATTGGCACAGTTGTAGAAAGGATTTCTGGTTTTAAGTAAAAGTCAGTTAATTGACTTTGAACAGATAATGGATGCAGCTAATCTTTTGAATACACCTAATGAGCTTACTTGGCTTTTTGAAGTTAATTTGATGTCTCAACAGGCATCCTTAGTAATATTTTTAGTTGCAGTAAATAATTTCATAAAATAATTAGGCTTGCAATATGGAAATCTGTAGTCAAATTAGGATTCTAAGACTAGAACACATTTGCTAACGGCTGCAAATTGATTTTCTTTTTCAAGAAAAATAGTCTTCCATCTCTGTTCCTGGAAACTGTTCAACCAACAACAGTAAGATTCCAACGCAGACACTCGTATGTTATTACTTTGCTGTGCATTTTATTCTGCACTGATACTGCTAAAACATGGCCCTGAGTTAAAATTTATTAAATTCATGAAGTCCTCAAAGTGAACTACTCTTCTGCAGTAAGACCTGGAATTTAGACTTGTAACTTTAAACAGCGGTTGTACTCTAGAAGAAAAGCACTAGTCTGGTTTGCTGTTATTACTGAGAGTTTCTGAGAGTCCCGTCTAAAAAAAAAATAAAATAAAAATAAAACCCACACCTCCCTAAAACTGTAGAACAATATTCAACAACCAAGGATTTATTTAAATTACTGCTGGTTTTGGCTATTAAGTGCTCCAAAAAAGGTTTATTTAAGGGCTTTCAATGCTTATATATCTGAATGGCCCTGAGACCCCATCTGCCTCTTTAGCTGCCAACAGAACTTGAAAGCCCTTACCCAGCACACATCACTGACATTTAATAACACAAAATGCTATATTGTTTGCTACGACCTTTCACTACATTTCTTTCAAAACTAAAATTAAGAAGTGCAAATGGATCCCCCTTTTACATTCTGTGTCACCTAATTTTAGCAATATTATATTTATTTCATTTTTATTCCTATTTTCCGTATAACAAACATCCATCAAGACACTTCATAACACAGTTAGAAACACCATCAGGTCTATATCCAATCCTGTGTTTACAAGTCAGTCATTAACTGATCAAAACAAAATATGGTACTATGATCTATTATATTTATTATCAGAAGTGGATTTCTTCCTCGCAGTCATCTTTATTCCAAGCTCCAAAGGCAGGATTCAAAAATCCACTAAAGCTGATGAAAGTCTTTCCATTGATTTTCATTGGGCTTTGGTCAAGCTCCAGATGACACAGATAATTATGTCAATGAGCAAGCTGAAGTTTATCGAATCTGCTTGTTTACAGAAGCGATGAAGCAGGTCAAAATTCTCATTAATCTCACTATATTGGGCAGACCACTGATGAAACAGCACACTAGTAAAGGCAGATTTTAAAGAGGCTGAGTTGAAACAACCTGCTGTACAAGGGTCATTTAATTATCTTAGTTCTCTGGTCTTAATTTGTCTTGATACAACCTGCTACACACTGCACATTTCAAAGTTAATTTAAGAATGCTGTTTCTGTTCCCTGTCTTTGCTTTCATTTATTTTTGGTACTGGCAAAATGGATGCATGCACACAATGCTGTAGAGTACAGTGCAAAGACCTGTAGGCAGTTTTAGCCCATTGGTAAGACCATATTGTCCTCTCAGACCACCCAGGGATGTTCTTGCCTCCAGCTGCTCCTCTCTGCCCAACAGCCCAATGTCTGTGTCGCACTTTCCTCCCAAACACACCTTTCTAGGTCTAAAACCAGCAGGAATTGAGCTGTCTCGTGTTTTTTCTTACTACTCCAACATACACACTTATTTCTTAAAAGTGGACAATCAGTTGAGTTATTACGTAGGTATGTAAAACAAAGTGCCTTTAAAACGACACCACCGATGTTCGCTGTGCTAGCGGCTGTATCAGTTTTTATGACTCTGTTTGTGGGGTGAATCTAAGCCTCTCTAGGCAGAGAAAGAGACACCAAACTGCAGGACAAGCACCACAGACAGAGCAAGAGCAATACAAAGCTTAACGTGAACCAGGCATTGCATGGTGGGCAAACTGGTTCTGAAACACAAAATAACACAGGATGAAAAGTCAAATTATTACATTTCTAAAAGAAACCATCATTCTCATGCAATCATAAACCTAGATGAGACCAGGTGAGAACCCACCTGTGATAACCCATGACAGCTTTGATGTCTCCGGAGCTTGGACCATTTACATAGTCTCTTAGTCAGAAAGGTAGCCCAAAACTAATGGTAGTAAACTCCTCTGACAGTCAATACAGAAGCCTCATGTAATTCTGGTTGCTGTTCATCTCTAAGAAGGTTATTGTCAACATTTGCAACTATTTGGTGGTCTATTCATGATCCCAGCATCATCTTCAATGTACACTATGTCTCATGAGAAAACCCAAAAATTAAGGCCTGCACTGCGCACATTATTAAGGCCTCCTTGCAGCACACATACACAAAAATTCTTCTACTGCAAATGTCACATCTGTTAACACAAAAGGAGATAATAATTATTTCCATATCAGTTACTAAATATGTTTCTGCAGGTCGAGAAATTATATGCTTTCATAAAGAAATTTACATCCATTAAAAAACCTTTTTGCTACCTCTTTCTCTCATATAATCTTAATCAGGTATAATGTTGCGTCAGTGCACTGAATTATCCATCACCACCAGGACAAGAAATATTTCCTTTTTTCCCCTCTAGTCTCCCTAACCAAATACCATGTGTTGTGTCTTCAAAATTGCCAATAGCCTTTTCCCCAAAGAGGTTTCTTTAATGAACTTTTAATATGATCAGCAAGTAGTTAATAACAAATTTTGGTCATAACAGGAGGTGTTTGTCATGCAAGAAGATGACAAGGAAAGCATATTGTTTTGTGTGAAGACACATATTCACAAGATAGGTAATAGCAGGAGAATCAGTGACAGCATAGAATTCTGTACAGGTCTGTGAACTCTGAATTGCTTCACAGAGGCCTGAATCTCAATATTGCAGCATGACCAAGTGCAGTTTGTCAGACGACAACGTAAATTTTCTAAGAAAAACCCAAAAACACATGAATCCAGAAATTCAGGAAATTTCACATCTAGCACATTCCACATGGAATATACACAGTATTGAAGGAAAAATTGATTGTTATGAAGCACTTCCAAGGTATAAGAAAAGCAATATGGGATCAGAATAAATAGTGATAGATCTGATATGGAAAACAAACAAAACAAAACAAACAAACGAAAAAACATACACACAAAACACGATGAAAATTTATTGGTGAGAAAAAGTAAAAGGAGATTTTTTTTTAAAGAGCTGCACATGATCTAAGGTAGAAATCTTAGGACTGTTTTGTGTGAGTAAAATCTTGTTGAATTAAAAAATGTCTCTGAATAGAAAGAGCATATATTAACCTTTCCCATTCAAATCTGGTATGGCTTTGAAGCAGAATTTAAATTGAGTAGTAGCCTGGAAGCTTTGATTTACATCAAATAATTGGATATGTAGTTCCAACATGCAAAGCAGGCAGCAGCTGAAAATGATCTGAAGCAAAAGAAGATTTTTTACATCATCACTGAATTATTGGTAACAAAAGCCAGGAGTATTAGGAACAAAACCAAGAGAAAAGTATTAAAGATCAGATGACTCGCACAGGTAAACTTCATATGTAAAATAATAGCCTCTCTGACTGCTACTGCCATTCAGGGAAAAGATCTTTTGTTAGAATTGAGAATTTTATGAAAATGCCAACTAAGTGCTCAGGTGCTCGGGTCAGACAAACAAACCAAATGCTAGAAATGACAAGGATTGGGAATAGAGAATGTATGAAACTCGTGTGCCTGCACCTTGGGTATTCTGGGATGTTATGACTCTCCCACCCCAGGGACTAGAATGGGTTCAGAGAAGGGCAAGCGGGCATGGTCAGGGTCTGGACCAGCGTGACAAAGAAACCACTGAGGAGGGAATATAGTAGAGGCCTCTGCAGCAATTAGCAACACACAGAATAAATAGAGGACAATTGAGTTTTACAGTCCAAGAGGCAGGGGTGTTATTCTCTGCACAGATTAATCTCATTTGCAGGTTTGCATTAAGGATGTTTGCCAAATATGCAAACTTTATAGCTCATCAGGTACACACACTTCGCACTGGAGTGCCAGTTGGGGAATGTTTCCTTCTTCATTAAGAACCAACATAATAGGTCAAACCAAGTGCAGGATATATCTGCCAAAATGACCTCTGTTTGTTGAAAAAGATGAGACAGTTCTTAGTTTAGGAGAGGAGTGTCAGAGCAATCTCCAAGTATGTTAGAGATGCATAAGGAGAACTTCAAGAAAGGAACTGATAGAGGAGACTTGTTCTGATAAATGCAACCCTTGACATAAATCAAGAGAGAAGAGAAGTTCCTGACTATGTGGGCCAGCGAAGAGCCTGCAAAATGTTGGCTAATTGCAGCCAGACTTTAGATTTAATTTTTTTTACAAAAAGATTAAAATGCAGTTTTCTTTCATTTTTTCGGTGATGCCTTTTACAAACACTTGTAACTGTGTAGCTGCCTTGGCTGTTTGAGATGTTGTAAATAAATACTTTCCATTCCATTTATCTTAACCTAAATCAAGTGAAGTGTGATGTCAGCCATGGGTAATATTACACAACTTCAGCCCTGGGGTGGTTATATTCCTTAACAGTAGAAACAGGAATTTTCAATGAGAACGTTATTGCCCAACAGACTGGTTTGGGATATTCAAATGGTAATAGGATGTTTTTTCACAAAAGCTGCTCAGGCCAGTTTGAGATCTGGGATCACACGGGTCAAGAATGACATTTCCTCTGATGATGAGCTGAAGCCCTCCCGGCTGGTGCAAGATGTTGAGGACTGCACTGACACCCAGCAGTCCCTAGGGTACATTTAGCAATTGTCAGTTCTTCATACAGCTTAGCACACTTCATTAATTGTTAGAAAGCATTAAGAATTCTTGTCCTGCCTTCTATACAGTAATCATTATTATACTCATTACTGAGTTAATTGCAGTAAGGTGTCAGGATTTTAATACTTATCATGTCACCTCTTTAAAAGATGTACATATAAGCATTAAATAACATAGCTACTTAGTAACAGTGCTTGAAATGGAATTCAGATATCTAATGAAATTATACTACTCTCCAAGCTCACAATGCTAAAACACAACACAAAGGAGAATAGGTTTTAGGAACGTAGGCCAAAAATTCTTGCATTAAATTAAGGAGCCATTATCATAGCTTGAGTTAGACTAAAATCATACAAAAATTTAAAAGAAGCTAAAACTTCCCATTGCTTCTTATTTTAGGTTGTACTATGACATGAATTTAGAATATAAACAAAACAATAGAGCATGTGCCTCAACCAGGGATTTATAAAAGAGTGTGGACAAAAGAAAAAAAAAAAAGAGTCGTGCTGAATTTAAACGGCAGTTGTCACATATTTCTAATGGTGAACAAACTGACTTAGAACAGAAAGAGTCTAAGAAACATCACTGTTCAGGTACTTTCATTGTGTTTAACCATTTTCATTTGAGCGAAATAAAAGACTTATTGGAAAAGATGCAGTTAAATAGGACAAAATCATTTCATATGCTTCATATTGAAGAAAAAAAGAACCTAAGTTCCAGTAGTTCATAAGGAGAATACAGTAATACATTATAAACTTCATGCTAATCAATAGGGAAAAAATATTTGAAGGGATAAAGGTCATGTCTAGTTAACACATAGCCAAATCCTTCTGTGTTTCACCTTATATTTTGAATAAAGTAAATACAATTTTACAAACATATCCAAGCTCGCACCCTGTTGAAAAAAGGCAGGAGAAATGGCGCAGAGTGGTTGTAGGGCAGCCTCTGCCACTGTGCTGCTCTGTCCTGTTTCCACTGCAGGCTCTGTGGAGGACAGTGGGAGGCTGAACCCATCCTTTTCGTTCCCTGTCTTCCCATCGTTTTTCTGGTCTCGTTGCCATGCTCTGATGGATGCTGCTCAGCCCTGCCACCTCAGCCCAGCAGAGCTCCCAGAGCGCAGGACCCAGCAGACCCATGATGTGAGATGCAGTGTGCTGCGTATTAACAGAATCACTGAATTATTTTATTATGACTCCAACTACGATATTTGCTAAAAGCTTCCTGCCAGTGATAGTCTGCAACAGTGAAGGCTTCAAATGTACAACAACTGTCAGCCAGCTGTAAATAACAACCAGTTGCATTCAATGAGTCAGACAAGTGTGAGAATAGAACTTGAGGAATCTATTTTTGTTTGGAATAGAACCAAGCCTTAACCATAATTCTGTCTAAATGATTAAACTGAAGCTACAGTGCATTTGAAAAATAAATTAGGAATGCTATTAAATATAGACTGAATATTGCAAACCTTTGCGATGAGGACAAAATGTCAAATAAATGTACATTTGCAATCATGATGCAGCTGTGGAAAGTTGCCATAGAATTCAATTACTTCTCCAAAGAGAAGACTAGAAAGAGAAGTCAGTGTATCTGAAGTCTTTTGTCTACTCCCCAACCACCCCAAACAAGAAATCGTGGCTCAAGCATGAGCCAAAATTAGCAGTTAATGAGCAATGACTGCAAAAGTGAAAAACATCTAAAACTAACTCAAAACGCAGCAGAAACAGAGAATGCACTGTTTGGGGAAGATGGTCAAGAAGATACAGATTAGCATCACAATGACTAACTCAAATGGCAGCTGTAGCAGCAGTCAGTTGATCTGCAGAGGCCAGGGATGGAACACTGGAGAGAGATTGTTTCTTTGCTTGGAGAGTGGCAGATACAGACTTCTTATTGATAGAGCTTCTGACAAAGCAACACAACTTTTAAGAGACACCAAATTATATTTATAGTAATTAGAAAATGTCAATTATAGAGCCTGATGTTAGATTATCTTACTGGATGACAGATGATTTATAACATGCCTGAGTTACTTCTGAAACTCCAGGACTCCTGGTAGGGAATGCCTTGCTCCAACAGCAGCAGGATGCGATGTGGTACCAGCTGTACTGGGGCCTGCTGAAATAGAATCATAGAATCATTTCAGTTGGAAGAGATCCTCAGGATCATCGAGTACAACCATAACCCAACCTAACTCCAGCATTAAACCATGTACCTAATATCCTCATCTAAAAGCCACATCCCTGGGCAGCCTGTTCCAACGCCTGACAACCCCTTCCGTGAAGAACTTTTTCCTAATATCCAATCCAAACCTCCCCTAGCGCAACTTGCTACCTGGGAGAAGAGACCAACGCCCCCATGCTACAACCTCCTTTCAGGCAGTTGCACACAGTGATAAGGTCTCCCCTCAGCCTCCTTTTCTCCAGGCCAAACAGCCCCAGCTCCCTCAGCCGCTCCTCATCACACTTGTGCTCCAGGCCCCTCACCAGCTTTGTCGCCTCCTCCGCACTCTCTCTAGTACCTCAGTGTCCTTCTTATGATGAGGGGCCCAAAACTGAACACAGGATTCAAGGTGGGGCCTCACCAGTGCTGAGTACAGTGGCACAATCACTTCTCTATAGCAGCAAAGATTTTCAGATGGAACAGCTGAGCTTGGGTCACTCTGTTAAAATGCTAGCTGAAAACATCAGCCATCCCTTCAGTTGCCAAATCCTGATCAGCTTCAACGAACACAGCAAGAAAAAAACAAACCAAACCAACCAAACAAACAAACAACTGAATGGGCATTTTTAGCTCATATATACACCCAAATATCAACTTTTGCTACCAAAAGAGGTCAAAGTCAAGGCAGAAGTTAGAACAATATGGCCTTCACATTTTGCAGTTGAACCCCTCATGAATGTTTCTACACTATATTTTTTCATTTGATAGATGTTGAAATCCTTCTATTTTTGGCAAGTTTGAACTTGAGTGAAATGGAGATCTTGTGTGGAAAGAAGCAGACATCTTAGCAGAGGTACATTTTTAACCTTAGCGGAAAACAGAAAATTAAAAGGGGGCATTTTTTCTGAGCTTTGACAAGACAGTTTCCCTTCCTTAAAAGCTTGTTTGGAGAAGTGCCATCAGAACAAATCTTTCTACATCATTCTTTACCAATAAATAAACATTTATAGCATTTAATGCAGTTAGCAAACAAGAATAGTTCCTCCAAGCTGGAATTCAAGATGCCTTTTCCCAGACCTCCTACCCCCTGCCCATCTGGAGCCCATTCTGGTTCCGTGTGCTGGAACATGTAAGACAGTTGCCAATTACCCATTTCTTAAAACAGCACCATTTACAAGACAGTAATAAGTGCCCCTTTCACATAAGATTAGACATTTGCATGAACTGATTTTGCAGAGTTATGCAGGATGGATTTGTCATTATTTTCTTGGGTTTGGTTGTTAGCTTGATCGTTTTTCTATAAAACTCTAAATCTTCTGGAATCAACAATACTCAAAGGGTTTGTTACACTGCAACATTCAGCTGAAATGCCATAAAATTGTCCAGGGTTTCAATTTATTCAAGCACAGTATTTTAGATCATAATTGTATCTTTTAATCTGACATTATCAATACATTAAATGGTGAGATTTACTTGCTTCTTAATAGTGAAAGATAAATTCTCTCTGTCCTAAATAATTTCAGAATAGTAGAAGTTATTACTATGATTAAAGTCCTTCCTTTTACATGACTTCGAGCATGTTTTCAAGCCCAGACGGGGCAGAGATTTTCCAAGGCCTTTGGAATCTAGTCTCTGTCTTTTCAAACGACTGTGGGTGGATTTGGCTTGAAAACTTCTGGATGACAGATATTGTTGTACTATAATCTCATTCTGAAAACACACCAGAATTTTCTGCCTGGTATTACTTCTCTTATAGATCACCATTTGACAGACAGGATTTCTGAACTACTATTAGCCCTGCCAACAATGTGTTTTATTCAAATATTTCATCAGTTAAAGGGAATCTCATTTAGATAATGTGAGTGATGTGAAAGCTAGATCCCTTGCTAGACTCCTTTTTAAATAATTTTCTTGCAAGTCTCAAGGCAATGAACCAATGTCTTTGGGATGTCCTTCCCTCTCTGCTTCCAGCACAGCACTGAAACACAGAATCGCGTGTGTTAGTATCAGGAAGAATCATAAATGCTGAAGTTGTGAGAAAGTAAAATACCAGATTTGAGATCCACCAGCTGCTTTTTTCACAGAATGACAATGCAGTCGAGTTCAGAGCTATTTTTGTAAAAGCTCATCCTGCCATTCCTATAAATGAAATTAACTTACATGCTGCACTTGTAGCAGATTTCTTGTAAATGGCCTGAATAATAATCACTCTTGGGACAATATCTCTGCTTAAATTACCCTTGTGTGCCATGGGTTGATTTCTCAGCATCTCAGTTCTCATATTTGTGTGGTTGTTTACTTACTTTCCCTTTAGCAGAAAGTGAATGAGTATATGCTGTGGCTTCAATATGACACAGGCAGAGCGTGTTTCAAAAACCGCATGTGTAATGTTTGTGGGGAACTCACACATGCTGCTACGAGGCACAGAAAGCCTGTTTCTTGCTAAATATCATTATCTTGCCCCACAGGGCAAAAACAGAGCGGCAGGAGAAGTGAAGAGAACCGCGGGCACCTGAGGCCTTCTCCTACACCCTTCTTCCTGATTTTGCCATGCCAGGGTAGGGAACTGACCCACCTCGGGTAGGTGACAGAAGCTCAACAAAGAGTAATTAGCAGGATGACTTTCACAGACCTTGACTATGCAGATGATGTGGTATACGAAAAGAACATCTGAAATACATGAATACTTGAGTGCAGACCACCCTGGTGAGGCAGTCTCATCTCCTCATCATCTCCTCATCATCTCCTCATCATCTCATCTCATCAACTCATCTCATCTCATCTCATCTCCTGAGATGAAACATGCAGGTGCAAAGCTGTTCCTTCAAGGCCCGTGATCCTGCCCTCCAGTTCAGTGCTCACACTCCTTGTCTGCAGCCACCTGTACATCCAGACTGAACTGCAGTACATCCCACAGCTTGATCACATATTGCTTTGGCTTGGATGGTAAACTGATCAGGGGATGTTGCTGTCTTGTGAGGGCAACTAGCAGCTGCTGAAAAGCCATCTCACTGCATCTGGTGCCAGCGTTCAAAATGTCAGTTGTATGAGTGTCAACACTGCATGAAAGATGTGGTTCAGAGCAGAATTCAAAGCTTCCCAAAAATGTGCAGTGAAAAACACAAGAAGGAACAATGAGCTGTCAAGTTACTCAAGCTTTTCGAGAGAAGAGTCAATTTTTTTGTTGATCCTCTGTCCTTGTGAGACCCCTGAACACTGAATGCAATTTCTTAAAATTATGTGTCTGTGTTTTTATAGCCTTTTGAAACGTCACAAGTCTCTGTGAGTCCCTCTGTGAGCCTCCAAGCAACAGGACTCACCATTTAAGTAGCACTGCTGCGAAAATTCCTGTTTCTTTGGTTACATGCATGGAGAACACAGGGGACTGTTTCCCCCAGCTATACTGCAACAGTGGCATCAAGAAGCTCAGAGCCGCACAGGTGGCTCACACACATCGGTGGCAACACTGTGAAAGTGGTGTCTGGAAAATGGCCTGGACACCTGGTCCCGCAGTAGGGCTCTTTTAATCCAGTCTTGTCCAAGGGCATCTGGGCACAGTGATTGCTGCTGCTTGGTGCAGTAATGACAAGCCCTGAAGCAGGGCTCATATATGTACGGGATTATTATTCACTTTCTCTCCTAGGAGGCTTAAGGCTGAAACAAAAGAAGAAATACAGCAACATTTAATGTAGACAGCTGTGAGCCTCCATTTTAGTGTGTTTTTAAAAAATTCAACATTCAGGAGTTGTTCTTTGCCATTACACTGTCAACTACTTCAGTTATACAGTGAATTACCTTGGAGTCTTGAGTGTCTGAGTTGTTAATTTTACAAAAAAATCCCTTAACTCACAGGAACTCAAGTATTCTGTAAACACATAATGCTGGATCTACGGAAGCTACCTCAAAATCTATGCTAAAATCAGTGCTGATTATTTCTGAAAAAAGAATTTGGCTTGATTCAGTGTTTAAAACACTCTCTAATACTAATACATAGAAATACAAAGCAGACTTTGCAAGCTAGTCATTGGGATTCCACGCACAGGAATCCCAGGGCCCGTTTTTCGCTCTTCTGGACTTGTTGGTTAACTTGAGCAAATCACCTCATTGTTTGTCCTATGTCACCCACAAGAAGGCCTGAAATACTAAGTCAGGTACTGACAGAAGAGGGAGCAGTGTGTAAGAAGGTTACAGGTATCTTAATGCAGAAGACACTTCAATGAGAAATCGTATATACTTCTAGAAATGACAAATGTACCTTGTTAGAGTTCCTCAGCTCCCCAAAGAGCCAGATAATCCTGTGCATTGATACTTATCCCTGAACCTTAAGTTGAAAGTTTCAAAAACAACTCACAGGGGTAATAATTATTCTGCATATGGTGGATATTTGACAAACAAAAACAATACAGTAGACAAAATCCCATTAAAACAAAGAAAATGCTCTGTAGCAAAATTTCTCTTGTACTATTTCTATTCTCTGCATGACAGAAACATACTTTGAACTCCTCCAAATTTATTTAGGGTATCATTCAAAAATTAAGCACGCATGGCGTTTTGTAATTACTCATCACACCCCAATACATATGGAAGTACAGAGATGGATTAAGATCTTCCCAATCTACATGAAATTCAATAACAAATTTTCTCATGATCAAGGATGTGGCTCGTGGAAAGAAACAGTAAATATATGCTTAGAAAGTAATTACAGTTACTTGATTCCACTGGCAACGGAACCAGTCTTGCAGTTACCTACTGTTCCTGTTCAAGCAGGCAAGAGTAACATTTCTGACAAGGATATTTAAACACTATAGTCTAAGAAACATAAATAAACAAGCAAATGGGGAAAATATTGAATCAACTGCATAAAAAGATCAAAACCTTCAACAGGTATAATATAGAAAGGTATAGATACAGATATGCAGATATATTGATATATGGAGAGATGTATGTATGTATGCCTATACATGTATTTAAATAAGACACCATGCCAAAATGGTCACTGTTTAAAATACATAAAATTGTTAAGAAATCAGTGTTCTTAGACAACTCTGATACAAAACTAAGAATATGACATAGGAAAAATTAAGTGAAAAAATGTTTCTTAGGCTAAATAGCTTTATCAAGAAAGCTTATAGTAGAGGGTATAAGAAGTTCTAGTGACTGGAATTCAAAGGTGGATCTTTTTTTTTCCAAATAATCCAGGGCTTCAAAAACCGATTGCTGTATAACAGAAAGCAGGCCTGATTTGCCTACACAGCAAAGACATCTTTGCCAGAAATATTTCTATCAAGTGACTGCAGAGTGCTGTTGTCTCAATATAAGCCCATCAGCAAATATTGTGACTAATGAACTAGGGCATGCAATTATATTTGAGGAAAGGTCTATTACCTGACAATTTTGTGGACAGGTTTTTTCCACCTCTCCACTATTTGTCGCCACCCATAAGCAAGATACAAATGATAGTTTCAAAGTCACAAAGACAGACTGGTTTTGATTTCAAAAATGTACCAGTTTATATAGTCTGGCAAATCTTCAATGTCAATAAAGAAAAATGCTCAGGAAGGGTGAGGAAGGGAAGGCCACATCTTTCTTCCTCGCTTAGTTCTGAGAAGGTTTTCCACTGGGAGACCATTTGTCTGTCTTTTTTCACAAAATACATAATTTTTCGTCTTCCGAATAGCCAGTGACAGTATGCATGATTCAGAGAACTTGTAATTGCACTGGCAGAAAAAGATAATCATCTGCTGCAAGAATGATGGAATGTTTGAAGGTGTTCAGGCATTTCATTTCTTGTATAACTAGCCAAACCCTATTCTTTTAATGCTTTATATTACTTTAAGGAGATAAATAATTACAGCTGTGTGTCCAGTGACTGGGAATCTACATTCAATACAAAGAGTTGGTTTTTTTTCTTTTTCATCTGGCCATCCTTCTGTAATTGATAGCATTTTCAAAAACAAGAATTATTTTAAGACATTTCAAAAGCCTAATGGTTAAATCTTCTTATCCAGCCTAACTGGTTAATGCCAGGGTGATAGAGGAATTCCTTCAGAAGCCACTGTTTGCTCTGGGTAGACTCCTTTGGCCAAAGCATCCTGTCTAACAGCTGAGAACCTGCTCCCTTGGGGTCTCCTTGCAGGCAAGGCAGAGAGGGACCCAGCACAGAAGCTGAAGAGACTCATTCTTGAGCATCTTCGGGACAAGGGTATATAACTCTACTTTTGTGCCAACTTTATTCTTACCTTAAATAGCTCCTCCCTTCACCTGTGAAGTTTCTACAACATGAATTCATAGGCAGAAAACACATCTCCTTTAAGCCTTCCCTTCCCTAGCTATCTCAGCAGCCTCCCTGTTTTCCAGTCCTTTTGGAGGAGCAGTGATCCTGCCAGTAGAGTCTTCCCTTTCACACTGGCATTTGTACCTGCGCTGCTGGAAATGCTTTTCCTGGTACATTCTGGAATTACATTTGCCCTTTTCATGGCAACACAAAACGAGTGAGCGATAGCTATCCTGTGATCAGCTCATGTATCCAGCTCCAACTTCTTCCCAGGTGTTTCTAACGGAACACTCAGCTTCTAGGAGCACTTGTATCTATCAGAACTTGAGTACAAGAACTTGCACTTTCGTTTTTTGCTCTGAATTTCATGCCAGCTTTAACTCAACAGTAGCAAAGTTCGTTTATTTCTTCTTTTATAAAATTCTGGGCCTCTTCTGTTTTGACAAAACACCCAAGTCCAATGCAATCAGAAATATTCATTTTTAAGCACTTGATAAGTCGCAGTCATCAGAGAAGACTTCAAACAAGAGCAATCCTAGGACTGATGCTCAAGGAGCTGTCTTTATCACTGCTCTGTGACCTGATATGTTCCTTTGCAGCACAGCTCACTGTTCCCTATTCATTCTCATACTAATTCCCATCTTCTATATCTTAGTAGTTTCCCATATAGTGCCTTTGAGCTATGGATGGGTTATATGTAGGGTTATATAGGCTACTGGGAGAGTTCTTGATTAATAAACCCTGACAGCATCCATCCATCTAAAATTTAACAACCTGAACAGAAATGTCAAGCACATTTCACAAAAGAAATAAGTCGATAACACAGTGTTTACGGAAAGCCACACGAGATCCATATAATTTCCTTTCTCTAGAAAACTAGCAAGAGCTATGAAGACAGCCTGATGTCACCTATCCTGGTATATCTATATTGCATTTTACCCTACTTTCCAGATAGCTTAATGTCTAATTATTCTTTAAAATCTGTACAAAAATTTACATGCTCTATGTGCTTCAAAATTCATGCACTACTCTCATTGCTGTAATTGCCCTAATTCACATGTTTTGTCAGGCTTCAAAGTGAGGATGGTTTTCTAAATTTGGAGCCTTTAAAGTGTTTCAAGAAAAATCCCCTCAACACAAACAGAGAAGATAAACAAAAAGTATCAGCTACATTTGCGTGTGTGTGTTTTAGCACACTTCAGGTGAATTAAAGAATAAAACTGATTAGGATTGAAAGAATTTCTTTTGATTCACGTTCATCATGGTCAGTGCACACCGCCCACCAGTTCTGAGGGAAAGCAATATTGAATGTGACATTAAAAAAAAGGAAACAAGAAGTTCCACTGTGAGGCTAAGAGTGTTAGCAGGCAGTAAGGTGGGCATTTGAGTATCTTTGCCCCTTTAACCATGCCCAGACCTGTCTCTTTGCTTCCCAACAGTGGACACAGACCCTGTGTGGCTGCTGGGGCTCATCACTCCCCAACATGCGCACTCCCATAAGAACAGAGAGCCAGACCCAGCCAAAAGGACGTGATTACAAACCCAGTTCTCATCTTTTGTAAAACCGGATCAGCCCGATCACCCCATCTGCACAAAACGAAGGCCACGCTGCCACCTGTCCATAAAGAAAATCCATCTGGACCAAGCAGAGATGCTTGTTTGTATAATAAATGAGTTCGTACTGATTATACGACTCTGTCCTTCTGTCCCACATTTACTCACAAGCCAGGACTATAATCCCACATGTAAGACTGTCTGTCTGATCAGGCCAACATAATGACACACAGGGCTGGTATGATAAGCATAACACATGTATATTCTCACAGAGTTTAACTCTATGTTTCCGGATTGATTTTTCACAGCAGTAACAACATACACCAAGTAGTACCTCATGCTTTCTGCATTTTTATGTTAAGAAATACAAAGTTTAAAAGAACAACTCCAAAAGTAGAGAAAAGTGAAGACATGAAATACATCCAGATCCACAAAAGTGTTTCAAATTGAAACTACCTGCTCCTAACTGAGAGCGAGCTACGTATTTCACACACGGGAAAGGACAGACCTGTTGTCACAATTACTGACTGGCCTCTAGCAAACACCACGTACTGCTCTGGGAATGCAATCACCAGGCTGGGAAAGCCAGGATTTTGTAATTAAATTACAGCAGCTAGTAAAGAAAATATTTGAGTATTTAATGTTTTAATATTCATAATACTAGAAATATATTAGAAACCTCTCTATTTATATGATTGACATTATATGTATGCACAAACTGGATTCAGATTAGTCTCCATTCATAGCTGTGTACAAAGTTGCCTTTAATTGCTATTGCTAAAATCCTTATTTGTTTCTAAATAAAACATAAATAAAATCCTTCTCATCCAGTTTAATTTTCATTAAATGCTGGGTTAGTAAGTACATTACAGGTACAAGCATAGTAACATGGGAATGTTGCAGCTTAATCAGCATGTACTATTTCAATTTGTGATGGTGAAATAAGAACCACATGCAAGTCTGTTTGAGCATGATAAGAATAGGAACAAACATTCAGTCCACATTTTGCTTGAGGTTGTCAGCATTTCAATATTAGGTGGCAGGCAAAACACTACAATAGAAGTGAGAACAGATGGGAAAACATTAATGCTTCCCTAGACTGCAGAACACAACTGGATATTGTGCTTCAATTGCCACCAGGCTCTGCCATGCACGTGTCATCACACATTCAGCTGATAGGCAAAGTCATGAAAGGTAATATTTTAATAAGTTAAAATTACAGCGCCCATGCTGCAAATGAGCAGCATCATCTTCCTTTATGAGCAGGTATCATCGGCTAATATACCCGTGTACAATGAAATCAGTGGGGAAGAAATATCAGAGGATTTCACCCAAATTTAAAGGTATTTTAAATACAGGGGCGAGAGAGATCATTCAACTCCTTTTCTGGAACATGTACAGAAAAAAAGCCTTAGGATTAAAAGATATTGCCAAAGCCATAACTGGGCAGTAAGACATTTATTCTGAAACTTGTTCCCTATGTCTGCACCTTAATACCCATTTGCCAGCTCAACACAGCATGATATGTCACCCAATATTACAAAAAAGGTTGCTCATACATGAGATATAATAAAAAATACAGATTGTATCTTAAAATCTATGTTACCAGATTTCTTACACAGTTACTTGCAAGGCATGGCAGTTAGGCACATAAAAGAGACAAGAGTCAGAGCAACCCTTGTCTGAAAAGCTTCCAGTCCTACAGATGGACACAGGTTAAGACATGGGGATGCCAATCAGAGATTCAAGCCTTTATACTAGCACCTTGTTAAAGAACTGGTAGTGTGTGAAGTTCTATACAGTGCTTGTCAGCTTCCCAGAAATACTAGATGGAAGTGTAATACTCTTTATGAAAGCTTTGAATCTTTGATGGCAAGTCTAGCTCTAAAAATACAATGTGGAAGAAGTCCTGCAGAGAGGAATAAAGGAAGAAAACAAACCAGAGAAAAGACTGAAGCCATGACTGGAGCAAGGGGAGGAAGGTATGAGAGAAGATCAGACTGCTAAACGGGATGGAGCCATGAGAGCCTTCAAGACAAAGATGAGACATTTAAACCAGCCAGTGGAAATGAGTAAAAAGGAGAAGCAGTGGCAGGTGTAGCGGAGTGTTGTGTTTTGAGTGATGGGGAGTGGAGAGAGAGAGTTCCTAGCGAGGCTGCAAAGGAAGAAGTTATAGCAAGGGGGGAAAGATACCTGAAGGTATGGTTAACCTGTATTTAATTGAGTGGAGGGAAGGAGCAGAACGATGTTCACAGCCAAGTCGGAATGTAGAGAAGGGAGGAATTCTTACTTTGTGTTGTGAGCCTGAGTGACAGGATGGAGCTGTTGTCAGCAGCAACAGAGAAAGGCAGCAGCGAGAGGATTAAGGACAGGAAATAAGAAGCTCGGTGTCACCAGCGTGAAGCCTGAGCTGCCAGGGAGTCACGTGCTGCCACGCCGGGGGCGGTCAGCAGCACAGCACAGGGCCCACGATGCAAGGACAGCTGTGGATTCATGATTCACCAGTGAAAAACTAATAAATGAAATAGTTCAAGAGGTTGTTCAGGGTTAGCACATAAATCAGTGTGCGGAGCACCACAGCGCAAACTCCCCTCTTTCCTCCAGAACGTTTGCTCTCTTTGGCCCGAGCGTGTACCGGCCCCATGAGCTGCCTGCATCCTTCCTGGGTACCCTCAGTTTCCATTGCCTCTGGCAAGCATCCTTTTCTACAGGGTCAAACAGTGTCTGCGGTTTATATTTAAAGCCTGTACATGTCTGCAAGGTCTCCACTACTGACCAGGAAGATGGTGCTTGCTTAACGTTAAACTCCTGTACCTCAGCTTCTAGAGTCTTCAAAGCCTTGTCACTTCTTAGAGCTTCAGTATCTACCAGTTTCTTCTCTTACATTTGTTTATTTTGCAAGATTAGCAGGACTCTTTTCACTTTAAGCCTTTACTTTATGGACCTGAGTTTTTGTATTCCTAGAATTTCAGTCTAAAAAACATTAAAACTTCTCTTCAAAAAAAATATACCAATAATAATGTTAATAATTCTGCTGTGATCCAACTCCAGTGTTTTTCTGGTTTATTTTCAATTAGGTTGTCTGATATAAGGAAGATTGGTTTTGTTTCCTAACATGAGTATTTTTATTTTGCCTTATAATTGAAAATGGATCAGACCCTCAACAGTTGCTTGTACCACATCTTATATATGAAATAATAAGAAAGTGTCATTTACAAGAAAATTCATGAACATATTAAAGAAAAATGAATGCATGTATATATAGTAAGAAACTGTATTTTAGCATATTCCTATAAGGCAGGTTTCATTAGCTCATAACTATTGCTGCCTAATTTTTAAGATAAAAATAATTTGTAAAAAAATAATAAAAGAATAGAAGCAAATACTCAGAAAGAGAATTAAGAAAACTTGTTTCTCATTCAGTGAAATATGATTAGTAATATTTCCATGTCTTAATCTGCTTTCTGGAGGGGTGCTTTTAAAACATGCAGCATATAACTAGGCATTAGTGAATGTAATCCTGACATTTGTCCCTACAATAAAAACTTAAAAGATACCACTGCCCCATTCTTTTCAGGACAACTTGGAAACCTGAATTAATTTAGAATTAACAAGGAATATTACATAGGGGAATACATGTGACAAAGCTGTCATTAATCTCTTCACTATGGACCAAGGCTAAACAGACACTTCTCTCTTTCAATTATCCAAATATCAACCACCCAGAAATTTACAGCTGAAAGCTGTAGCACAGTTCAGGGGAGAAAGCTCAACACAACGGTTCTCATCATATTCTGATTGCAATAGGAATAAAAAAAGTTTATGTTGGCAACTTACATAAAAGTATAGCCCATTTTTATTTCTGTACCAGGAAGAGAGATGGGTTGAAAGTGAGGATAATGTCAGACAAGGACAACAGAGTCAGAAAATACCCGTATCTTTTCTGCCTTATTAGAAGGAGTGGAATACCAACTACCAGGCAGCGTCCCCTACCCAAGAGGGAGCAGGCAGCCTCACACTTTGCATTTAGATTAGCAGCTGCAACAATAAGCCCTTCAAGCAAACCTGAAGCTGCCATTTCCACAAAGGCTGCAGAAAGCCCACTGACCAATAACAGAATATAGTGCCATTCTGATAACAGAAGTGAAAAGATGGAGTCAGCTTAGTAGAGAAGGGTAACTACTTAGAGACAGGGCAAAAATTGCCTGTATTGTTGGTATGGTCTGTAAGGAATAACAATTAACAGGAGTTACTGAGCACTTGTTTCAGAGAGGAAATCTCTGCTACTTCTAGCTTCTAGGAAGGCAGGTCTATGCTCCCGGGGATACCAGGAATAGCACTGGGAACAGTGTCACAAAACATATGAACTCACCATTTTTGCCTGGTAAGAAGGGCAAAAACTCATAAAATTCAGCCTAAGATCCAGGAGACAATATAAGCAGGGATGAGACTGGCCAGTGAATGAGCACCGGTTCAAAAATATCAAACCTACTGCAGTATCTCCATGTCTCAGTAAAAAGGCATGCAGACAGAGGCTATAAATATTTTATATGTAATTGGCTCTACATTTAAGAGTGATTGCAGTGGGGAAGAGGAAATTCTGAATCTTGTCATTCTGAACAAGGACTGTCCCCGCAGACAGGCACTGATTAATGACACCATTCTCTGAAATCTGAGCCACACAGTCCTTCAGACTTCGAGAACATTTTACACTGAATTTATGTGCCCTTCCCAGTTCACTGAACACACAGCTTTGTTGTGTCACATTTTCTTACAAAGAAGACTCTAGACCATAACTGGCTGATATTTTTCACGTTTTTTCACATTGACATAACATTGAAAAAAAAGTTGTATTTTTGAGCAGGAATTTTTATAATAAGGCAATAGTCACTTCGATTATACATAAAGAAAAATCCATGCATGCTGCAGAACTGTATGTCTCTGCCACTGCTGTTTACACATCTAAGCTATTTCCTTTAAATTTGTGGCAAGTAGATCTGGCAGGAGTGTAATAACCTCAGTTGTCTAACTGCTGTTTTCACTTTTTAAATTAACATTTTCATTTTTACTCTTTTTTGGGGCATAATCCCCAAAACATAAAACTGCCAGGAAATCCACATACTTTTACGTCACTGGATCAAGTCAATCTGTCTGGACTGTCTGCCCATCTCCAGACAGCAGGTATGATATTGCAAGCAGAAAATCTAGTGCCAGGAATGTTTCCTTCCCTAGCGTGCAAAGGAAATAGTTCATAGAATTGCATAGAAAACATTAAGATTCTGCTGAGCACACAGTGAAAAGACTTTATTGTTTAGACATTATGAGGTAGATACATCAGATTACAGAGGTTATAGCTTCCCAGCACACTCTTACCTTGTGTGGTAGTTCTGCCACTGGAAAATCCCTCTCTACTTCTAAAGACAAAGCTCTCCCTCCTTGGATGCAGTCAACCCTGACACATTAAATGTTTGGAAACATGAGGAACAATCTTGATCGAGGAACATTTTAAGTTTTGCCTCCCTAGCTTGTCACAGTTTAAAAGTATAAAAGCACTTAAGACCACCACCAACAAACTAGCTGGCAGAGCCCAGCAAGACCAGCAGCTGGTTGTAATTTCGATAACCAAGTGAAAATGTGTGATTGACAAAATGGCTCCTGAACCTGGCTAATTATTTTCATTGTAACTTCTGTTGGGATGCACTGTGTGTCCCATCTACCTACCAAGCACACCCGTGCAGGCTGCTAGCGCAATTAACTGCATCACAAGTTAGGACTCTTGCCACACACTGTGGAGGCTACAACCTCAAATCCAGTACCTGTTTGAAGGATGAATTTTATAAAGATTACAGGGAGCGGAGCAGGGGGGAAGTGTGGTACTGGAAAGAAAACGGGACTAAATAAAATAGGTTTCATGCAGAAAGACCCATGGGAGCAGATCCTGGTTTGAAATCTCCTATCTGAGCTCTCAACACTAGATGTCGTCACCACCGCGTTTCTGGGCGACAGCTGGCTCCTGCTGCAGGGCCTTGCCAGCATTTGCAAGATTTAGGAATATAAACCTTTTGTTCTCGTTGCTGTAAATTCACTTGCCCTTTTCTTCAGCCTGTTCTTATTACTACCGTTTCAGACGCTGACTGAGGCCTGAAGAGAGAGGATCAGTCAGGCTGTGGAGAAGCCTCAAGTCCTTGGGAAAGTCCCCAAGACCCAGCAGGGATGTCACATGCCTACAACTCTGCCCCAGCGCTATATCTGTCTATATTAACACAGTCGTCAACTGATACCTCTGTGCATGTTGCTGGCAGGAGGGCTGGCCGGGCCCCCCGCTGTTCCAGTTTCCCATTGCTGTTGGTGGGGAGCCATGGGGCAGCGTCTCCTCCACACTCAGCACGCTGTGCATTTTTCTGTGAGAGTGATGAAGGACCTTCTTTCGTCATATCAGCATTTCATTGGTCCCTGCTTTGTTTACATGCAGAGTTAAAGATTTATCGTCCTTCAGCCTGGTACAAAGAAGATTCCCCTGTTCTCTCTCACATTGACCCAGATATAGCCGGAGGCAGGGGGAGGGGGTTGGAAATGGTGTATTAAGGTTGCACCATGAAAAACGCTGCTGAATTAAGAATAGGAAAACATCCTACACAGATGGGAGGAGGAGCATTGTGTTTAGGAGAGGAAAAAATGCCACATTAAATTAGTGCAGCATCCAGTATCTGGTCACTAACAAAATTTTCCCAAGAAGGTAGAAAAAATCGTGTTCTTGATGGTTAGAGAAATACTGATCTCCAGGACGTATTTCCATTAAATTCTCAAGAATTAGAGGCTGGAGTTTGTTCCAATACAGATAATTTATCTACTTCAAAACTCTGGTCTAACAAATCATAAAACTCTCTTGAGGCATTTAATGATTCTTAAAAACAAGTAATTCTAAGCTTTGATTAACTAGACTTTTGTACCCTGCAGATCATTGAAACCCACCGTTTCATACTGCAGTTCTCAGTCGAAGGAATTTCTTTAACTGAAAGCGGTGCATTTCTGAATCCAAAGAATCTGAAAGACATTTTATTGTGTTCAGTTTTGGGCTACCTACTACCAGAAAAATAGATGAGGCATCCCGAAGGAAGGTAACCAAGGAGGTGTGGGGCTGGAGCCCCTGCCCTAAGAGGAAAGGCTGAGGGAGCTGGGCTTGTTCAGCCTGAAGAAGAAACAGCTTCAAGCCAGGGGCCTGATAGCAGCTTTCAAATTCACAAGCTGGGCTGAGATTCAGCTCCATGTTAGTGCAGCTTCCTTGGCGTGGGGATGGCCTGGCACAGCACAGGGAGCACGTTCCCTGCTGCTAGCACAGAAACAGTGCCAGAGCTCCTTACTTCACCCGTGCTTTCATCCCTCTGTGAAACAGGAATAACACGACTCCTTTTTTTCACCTTTGTCTATATGAGCTCCAATTCTTTGCATTTCCACAATCAATGTGGGCGGTATCTGAAGCAGCTGATCTCAGTTAGGGTTTCTCATCATAATGATGACACAGATAGATAGCCAAAATCATTGGAGTGCTCAGTTAAATCCCCAGAAGTGTTTTCAGAGGTTGAGGGCTGCCATCTGCAGTTTTTAGTCATGTTTTCAAGGATTAGGATTTTCATAAATCAGATGTCACTAGAAGCTGTTGTTCCCAGAGACTGCTGCACCACTTGTAAGAAAAACTCAAAGTTATTTATCATCTGTATAACAGGCATAGTCTATCAGACATCTCCATTTTCAAATAAAGTGTTTCGAGACATAAAGCAGTCATTCTTTAACAGTGGATTTCTTAATTTCACCTTTGGAAAGCTTTTCTTAAAACTGTGACAACCCCATTATGCTCTCGTTAATTTTTCAGAAGGACTCTTTCAGTAATTTATTAATGTTCATCGATCTACAGACAGCACTAGCAGAACAGCATTTTGGCAGCACTTCAAACTGTATATTTAGTTTCACGATGTTTATTTTTATTCTTAAAATAATCCTTGTGCCATAGTGTACATTTTTGTGCAACATTAAATGATTCCTAAAAAGGATTTTTTTTCCTTTTGGTTCTGTGATGCTACGTGGCTTGATGTTGGTCCATTTAGGGATGCAGTACATTATCTCTGCCAGATCTGAAGTACTGGCAGTCATCTTCACTCACTTCTGCAGCTAAGGAAAGGGATTTAGTAAACATCTCCAGTCCAGCCATGCAGCCTGCACCTTGTTTCTAGAAAAATGCAAAACAGTCATCATGGGGCTGCCTTTCTTTTCAGAAATTAATTAGCTGAACAACAACATTTGTTTCGTTAAACTCTGTTTAACTTCCTGTAGAGATTCTGGTTTGCCAGAAGAAAATGTCGTAGTAATGGAGTTAAACACTCATGCTTCTCTCATCCCTAAACAAGAACCAGTGGGGTCACTGGGGAGCTTTCTCCTGCACACATCTGCAACCCCCAATGCCATCCTGGGGCAGTTGCACACCATGAGGCCCAGAGCTTTCAAAGAGCAGCTGATGGCCCTTCAGCACCTCCTGTGCAGGGGGACTCCAGCCAGCTCACCTCCCTGCGGCTGGGGAAGTGGGAGGGGCGGGACTCCCGGTCAACAGACAGGGTCCTCAGCCAAGGAGGTGCCCAGGTCCAGAGAAGCTTCTGGACCTTGTCCATAAATGACCGCAGCCAGATCCGACCAGCCTACAAACTGGGGTCCCTGCCAATGACTTCCTTGGAGTGGTGAACAGACCCCTCCCCTTAGATCAGGGTGGCTGTCTAACGAGACTTCCCGGGGTTAAGAGCCCTCCCCTTCTCCTTGCGGAGCCCTTGTCTCCCACAGCAAGCAATTATTTCTTCTGGGTACCCTTTGGTGAGAGGCTTGTGTGAGCGAGTGTGTGCACATCACGGATCATTATTCTTCTGTGGTTGTATGGCAGTAATATCCCCAGCTGGTACATCGAACCTGCAGTTTATTAAATGTTGCCAGAGTGCCGATTTTTGGATTACACCACATACGCCCCACTCCCTGAGGCTTGGATTGGTTTCTGTCATTTGGTTGTGCTTCCGAATTAAAGTTGGTTTAAGCTCACGTTTTCTTGAAGCCGTTTTGGGGTGCCTCCAGGACAGATCCAAAAGGCTGCGTTTTCTTGTGCGGTTCCTGAGTGTCACACACCAGCCCACGCAATGCTGCTGTGTGGCTGTGGGGAACATGACTGACCTGACTAACACAGGAAAGAAATCCTGTGTGTTCCACTTACTGTGCTTTGCAGCCAGAAGCACACTAACAGGATAGTTATGTGCTTACTCAGGAGTGTCTACAGAAGCCACGGTTCCTGCAGAAAGGCCCCAGCCCAATACACAGGGTGGAATCCGGTTCCCTCAGATTCACGCTGGTCTCATGTCAGAGCTGCTGTAGCCCACGCACGCTCACTCACTTCTGAGTTCTTAGCACCTGCGTGGGTCAGACACACTTGTTCTTGCATCGTCTGCATTTCTCTGTCCCCTCACTCTCATACAGACAGTCCTGCTGGGCTGAAATTAACATTGCATGACTGCTTTCTGAAGAAAAACAAAAAAAAACAACAAAACCTTCTTTTATTTTTAGACTATGACACAGTTTCAGATGATCCTGGACTCATTTCCACATTGACTGACACTTGCCATTAATCTCACAGATCTGTAAAGAAAACAGCTCTAAAAATTTTTAAAATCCCATCTCTCTGGCTGAAAGGCCCTGGGAGGAAGCCCAAGCCCAAGCCGAAGCCCCTGGCACTTGCTTGCCTATCAGCATCACCTCTGCCCACTCGCCTGGAGAAGTCGGGCCTTCTGGAACGTGGGAGGCAAATCAGATGGTGTCTGTCTCCATCAAAGACCAAATAATGCAGTTACATGGAATGTAGAGGTGTTATGGTTTGGTCCTTTTCAATAATTCTTCCTAAAAAATAATGCCTTCACAGTCAGAATATACCTTTCATAAATGTCCCTTTAACAATGGCTAGTCTTTCTTTGGGAAAACATAACACCCTACTGTTTTCCTTCACTTTGGAAATTAAACATCTATGTAAACAGAGCTTGCCTATGCTTAGAAGTCTTCCAGGGTGCTGCAGCATATCTAGTCTTCAGTATATTTCACTGGGTACAGACCAGCTCTGTCACTTGAAAGTATTAGCATCTGTAGTCTAAATATCACTGTCAGAAGACAATTTATCATGCTGGATCTAACAGCCCAGGAGAGGCGAGGCTGCAGCAGCTCCATGTCGCCAAGTCCAACCAGTAGTGAGGCTGAAGATGTATTCCTAATAGGAAACATGCACACAGAGCAGGTACATATTGCATATATGCATGCCCAGACATACAGATCACAGATACACAGCACTCACACAAAGAACCCACAGGAAACCTGCCTTTCTTTCCCCTTTCTCTTCAAGACTCTGCCTCTTTTCCCAGGATCTTTCTCCACTGGCAAACCACAACACTGGTAATTTTCACACACCAAGTGTTTGTGCACAATTCTTTTCCCAAAACCAGAAAAACTGTAGTATCTGTTCCCACTAAATGTCAAAAGGAGTTACATTTGAATATCTCTGTTTATGCTAAAATTATCAATACTGCTTCACAATTTATTTTTATTAATAATACATTGGTGCAGACACTTGTTTTAAATTACTCATAACTTGTGAGCTGTTGTCTAAATATCAATCAGGTTTGACAGAGAATTGTAGTCTCAAAGATAATTAGGTTCCTACAAGTTTCACCTGTTTTCATGAAATCTGTAGGAGCATCATTGTCTTTGAGGGAGAGGAAAGTAACCTAAATTAGTGTCCCTCAAGAAAAGACCCCAGTATAAACTCAAGAGTCTTCTGTTTGCTCTGCCAAGACTCAAAGCAGCATCAACACAGCTCCACACTGCACACAGCTGTACTTAGGTGATGTATAAGAGAGACTTTGTCTGAAAATGAAGGTTAGCTGTTAAGTGAGGGTTACTAGTGGCATTATGGGTGCAAATAATGTCACAGTGGACACAACAGGAGAATCCTGGTATCATATAGTGAGAGGAGTGTAGAAACAGTACACAAAGCCTTAGAAATCAGACATTATCGGTTCCAACATTAATGTAATAAGTTGTTCTTCTGAGACTTTAATGTAGAATGTATCTCCTCTTTTACCTGAAGAGAGTACGACCTCAATCTTGCCGTTTGAGGAAAATTCTAACGTCTGAATTTTCACTTCAATATGCAAAAAGGGCTCTGTACTTGTGCTGTCTGAGCTGGGAAGTCTCATGTAAAAGCAGAAAAAAGCACTTTGGATGAACAAGCTTGCCTAAAGTGTGCCTTGCTTCATTGCTTGTAGTCTTCAAATACTGACTCTCTTAATGAAGTTACTAACATGCACAGGTGTGTTGCAGTAGAACTTCTGGCAAACAAATGTTAACCAAAATTTCAAAGGTCTTTGGTACACATAAAAAAATCGTAACTTGAGTTTATCTCAGGTGTTTCTTATGTGTGCACAAAAAGCATCCTGTACTAAAATAAAAATTGTGTGCTGGTTCATGATTACTTACAAGTTACTGCTTCTGCATTGGTGTAAATGAACAGCAACAATCTCATAACCAGGGTTCAGCTAAGAACCATTAGGATGCTCTTTGAAATTACTAAGATGTCGGTTCTGAAACAATAATTATGCAAAAAAAAAAAAAAGGAAAACAAGGAGACTTGCAATGCTCAGGAAGATGGGCTTATTAGTCAGTGCTTATTCATGCACTGACTAATGTGAGATGTCACTTGTAGAGAACCGAATGTCTCTCCACAGCCTGCAGCACTAGAAACCCACAGGTGGTCTCCAGACACAGTCTTCCCCTGAGATCAGAAAGTATTATCTTTATGTTGATATTTTTTACAATGCACAGCTTGAAATTATAGCTTAGCTTTCCCTGGGGTGTTGTGTCATTTTCCTGAACTCGTCACTCTTTTGGAATGTGCTGTCTATACTCTTCACGTTCTTCATTCTACCATTTCTTGTCAGTGTAAGAGAATAAAGAGACCACAGGTACACAATGGATCATTGTGTCCTAGAGCACTTATAACACAAACTGCTGTTATAAGCTGGAATCTCATGTTTTGGAGGCAAGAGAATCTGGACGTACCAACTAACAAGATACTTCAGACTGCCAATGAAGGGCAACTCTGAAAAAGGCAAAGGCAATCCTTGGATGTATTAATTACAGTATTTCAAGCAGAGACAGGAAAATATCGATGTTATTGTTTGAATCATTTTTACTGTCTTCTCTGGGGTAACGCATATCATTCCAATCGTTCACGCTCAAGAGGAACACAAACTGAAAGATGACCAGGGTGACCCTGAATTTTGAGACTCTATCACATAAGGGTGGCTTGGCTTAATTAATGCAGCAAAGGAGCACTGAGAACTGATGTGATCATTGATTACAAATACATCATTGCATGGTTAGTGTGGCAGAATGCAAACCCCCCCCCTTCAGTATGGAAGGAGTAGGCACATCTCCCTCTCTCTCTGCTACTTGAGGCTAACAGCTTCTTTTGTTTGGCCCCAGAGCACCCTGGCCAGGGCCATTAGGAGAAGGGAGTGCCAAGGTGCCAGTGAGCCGCTGGGCACCTGCGGTCAGTGTGGGGGATGTTTGGAGGCTTCAGAGGCACCCCACAGCCGGTGTGGGGGTGTAGAGAAGCTTCTGGAATGCCTGCAGTCAGGTCTGATCAGCCTATAAAAAACGGGACTCTCGTTGAGACTCTGCCCATTGTCGCAGGTCTCTCAGAGCACGAGCGACATGCTGCCGCTGAGAGCCCCCTCCCCGGGATGGAGACTCCTCTTGCCTTGCTGCCATGTGTGTGAGTAAAACTTCTCGCAAGATTGCGAGTATATTTATACTTTCCGTGCACATATACACATGTAACTTCCCATGCTTAATACAAGCACGTATAAAATTATTTCCTCGCACAATCGCGAGTGTATTTTCCTCCCGTGCTTCCACATAAGCACGTGTAACTTTCCGTGCTTAATACAAGTACGAGTAACTTTCTGTGCACATTTGCACGCATACTTTCCGTGCACATTTGCACGAGTAACTTTCCGTGCACATTTGCACGCGTACTTTAAATTATTTCCTCGCACAATCGCGAGTGTATTTTCCTCCCGTGCTTCCATATAAGCACGTGTAGTATTCCGTGCACATTTGCACATGTAAGTAAATTAACCCTCGCAGGATTGCGAGTGTATTATAAATTTACCCTCGCGGAATCGCGAGCGTACACTTTCCGTACTCACTATGAGTACCTGTGTCTCTTTAAGAATAATCCCACACCATGTTCAGGCAAGTGTGTACTCTTCCCGGACTCAGAGACGGTTCCGGCATTGTTTTGGGTGAAGCCACGTGCATGCACTCTGTGGACCACCTGTTGTATTAGTGGCTGCCCCTTAATAATTTTCCTCAACTGATATCCGAACCTATATTTAAGTCACTTTTGGAGTGCTAAAACCCTGTTTCTCACCGGTTTAATAAAAGTTGTTTTGGACCCTGTTGTCCCTTAAACTAATCTTGGGATGCTCTCCGTGACAGTTAGAAAAGGAAAATTATGTCTTAAGTGAGAGAACAATTTGTCACTAATAATTTTAGGCTCATAATAAATATCTTTAGAGTAGAAAATTAGAAAAAAACTCTGAATAAAAAGTAAACAGAGCTTCTGAAAACAGCCTTTCAGCTGCAGTGGAGGATGTAAGAAAGATGCCAAGGTACAGTGAGAGATCCCCACAGGAGCCGTCCGGGCAGGGCCTTGGTGGGGGTAGCAGGGCAGCCCCCGACATCAGGCATCTCCCTGGGGATGGGGACAGCCCCAGGCCAGGCCAGGGCACCAGCCCATGGGTCAGGCCAGCCAGGCCAGGGCACCAGCTCAGGGGTCCTTGGCAGGGCAACAGAGCTGGAGATCAGCATCCTACAGCATCACAGGGGCAGGGACTGAAGGCCCCAGGTAGGGGCTGAAATGGGGTCCTGGGCCACAGGCAGGGTCAGGGGGGCTGGAAAGGGACTATCCGGCCTCTTGGTGCCCTCAGTGCCCGAACAAAAAAAGAGTTACATCCCAGATGGGTTTTTTGGGGTTTTTTTGTTGTTTTTTTTTTTTTTTTTTGTTGGGTCTTCGTGTTTTGTTGTTGTTGTTTGAAAGTCGTTAACTATACCTTGTCTATAATAGTAAAGGACGATAACTGATACACGTAGTGTCATTTCTAGTCCTATATTCTTATTCAGGATGAAGAAATGGGGCAGAAAAAGACTCCTAGGGTCAATTTTTCCGTAAATCCATGGAGAAGACTCACTAGCAGCTGGATCAGACACCTTAGAAGAAAAGCAGGCAAAAAAATGGTGCCCAAAGTCCTATTTTCTGATTTCAGAATGATTCACTCAAATGACAAAGACATCTGGCAGGCATTTGTCAGTGCCAGACACAGTTATTAGACTACACCTCGAGGACACAGACTTCCTTGTTGCAGAGGAGTGATCATCTTCTGTTGACTTAACTCTAAATCCACCTCTAGACATTAAAGTATCAATATTTGGTGATCTGTCAATAAATTTCTCAACAGCTCAAATGATGCTATGCCAGTTTTAGCACAGCCTCTCTCTGGAAGGCACATGATCACCAGCAAACTTTCCTCGGCACAGTTCATTCATGCCACTAGAACTGTACAGCCACTAACTGTAGAGGAGTCTTGGTACTCCTCACCTGATGTGGTTATTTTGGTCCGTATTGTTCAGGTAAATAATAAGTATGAGAAAGAGGACAGGAAGTCTACTGGCTAGTGAAATGCTGTGAAAATATTCATGAGAAATTAATGAGCTAAATGTCCTGAAGGGGACATATGGAGGCTCATGCAACTGTTTGCTCAAAAGCTGTATGTTCTACAGCTTCACTCTTTGCAAATTATGATTCAAAAATATTGGTTATTGTGACTCTAGAAGTTCACAGAACATGTGTAAAAACAATGACTAGGAAAGCCCCCTCTATTAAGCACACTTCTGCTCCCCTGTGAAGGTACCTGATTCTCTACATACTCAACACCGCAGTGTCCTTGGCTGTGTCAGAGTGGTCACTGTCTTCTCAGTGCTTAGTCCTGCAAAGCCCAGTGTGTTATATAATGGCTTTTAGGCACCCAGGTTCATGGCTGAGAATATATCATAACTGTAAACTCACTGTCGTACATCAAGAGAACCAGCATCTGAATGATTTAACAATTCCATCTGCCAGAAATGTTTCTAGACCAGAAAACCTCAGTGATCCTAAAATAGCAAGAGCCAAAAAAAAAATAAAAAAAAATAAAAGTCAAAGCTTTTAGCACAGAATTTACTTGGTATATTGGGACTCATAAACTGTGTGATTTAAAAAGCTGTTTAAAATCAATACTGGCTGCCCTACATTATGTATGTTACATTAAATTTGAATCTGCCATCTGTGTGACTTGGATTGAAGAGAAGTGGAGAGAATGTACAGTATAATGATGCAACAATGGATGTTTCCCAGCAAAACCAGATGTTGATGCAAAGACAGAAGAAAGTCTATCTTTTGAACAAGTTAGTGTTGATATTCAAACAACAACAGTAAATTTGAACTAAGTTCCTTAAATGCCTGTGGTGTGATCCTGTCTCACAAGGCTCTGAAGTAAGTGCCCTCTGACCTTCCTTCTTTTAAGTGAGCTCACCAGAACTAGGCTTTGACTGTTCAGGTTAAAGTTGTATTAAAACATAGGCTGGATGCAAAAAGACATAGGTATTAATAAACAGGTCTTTATAACTCAGATGCAGTCATCAACTTTATTAATAGAGGAACACACTAGTACCTTCCCTTTATTATATACTTTCAGGGTTTGCAGGGCTAAGGCCTGCCCCAGCAGAACAAATCCAAGAGAACAAGAGGAGAAGGAGATGTGCCTCTGCCCAAGGGCCCATAGCTCTTCTTTTCTAGACAACTTGGAGTCAGACCACCTGGCCCAGAAAACATTGCACCTCTCAACTCAAGTCAGGGACAGCCACCTACACTCCCCATTTTCATCTCAGTTATGTTTTTGGTGGGTGTCTGCCCGCTTTGTCAAGAGAGCCCCTGGGTGCTCGCTCCTGCCAGGCAGGTTTGTACTCAGTGTGATGCCCAGGAGCTGCTGAGCCGGGTGGTGGGGACGAAAGCTGGGGGTGCTGGCTGGGTGGTGCAGCTCTGGTGGCTGTGACAGCACAAAGGACAGGTCACAATGGGAGCTGTCCCCAGGGCTATCACCAGGCAGCCCCACTGCAGTTTGGCTTGTGCCACTGGTGAGTGCAGCATGCAGGGGGAAGGCTGGGCTGGATGCAGGACAGGGCAGATTGCCGGGGGTCTCTAACACAAAGCGACAGCCAAGCCTCACAGGGCAGGGCACGGGACCATCCTTGGGGCTGGGGACAGATGTGCGCGGGGCTCCCAGTGGTGGCAGCTGCCCAGGGAGGCTCTGGAGATGTACCAGCTGCTCCTGGTTCCATGGGACATGGTTGTGTGGCAGGGATGGGGCCTTGGGAGCCTCTACTCAGGTGTCCCATGTCCTTTCACGGGGCACAGCCCAGCCAGGGCCCGCAGCCCATTCAAGCCTGTCGACACCAGTGCCCAAACGCTTTCCTGGGGCAGCCCGTGGCTCCCATCCGTGCAGTCTCACAGACCCCGCTCTTGCTCCCTTCCACCTCCCTCACCCCCGCTCCTACCGGCCCCCAGCTCCAGGCACCTCCTGCCCCTCTCCCCCAGCCTCGTGCTCCCTCCCACCCAGCCCTGCTCAGCCCCTTTTCTCCCATCTCCTCCAGGCCATGGCTTCGGCAATCGCCTTCGCCCTGGCTGTGCTGGCTGTCGAGCACATCCTGAAGCCCGAGCCACAGATAGATGTGGCTACGGCTGAGCGGATGCGGCAGCGTGAGGAGTATCTGCGTCAGGAGATGGATCAGCTGCTGCGGGAGATGGAGTGGCGCAGGAGCGCAGAAGAGACCGCGCTCCTCTCTGCGATGCAGCACTGTCTGTTTCTGGGCATTGCACTAGTCCTGGTCCTGCTTGCTGTGGCCTCTTGGCTGATCAGGAGAAGGAAGCTTGCCTTTGAGAACCGGAGTGAGCAGGACAGCTCCAGCCGCAAGGAGAAAGACAACGAGGAGGTGAAAGACCTCAACGGCGCACACGATGGTGTCAGGTCTTTGGCTGTGTCCACCCCATTGCTAATGAAGGTCCCGCCTGACACGTGCAAAGCGCTGCAGCAGCTGGTGGGTGACCTGCTTGGTGTCTGCCGAATGCTTTCCAAGAAGACTTCCATGCCACAGATGCACCCAGCCATTGGGATGGACGGTGTCTATGAATCCTGGGGAGCCCACAAGAACAACATCTCCTATTGCCTGCTCGTGTTCCTGCGGCCACCACCCGGACACTCTTTCAGCCTGGAGTTGGACACCATGGGGCAGCTGCCACCAAGGCACTCCAGCATCCGTGTGACACTGGACTGTGTGTGCTCAAGCGAGCAGCTGCTGGAGGACAGTTTGTGCTTCTTCAGCCACCCCAACGACAACCTGCCGAGGGATCAGAGCTCATACCTCCTACATACCCTCTGCACGAGCTCTTGCTTAGATGTGGAGAAATTAGCCTGCTGGGTCCAAGAGCTGGTGAAAACAGCCTGGCTGTTTTTGCCTCAGTCGCACCACTGCCAGCTAACGGTGCTGCCCTCCCACCAGTCCTGCAGGTTCCAGCTGACAAGCACCTCCCAGATGCGCATCTACACTGAGATGACTTTCGCAGTGCAGCAAGGCAGCTCTATCACCTACCTGAGCCTTGAGTAGGCAGAGGCCAGCTTCTCCAGCAGCGCACTGTGGCCGGAGACCTGCGCTGCTGTCGAGATGCTGCTTGTCAGACACACCACGAGGCACGTCTAAGTGGGACAATTTCCACCTCAGAGGTCTGCACTTCTGCACCAGCATTCCGGTGACCACAGGCTTATCCACCCATGCCTGTGACCCAGAGGATCTGCTTTCCTTTCACACTGCTTGGGCCCTGGTGACAATTTTGGACACTGGGACAGAGAATTTGCTCATCCCAGAGACTACCTAGGGAGACTGTGCTGCAGATCTGAGCAAATTAGGCATGGAGGTGACACCACTCAAGAGGAGCTCAGCATCACCAGAGCTTGCGGAATCTACTCCAGTTCAGCTGAAGATGCCACTGCAACTGAGGCTCCTGTTACCACCTGTAACAGGATGGGACCACCCATCCTGTCAGAAAGAGCTGATCCCCTCTGGGACTTCTAGGTGACATAAAGATGGCAATTAGCTTGTTTGAATGAACTCTCTGGCTGTGAGTGTCTGTGCAACACTTTGTTGGGGAATGTGGGCAGGTTGCAGGTTGCTGCCTGCTCAGATGCAGAGGAAGCGGAGCAGCATCTTGAGATAAGCAGGACCGAAACAGAATGGTTCTCCTGTCCCCTTTTGCTGTCCTTTTCCAGTTTGATGCTCTGCTTCCACTTGAAGGAGAAGATGCCTCTCTGCATGTATACCTGATGGGAGGGAATGAGGGCAAAGGAGTCAGACCTTTCTCAGGAGTGACCACTAACAGAACAGGAACCAATGGGCACAGATAAGAAGACGTGAAGTTACATCTGAACACAAGAAAGCAGGTCCTGACTCTGAGGGTGCTCCAACTTGTTGAATTGAGCCCTGCGGCTGGAGTGCTGGGCTGGAGGGCTACAGGCTGTTCAGGAGAGACAGGCAGGGCAGGCGAGGTGGAGGTGTCAACGCTCTATGCAAGGGAGAGGTTTGACTGTAGAGCCCTTACAGTTAGCGATGATGTGGTTGAGAGCCTCTGGGTGAGGAATGGAAAACAAAGGAGACATTGTAGTGGGTGTTTACTACTATGATCTCCCAGCCAGAACGGAAGCGCTGGTCAGTTCTTCTATAGGCAATTAGGAGAAATTTCTGGATCGGTAGCCCTTGTCCTTATGGGATTCCCAGACATCAGCTGGGAATACCCTACTGCTGAGATGAGCAGGTCTTGGAAACTTTTCAAGTCTATGGAGTCTAGGGAGGTCCATGCTGCCTGGAAACCAGCCCGTGCTATTCCCATCTACAAGAAGGACATGAGGGAGGACCCAGGAAACTACTGGCCAAACCTCAGTTCCTGGAAAAATTATAGAGAAGACTATAATGTGTAATACTGAAGGGCATTTAAAGAACAGTGCAGTCATCATAGAATCATTTTGGTTGGAAGAGATGCTCAGGATCACAGAGTACAACCATAACCTAACTCCAGCACTAAACCATGTCCCTGAGAACCTCCTCTAAATGCCTTTTAAACATCACCAGGCGTGGTGATGCCCCTGGGCAGCCTGTTCCAGTGCCCGACAACCCTTTCCGTGAAGAATTTTTTCCCAATATCCAATCAAAACCTCCCCTAGCACAACTTGCAGCCATTTCCTCTTGTCCTATCACTTGCTACTTGGGAGAAGAGAATAACCCCCCCCGCCATGCTACAACCTCCTTTCAGGTAGTTGCAGACAGCAATAAGGTCTCCCCTTAGCCTCCTTTTCTCCAGGACAAACAGCCCCAGCTCCCTCAGCCGCTCCTCATCACACTTGTGCTCCAGGCCCCTCACCAGCTTTGTCACCTCCTCTGCACTCTCTCTAGTACCTCAGTGTCCTTCTTATGATGAGGGTCCCAAAAATGAACACAGGATTCAAGGTGGGGCCTCTCCAGTGTCAAGTACTGTGGCACAATCACTTCTCTAGTCCTGCTGGCCACGCTATTCCTGATACAAGCCAGGATGCTGTTGGCCTTTTTGGCCACCTGGGCACACTGCTGGCTCATGTTCAGCCGCTTGTCGATCAACACCTCCAGATCCCCCTCTGCCAGGCACTTTCCAGCCACTCTTCCCCAAGCCTGTAGCGCTGCTTGGGGTTATTGTGACCCACGTGCACGACCTGGCACTTGGCCTTGTTAAATCTCATACAATTGGCCTTAGCCCAACGATCCAGCCGCTCCAGATCCCCCTGTGTAGCCTTCCTACCCTGCAGCAGATCAACACTCCCCATCCAATTTGGTGTCATCTGCAGACTTACTGAGGGTGTGCTCATTCCCCTCATTCAGATCATTGATAAAGAGATTAAACAAAACTGGTTCTAGTATTGAGCCCTGGGGAACACCACTCCTGACCAGCCGCCAACTGGATTTGGCTCCGTTCACCACTACTCTTTGGGCCCGGCCCTCCAGCCAGTTCTTTATCCATCGCAGAGTACACACATCCAGGCCATGAGCTGCCAGTTTCTCCAGGAGAATGCTGTGGGATATGGTGTCAAAGGCCTTACTAAAGTCTAAGTACACAACATCCACAACTTTTCCCTCATCTGTTAGGTGGATTACCTTGTCGTAGAACGGGGTCAGGTTGGTCACACAGGACCTGCCTTTCATAAACCCATGTTGACTGGGCCTGATCATATGGTTCTCCTGCATGTGCCATGTGATGTTATTCAAGATCATCTGCCCCATGACATTGCCCAGCACCAAGGTTAGACTGACAGGTCTGTAGTTCCCCGGATCATCTTTCTGGTGCTTCTTGTAGATGGGTGTCACATTAGCCAACTTCTAGTCAACTAGGACCTCCCCAGTTAGCGAAGATTGCTGGTAGATAATGGAAAGTGGCTCAGCAATCACTTCTGCCAGCACACTTGGGTGTATCCCTTCCGGCCCCATAGACTTGTGGGTGTCCAAGTGGTGTAGCAGGTTGCTAACCATTTCTCCTTGTTTTATTGGGGCTTCATTTTGCTCCCCACCCGTCTTCTGGCTCAGGGGGCTGGGTACCTGGACCACAACTGTTCTGACTATTAAAGACTGAGGCGCAGAAGGCACTTAGTACCTTGGCCTTTCCCTCATCTTCTGTCACTGTATTTCCCTCTGTCTCCATCAGGGGATGGAGATTCTCCTTAGCCCTCCTCTTGTTGCTAATATATTTATAGAAACATTTCTTGTTGCCTTTCACAGCAGTGGCCAGGCTCAGCTCTAGTTGGGCTTTGGCCCTTCTAATTTTCTCCCTGCATAATGTCAGAGAATTCTTGTATTCCTCTTGAGTGGCCTGACCCTTCTTTCAAAGGCTATAAATTCTCTTTTTATTCCTAAGTCCCAGCTGCAGCTCTCTCTTCAGCCAGGCTGGCCTTCTTCCCTGCTGGCTGGCCTTCTGGCACACAGGGACAGCCTGCTCCTGTGCCTCTGAGATTACCTTCTTGCAGAGAGACCAGCCTTCCTGGACTCCTTTTTCCTTCAGGGCGGTCTCGCAAGCGTCTCTGCCAACCAGCCTTCTGAACAGATCAAAATCTGCCCTTCGGAAGTCCAACGTAGCAGTTCTGCTGACCATCCTTCTAACTTCTCCAAGGATAGTAAACTCAATCATTTTGTGATCACTATACCCAAGGCAACCTCCAACCAACACGTTGCCCACGAGCCCTTCTCTGTTTACAAACAACAGATCCAGTGGGGCTTCTTCCCTGGTAGGCTCACTAACTAGCTGTGTCAGGAAGTTTTCCTCCATGCACTGCAGGAGCCTCCTAGACTGCTTCCTCTATGCTGTGTTATACTTCCAGCAGACATGTGGTAGATTGAAGTTCCCCATAAGAACAAGGGCTAGCGATTGGGAGACTTATCTCATCTGCCTGAAAAATATTTCGTCTGCCTCTTCATCCTGGCTGGGTGGTCTGTAACAGACCCCCACCAGGATGTCCACCTTGTTGCCCTTCCCATTGATTCTCACCTAGAGACACTCAACCCTATCATCACCCTCCTCAAGTTCCAGATAATCAAAACCCTCTCTAACACACATGGCAACCCCACCTCCTCTCCTTCCTCACCTATCCCTTCCGAGGAGTTTATAGTCATCCATTGCAGCGCTCCAGTTATAAAAGTCATCCCACCATGTTTCTAAGATGGCAATTAAATCATAGTTTCTCTGCCTCACAAGGGCTTCCACCTCCTCCCGTTTGTTGCCCATGCTGTGTGCATTCATATAGATGCACTTCAGCTGAGACATTGATTCCACTGGGTCAGCAGACTGAAGGGTCTCATTAGCACTACTCTCAGATGCCAGCATGTCACCCTTGGGTGTGCCTCTGCCACCAGGATCTTTTTCCCCTTTTGAGACAGGTACATCCCATTTGTCCGTAGCAGACCAGGTGCCATGTAAGCCTACCCATGATCAAAAAAAACCAAAATTCTGACAGTGACACCAGTCTCACAGCCAGGTATTGATCTGCTAGTTCTTCCTGTATCTTCCCTCGTGATACCCTGCAACTGTGGGGATAGAGGAGAACGCTGCTTGTGCTCCTCATCCCTTGACCAGTCATCCCAAGGCCTTGAAGTCGCTCTTGATCATCTTTAGTTTTCCCTTTTCAGTTTCATCATTGCCTACCTGAAAAATTATTAGTGGGTAGTAGGCTGAGGGCCTAAGAAGTCCACATGAAACTTCACTGCTGTATTTAATTTTTGTTCTGCCACTTAGCATTGCATTCTTTGCATGTACATTAAAGCCCTTTGAAACAGAAAAAAAATGTTTTCTTTCTGTTCTGTCTAGCAACTATTAAATTTGTAGAGCTTTGAACTTTATAGGCCTGAAGTTATTTGAAAGACTCTTACTGAATAGACTGGGTTTTGGATTAGTACTACATTAGAACTACTTCCTATTCAACAGGAAATGTTTCCTGACATTTAACACACTGAATCCCTGAGTATAGTCTTTTAAGAAATCAGTTAAAAATGGAATTAATCTAATCTCACTTAAGGAGCTTCTCAGTTAAGAAGCTCTGATTCCCCTTTCAGTGGGGTCATCTTGGCAGACTCTACTTAAAAATCAGGCTCAGGGAAGCATGGAAAAGGAAGGTGTCTGAAGGCTACTTAAATACTTCAGAATCAGATTTTATATATGTATATATATATATATAGTTATATATACAAGCCAACTCAACACAGTTCTTGGGGAAGTTTTGGCATCCTTTCATCCTGAAATGCCCATACCTGCCTGCATGAAAGTCTCTATAGCCCTGCGCTGCAATGCTGATTCCTTTTGCATTTGAGAATCTAAAGCTTTATTTCTCTTCCCACCCACCCAACCCATTCACCCAGCCCCTGAAGGATAATCCTACAGGGCTTCCCCACACCCGTTTTCCAGGTCAACTGGCCAAGAACCTGCCAAGAGCATTGGTATTATTATATACTATTATTCACATGCTGTGCAAGGCATTCCTGTCATACCCATCTATCCTGATGCCTTTTTTTCCCCTTTAATACGAAAAAAAAAAAAAAATAACAGACAAGTTAAAGGGACAAACCAGCACCCATTTAGGAGTTTCTGCCAATTCGATATGAATTATTTGCCTTGCTGTATCATGCAGAACTGACGGTATACTCATGATTTATATTAGTAGCATTAGAAGGAGAAAAAAATACACTTTATCCAGTTATATAGGAGACATGAAGGATAGTATGTGGTTCTCCTTACAGCTTGCTGGCCATGTTAATTTAAGCAGACATCTAACTTGCCCTCAGGGGGACAATTCTGAGATAAACTTGCAGTTTGTAAAGCACCTCAGCAATATCTGGAGTTGAATGGCATAAAACTATGAAAATATGCCCCAGACATTAATAATTATACCATAATCATAAATGTTTAAGGGATGAGGTTAAGACTGATCTTCAGAGAAATACTGACTGCAGACACAAAGGGCCTTCCCAACAGCTCTGTAAAAGGAGGAAATACAGGACCAGAAACTTGCATAGCCTCTTCAAGAGATTGCTATAGCAGATGCAAGCCCTGCTAACCTGGAGTCCCCACCAACGATCCACAGGACCATTGAAATCAACAGGGCGTGCCTTCCCATCCTTCGGCAATAGGACCCCCAAGGTGACTACTTCAACTCCCGGGAGAGCCCCCAAATTTGTAAGAAATTATCATCTTGCCGATATAATAGGCCCAGGCAAGATCTCTCAGCAAAACACATTGATGATTTTGCTAGACCACGTGTTCTACCTAATGATAGGCACACAGAATAGGGCAAAAAGCCCCTGTTATATCACCCTAATCCCAGCGGCACATTTCCCCTCCCTGTTCCCCATTGTTTGGGCACTGCAGGGTTTACAGACTACCCGACGCCTGCCTCAGTTTACATATCTCATTCATCTAACAGCCCTTCCCCTTATCATTCAAAATACAGATTCCTGGACTCTTCCCCCTAGATTAACTTTTTTAAATGCAGGAAACAGTATGCATTCTGGGATTAGTTGGAAGAGACTTTGTTTTACATTAAGGATTCATAGTCTCACGTCTCTCAGTCCTTCAACCCCCGCTGGGCTCAGGTACCAGACCAGGTGTAAAAACAACACTCCTCCTTCAAAACCTCCTTACAACAGGTATGTTGGTTCCCAAGCAAAACTAAAGGTGTGTCCCCCGTGTTGGCACAGCAGCCAGTTCGGTGACGCCGTGGCGGGCAGAAGCTGCCGCCTCGTAGCCACGGGATCTGCCCCGCAGCCACCAGCACACGGCGGGATGGCAGGGAAGAGGTGACAACCCAAGCAGGGCGACTCCCCCCAGCCGGTTTCTCCGCACACCCGCAGCTCCCGTGGTTTTCCCTCTCTCCCCACATTCCCCTTCCCTTGGGACCAGCGTGGATGCTCTCCCCTCACAGCCCCACCACCCCGGCCGGCCCCCCCCCGCCAGCCCCACCGCCCGCTGCCAGCGCGGCTTCACCACCGCTTCCGCGCAAGCGCCAGCCACGCGCGTGCGCCGGGGAAATACACAGCAGGGGTGGTGTCCCGTGCATGCGCAGCGCGCCCACCGCGAGGCCGGGTAGAGCCGCCGTGTGGCGCCCGCTCGCCCGCCCTTTCCCTCTCTCTCTCCCTCTCCCCCTCTCCCCGGCCGCGGCCTGCGCGCAGCTCCTGTCGGGGCGGGGCCGCCTCCTGCGGCCGCCCCAGCGCAGCCCCCGCCGGGCCCGTCCGAGCCGACGGCATTTCCGGGGGAGGGAGCGGGGCGCGGGCTGGCGGGGAGCGGCGCGGCGCGAGCAGAGTTGACTATATATGGTCAAAGGCAGGGGAGAGCGGCGGGCCGCGCGGGCGCTTCCTGGTTCGTGCCGCTGGGCGCGCGGGGCTGGGGCGGCGGCACCACCACCACGAGCGCCACAGGCCGGTCCGGACCCAACCCAACCGGAGGCCGCCAGAGGCCGGTCCGCCTGCGGGGCTGTGCCCACCGCCCTCCCCAGACCGCCCTTGCTAGTGCCGGCGCCCGCGCAGTAACAAGTGGGCGAGGATGCCGTACGAGATCAGTAAGCACCGGGGCTGGAGCGGCGGGGCGCGGGCTGCGGAGGGACGCGGGGTGGCGGCGGTGGGGACTCGCCGGCCGGGGTCCGGAGGCGGGCGGTTCCTCCTGACAGCAACAAGTGACCGTGGCTGCCGGCGGGGGTCTGGCTGCTGGGCTGACGTCCGGGAGCGGCGGGAAATTAACACCTCGTTTTTATTGTATTTTTCCTCCCTGCTTTCTCCTTTTCCTGTAGAAAAAGTGTTCGCCAGCCTCCCGCAGGTTGAACGAGGCGTTTCCAAAATTATCGGAGGTGATCCTAAGGGCAACAATTTTCTTTATACCAACGGAAAATGTGTCGTCATCAGAAACATTGATGTAATGTATCCTGATTTATTTTGTTCCGTAGTATAAAGCTTTAGATAAGTTTTGTTTCCCAGCCCTTCTCCTTTAATAGCCTGTGCTTCCTTCATTCACAGTTAGTAATTTCAATTGAGGTCACAAATCTGTGATTATCAGCAGGGGAATAAGTAGGGTGCATGACTCAGGCATAAAACCATTGGCAATGACTCCTAAAACCTGTATTAAATCTCAGTAAAATGTGCAGTTCTCTCCCTCTCTTTGCATAGAATTTGTAGACAAGACTGGTATATTCTTGTTGGCCCTGTTTATCTTCTGAAGTATTGCTGTTGTGAGGTTGAATGTTGTGTTTGCCTAATAAATGAACTTCCCTATTTGCTGTGCTGAGGCTTTAGCTTCTAAGAGAAGCAAATGGTTTCAAACACCTATCTTTAAATGCAGTAGTCCATAGCTTATTTTTTTCCCTTCCTACCCTCGGGGATTCAAAACATTTGTCAGTTGCTTGACTCTCTGGCAAACTGTTTATGTGTTGAGTTCTCAGCCCTGGTTACAGGGAACTTTTCTCATTGATTGAATATTAGAATGCCCCAGTTAATGTTTTCAGTGCTGTGGAGGTTTGGGGCTTGTTGTTTTGTTTTGGTTTTTTTAACTTCTCTGCTGGTAACTAGAGGAATGTTAAGTGAGTCATTTAAATGATTTCTGTTCAAAGATGGCATCCCTTTGAGAAGTAGGAAGGAAGCGTTACATGTCTAGGCTATTGTCTTGCTACTGGTTGTCGAAAAATACTTTTCTTCACAGTAAATGTTTGTTCTTTAGAAAACCAAATCCTCCCCTAGATTTAGTTCCCCTGTTACTGCAGATGTGGCCTGCGGGGGGGCAGGTCATACCTCTCTGGAATTTTTAGGTCTCCACAACAACGGATTTGTTTATGGCTGCTTCTGTAAATCACCCTTGTAAACTGATTTTTTTTAATTACTTTTTTTCCTGATTTATCTCATGACCCCTGCTATATTCAGACATTTTTTCATTGTCATGCTGTAATACAGAAGTGCTGCTAATAACTTAATTCTTTGCAAGTTTCATGTTTGGTATCAGTTTAAATTCATCCACTTAAAAATGAGCTTGTACTCTGGTTTCAGTGTCTCAGTATAATGTTGTCATAGTGTTTCACTCTTGGTGTTAAGAAAAGTTCAATTTTCTGAAACCAGAATCCCCAGTTAAACACTGCAATGGCACACAGTGTGATGAGAGAAGAGAGAAAAGCCGCTCTGCTTACATTACACTTTTTGCCCAAGTTATGGATTGTGACTTCCTCCCTCGTACTGTCATTAATGCTCATACGACCCTATTTTGGGGGTTAAATTGGAAGAAAACAAATTGCTTTTATCTTCCTGAACTAGCTGATTGAAGATTTGCCCAGTGCAAATGTTGGTCCCAGCTTGAGCCAGAATGTAGTGCATGTGGCAAGGTCTGAGTACAGGCGAGGTGGGATTGTGGGAATTCAAATTTAGGCTGTTTAAACTCTCAAGGGAAGCTGAGAATGGAAGGCATAAATCCTTCAGTTTTATGGTGTAATTTGTGCTGATACACAAACTTACCTGGCTGTTAAGGATAGTCTGCTGCTGTTAATAATTGACAGGTGACACTCTGCAGACAACTATGGAACATACTGTAGCAGTGACACAGAGATTGACCCAAGCCTGTGCTATGGCTTGTGTGTTGGAGCATGCTGTAGTTTCTTCACAAACCAGTGTGGAAGTGTGTCCTCTCTTAGCTGAGAGCTGTGTCTTCTCTGAAAAATACGGAAGCCTGTAATAGTTTGCAACATCCAAATGAAATACTAGGAGATCTGTGTGTAATTCCTCCATGAACAGTTCTCCAGTGGGGTGGTTGTACTCTAATTGAATAACATTAAAATGCAGTGATCACCTTTCTCTCAAGTCTGAAGCTATCTAGTGTTAGCTAATCAGTGGTGATGAATATGGTGCTCAGGGTTAATGCTTGATCTTTGAGCATGAGCTAGAGACTTCTTTTAAGAATAAAAAGTCCTGTCACAGTGCTGGAAAAGCACTGTGACTCAGAAGGACTAGTGATATTTGTAAGGTTTCATACCTTGTTAATATTTTATTGTCTTCATGTGTCTGAATCTACTCTGAAGCTTGGGACTTCATCTGCTCACTTTCATATATGGCTCTGGTTTCAGTGTTTGAAATAAGCCACATAAGCTCACGCTTGTTGAGTGTAGTATTAGGTAATGTGTTTGTCCCAACTAACAATATAATCTTATCCTAAAATCTCTTTAGAAGTGACCCTTTTTTGGGTTTTGATCTGAAAGACAAGTTAAAAAACTGACTTTACAAGCAGAAATGATGTTATCAAATAAACAGCATTTAAATTGGGAGCTTTGACTTATTACCTGGTTTCCTGAATGTGTTTACAGTATATTAAATTTGGGAATCTATCTTGCGTTTAACCCCTTAAGTCAGTCTGTTAAGTCCAGTCTCTCATCACCTTAGCTTTCTGGCCTCTTTGAGATCCTTGCTGTAAAATAGCAGCTGCTAATGAACACCACTGCTAACAAAGTGTGGCAGTTTTTAAGCTCACTGAACTTGTAGATGATGCAGTTACAGAATGGGGAAAACGTTGTCTTGTCTTGCATAGATAAAATTGAGTTGCACACAAAATGGAGAGTGACTTGCATGCTGTAAATGCAGATGATTGTGACTTAAGTAGGGCTATAATGCACTCAAGCAATGTATAAAAAGCAGGAATGAAAAAGAGCTGCTTCTTGCATGAGTAAGCTGTATTCTGTCTCCTGAGATGCAGCAGTAGTGCAACAGCAAGATCTCTTGCAAGCAGGAGACTGTCTGCTTTCTAACACAGAGCGGGTGTTTTAGTTTTTCCTGATTGGATGTCTGAGTCATACCATAACATCAAGTCGTTTTCTGGTGTGGTTGAATAAATCTGTATTAATTATAGCAGTTAAAATGGACTTCTGTTTTGACCATATGAGTCAAATTTCTGGTGCTGGGAGATATCTGTTAACCAGTAGAAAAATTCTTTTAAGGTATAGTGTATTACTGTTGTAGCATACGTGCAGTATATTTGGAAAACATGTAGAACATCTTTTTTACACAATTCACTTGAGAGCAGATTTTTGCCTTGGTTTCATCCTTTTGTTTTGTATAGTACCTTTGTAGTGTAACATTACTGATCTGCTGAGACAGAGTCAGTTTTGTCCAACCTGAAGCATCTGAAAACATTTTAAGACTGAAGAGAGAAAATTATGATGGAGTGGCAGTGAATTTCTTCCTGAACTCCAGTACATTTCTTGATAGGAGGCAAAACATACTTTCTGGTGCTAGTGTACTAGCTTTTTAACCAGATGGCAATCGGCAAGGAAGAGCAAGCCTCGTGCACCTCACTGGTCATCTTGAGTACATGGTGATGTTTAATGGCCATGCAATCTTGTTAATGGTATGCTTAATTTTCATACTCAACTATAATAGAACTTTTGGATGTGTGGTGCAAAGCACAGCTCATGTTTAATGTTCTGTTTGGGTAACTACCTTACCTGGGCCTGCCCCATAAAAAGGAAGCCTGATGCTTGGCCTGTTACTTTGGAGAGTGTTTTTCTACCTTTCAGCAGGTTTTGAAGAGGAAAGGGTCGCAGCAATTCTGGCTATTAGAGGAAATATATTGTGTCAGTTGTTAGAAATTAGTGTGTTTTAGTGGTACTGGAGAGCAGTGTTCAACAATGTGCAGTGCACTGCTCAGTTTTAGACAATGGCTCAATTTAAGCTGGAAGGAAGAGTGAGAAAGCAGGCGTGCAAGGAGAAATTCCGAATTTTATTTTTGAATATCTGGTTTTATTCCTTTGAAAACCAGGAAATACAACTTGGTAACTTTTTTTTTTCCTTTAAACTAGAATCCTGCAATAGCTGACATCTACACTGAGCATGCCCATCAGGTTGTAGTTGCCAAGTACGCTCCCAGTGGATTCTACATAGCATCTGGAGGTAAAGTATTGGTGCGCATGCTGTGTGAGATATGTGGACAGAGCTGTTAAAGTGCTTGATGGAGTAGTAACGCTTCACATTTATGTGTAGAATATACATGGTCAATGTGACATGCTTCAATGGGATTATGTATACATGCCCGAGGGAGGAATGATTTCTGTATTTGTTCCTCTAATCTCTTTCTGAAGCAGTGGGTTTAGTGACACGCTTGGTCCTTTTAAAATTTATTATTTAAATCAGAATCCAGAAATGAACTTTAAATACTCAGTGAAAAGTGTTAAAGAGAACAAATCTTAGTGTAATGAAGACTTGTGCAGCAGAATGAAGATTATTTCTGAAATACAGGACCATTGTTTCTGTTTCCTAATAAACTTTGATACTTTGGGAGCAGGGCGGGTATTCTAGAAGAGTTCATACTGCTTTCTTTTTCCTCCTCCTTTCTTCCTGACTTAACTTGGCAAGACTTGGCATGACTTTCCTTAACATTTGTAACCTGAACTAAAAAAGCTTTCTTTGGTAAGTTGGCAGGGGAAGAGGCTGATTCTCAGTTTCCGTGTAATGCATATGAATCAATAGTCTGAGAATGGGTAACATGGATTTCTACAGTATGAATTTCCTGGATTGTTAGTGGAAATGGCTGCAGTTTTTAATGACTTACAAAGAATTAAACCCTTTTTAATAGAAGCTTGCTTCAAATAATTGATCTTTTTCAGGAGAACTGGTATACAATGGAATAGTAATAGATACGATACTATAGCTTCCATTTCTTAACGATGTTTGCAGTTAATCTATAGAATTTTTTAAAATCTGCTTGCCATTGTCAATTAGAAATGCTTAATAAGTAGTGTGCCCAAATACAGAAATACTTTCTAAGTAATGTATCTGAAAATAAAACATTGTGATTATGAGCTGCTTAGAAATTGAGTCCAGACTCATGCACAGGTCTTAGAGTGGCAGTTTCATAGCAATTTTAAGGGAACAGTATTTTTTTAAATGTGAAATATTCTGTCCTCCTTAGCTTCCTGTATATCAGAAAGCTGTACTACAATGTGTACCTTTTGAGCACTGGGGAACCTTTAAGAATACTGGCACAACTGTTTTGGAGTGGGTTTTTTTTGTTGTTGTTGTTTAAATTTTTTTTTTCACCCTTCCCTGTCTGAAAGGAATGAGAGCCAGGATTTTTTTGGCTCAGTCTTGTGTGTGGACCATATGTCAAATTTAGTACCTTCTTAAAATCCAGTTTGCATTCTTTATTCTACAGACATGGTGCTCTAGGTTTGTGCTGTACTTAACTCTCAGAATAACAGTCTGTTTTGTTCTTTTAGCCGTGTAGATTTTCAGTCCTCTCTAAAATATATAATATACAAGTAGCCTGATCTGTGAAGAAGCTTTTCATTAATGATCAGCTTAAGGAAGCTCCTTGCTCCTAGGGCTGTATTCAGCTGACTTTTTTCAGAAGTTGTCTGTCATACCTGACTAAATGAATTTAGGCAGCATTATTTCCCTTAAAAAGTGTCTCCTCTCTGTCATTTAAAAATAGTTTTGTGATACTGCTGAGCATGGGGTCTGAAGATAGTATCAGGCCGTTTAGGCTGTTCCTAAGTATAACGCGTATGATTAATTTCTCTATCTATAAATCTGCATTAGCCATGCAGCCTGCATTAATACTTCATGTGCTTGATGAGACAGACCTTTGGCAATATGCTTCAGGGCTTTTATGGTAATTTCTCTTACTGCAGTCATAACAGATGTAGTAATGGGAGATACCACCACAAAGTTAAAGCTATGTGTGTCCTAAGTGTTTGCTCCATCTATTAATAGATAGATTTTGAAGTCCACATTAAAATCTGCTTCAACAACAAATTCCCTCTGTAAAATGGAGGATTCTGCATCTGTCCTTTCAGGAGGAGTGGAGAAGATGAGTTCAAGATCAGGTCCCAAAGATACAGGGTTGCTGTATGTTTAAATTGAACTGTAAAGATGCACCAGTAATTAGCAAACTAAACTCAAAAATGTTCTGCTGAGGTGAAGGGTATATATTTTAGCATGTGGTTTATTCTAAAACAATGGCTTCTATGAAGGGTCCAATACACACAGAATTTGCTGTGTGGTATTCATTAGAGATGCATAAACCTGTCTGTGTACAGAACAATTTCTCTGGTTGTGGTACTGCACCACAGTAATTGCTCTGAATAGAAGCAAGCTCTAGGTCTTAGTTATACTGAAAGGAAACAGTGTCCAAGAAAGCTTTCATTATGTTAAGTCTTAAATTGTTATGACCTGTATTATATCTGCTGCTTGTGATGTTACCATTTTTGAATAGTCTGTTGGATTCCTTTGTAGTAATCTAGGTAGTGCCAGTATCCACACACAACATTAAGTGTGTGCATGCTTCTGTACAAAAGCATGTATGCTGATGAGTGTGCATGAATCGCGTTCTATGGGCAGAAATCTCTTTATGTTTACATATATCTAGTATTTGTATGCAAAATGGGTTTGCTTTGAAGGTACAGAAAAGCTGAGGTATGAATTTTAGTGCATTAGCCACTGTCCACCGGATTACTCTCTTATTGTAGACACAGGGTGGCTTCGCAGTGAAGTGTGAGTAAGTGATCCTGTAGCTGTTGGGGTGTAGGGGGTGGTTTGTTTTTTATACTTAGCACATATTAGCTGAAAACTAAATTAGAGTTCCTACCCTCTTACTCTGCAATTTTTTCATGTCTGTTTGCAGAAGTTGTGTCTCTGTTGTATTTATCGCTGCATGTCTTGAATGTCAGTATCTGGTTAAAAACATAGTCTGGTGAAACAGCTGTAGTTTTCAGCATTCCTAGATCAAGTGATTTGTAGTAATTGTGGTAGGGTAAGAGAATAGGTCCCTAGTACAAGTGTTCAGTGTAGCTGAAAATCTGTATCCTGACAGATTGCTGAATCATGTGACTGAGCTATGCTGTAGAAACAATAGTTATATTCTATTTTATTATGGCAGATGTCTCTGGAAAGCTGAGAATCTGGGATACTACACAGAAGGAGCACCTACTGAAGTATGAGTATCAGCCGTTTGCTGGAAAAATAAAGGACCTTGCCTGGACTGAAGACAGCAAGAGAATTGCTGTGGTTGGAGAAGGAAGGGAAAAGTGAGTAATTCTTTTCTGTGTGTGTATATGTATATACGTATACTGTAAACCTCTGTATTGTAACAAAGCAGGTTCTTTGCACAAAGCTTTTAATTCTTCGAGGGAGGAAAGTCATGGCTTGTTCCCTGTTTAGACTTCAAGTTGTGCTGTTCTGTGGCAGAATTCTTTGTGCAGTACTTGACAGCTGTAAAACTACTTGGAAAATACAGTTTTGTTGGAACCTGCTCAATTTAGAAGTTTTGTGGGTCTTGTTTGCCTTTTAGAGGTGGGTATTACATTCAGTGGTAAATCTTCAGTGTGCCTTTTAATGGATTTATTTATTTTTTTTTTTTTTTGTCTAATTCTGGTAGACTAGGAAGGGAGAACCACAAGACAATTCTACCTCTTATTTCACCCCTCCCAAATTGAGAGGACATGATTGAATAAGAGTGAAAAAAATTCAAGAAAAAAAGGATCTCTGACTTTTTTCCCTCAGGAGCACACCCATATTTTTAGGCCTTGTTATGGTAGTTAAGAGAAAATCACAATTGGTGGTCCTTACCTGACAGAGATTCCCATTACAATCAGGTTTGTGTCCTTTCTTCTATGTTTAAAGGCTGACAGAGAGAGTCCAGACCAGGTAGTCTTACGCTGAAAGGCCTGAAAAACATACTGTGGTCCTATTCCCCGATCCCCTGCACCATTTTTTTAATTCCCATCGTGTACTGTGTTTGGAATTTTGAGAGAAATTCTTTGTCCTCCATTGCCCTCTCCACCCCTGTGTGCCCCTGGGTAAATGCTATGTAAATTTGCTCTGCTACTTCAAAAACTCTGGTAGTTTCCTGTTAGGTGGATGCACTTTCAGTCTAGAATTTTGCTGATGTGATTCTGCAGAATTTTAATAGCAATGCTCTGACAGTTTATTACCACTTTACTGATTATACTGTTGTGGTTTTGTTTTGGTTTTTTTTAAGTTGATTTTAAGTAAGAACTGACAAATGCTGTTATAACTATTCTTCCTTAAGCCTTTAAGTAGTAATAGTTGTAAGAGTGATGGTACTCAATCTAGGCTAAATAATCAGATGTCATTGTTAGCCTAGCTTTCTGCATTCTGTGTAGTGGCTAGGCAGATGGAATAACTTACTGCTTTCTTTTATAAACCAGCAGACTTACTGGAGAATATCTTTAGGATCTTGGAATTTTAGAAGCTTTATACGTCAAATTTGCTTGTCTGTCCACTTCAGCAAATCTCTCCTATTGAAGATTAGATTCTCTCTGTGGCACGATCTCAAATAGCCTTCAGGGAACTATGATGCGCTTGCATGAGATTAACAAGATGACCTAATTTCTTTTCTTTAAGTGCACTCAAATCTACTGTTAGCAGATTCTTAAGGAGTTAACCTACACATAATTTTTATGAATTGTAGTTATTATGTGCTTTTCTAACTAGATTCGGAGCAGTATTCTTGTGGGACAGTGGTTCTTCTGTTGGCGAGATTACTGGGCACAACAAAGTGATCAACAGTGTGGACATTAAACAAACAAGACCATATCGTCTGGCAACTGGCAGTGATGACAACTGTGCTGCTTTCTTTGAGGGACCACCATTCAAGTTCAAGTTTACCATGAGTGTGAGTTTAAGTTTAGATGTGGCTCTGTTGAACCATGCGACAAGTTGACCAAAAGCTTTCCAACCAGGTTGCAGTTTTTGTCACAAGTAGCTGTTAGAACAAACTTTTGAGGGATAACTGGTGTCAAGTAGCTTTCCTAAACCTATACAACTGGAGGCTTGTGTCAGGCCAAGAAACCTGAAATAAATGATTGTTTAAAAACAAAACCTCAAGTACTTCTTCAGATCTCTTGTTTTTTTGGCAATTCATCCTCTTTGATAACTTAAGAAGTAGGGTGTTTCATTGGCCCTGTTGGTGCTTTCTGAGCTCTGCTTTCCAGTGCAGACATGTAGAAGTTCTTAATATTCTCCAAGGTTCTAAGGTACTTGATTCAAGAAATGTGGTGATGTGAATGGAGTTTTCCAATCTGCTAAAGAGTGCTCAAATCTGAAATCCCAGGGCAGCTTAGAAGGGCTGAGTGTAGATGTTTGAAAACGTAACTGATTTCTACAAGGAATGAGTATGTAACTTGTGTGGTCAATTTTCTGTTTCTATGTTCCTTTTCACTTTTTCACTTCCTACTTATTATTCTACTAGTTAAAATCTCTAATGTAAATGAAACAAAGCCTGGAATGACCATGTTGAAGACATTCATTGTTACTTGAGACCAAAGAAAATAAAAACCCAAAAGCTTCTGCAGCTGTTTCTGATGGCAGAACACATGTCTATTGCCTAAAAAAAACAAACAAAAAACAACTACCCCACAGCAACAAAAAAGCACGCACAGAAAAAAAAAAAAAACCACACAAAAACCCCCACAAACCTATTGCAGAGATACTGGATGTTATTACAGTAGGAAATTGAAAATGCTTAATTTGTATTTTCTTTTTAAAAACACAGTAGTAGGCCTTTTGGTTTTTTTAAGTGTGTGCCTTGAGTAGTCTTTGTGCACTGACTTTAGTAAGGATTCCATTCCAGTTCAGGAAGAGGAATTGTTTTGAGCTTTGCAATCCAATGAAATGATGTGGTTGCCCAATGTATTTCTGAACTTAAGTTGATACTTGCATTTTGCTAAGCTGGTTCTCTTGGAATTCTGAAGTCTTAATTACTTACCAGTGCTCCTTAGACTAGTATGTGATACAGTCTTCCTTTTAAAGTGATATTTGAGTTGATACATAGGATTCTGCTACAGGCTGATATATGGTTTAGATTAGAGCTTGAGGTATCATCAGGAAAAAATAAATCTGTAGTTAAAAGAAAGTAGGTTAGAACCTGCCTTTCGTAATACTAAAAATAGCCTCCCAAATCTCTTTGCATGGGAGCTTTGGCCTCGTTGTGGCGCTTCCCTATTTAACGTGTGTTTTCTAGTTAGCATGGTTTGAATAGTCTCCTACTTGTAAATGGTCTATTTGGGGAGCATGTATCAGTCTTGCCTGATTACTTCACCACTAATGGAGTCTCCCAGAAATGGAAATCCAGTAAAATAATAATTTATTCTTCATGCCTGTGCTTTTTACAATAAGAAGGATAAAGTACTCTTCTATGCATGAAACTTACTTGTGCAATGAAGCAAGAGTCAAAATCTGTAGAATGTTGCAGAAGAACTTAGTGACCAGTGGGCAAGAATCCCATGTTTGCATCTAGGCTGCAGCTGAGGGTTTTTTTCCTACCTGTCCCTGAAACTGGGTACTCGCTCACCTGGTGGCCTCCTAAGTTGTCTGAGATACACCAGTATTGATGTTACAATTTGTTCCATGGACTGTTCTTGATCCCCATGATCCTCTTTAGACAAAAGGCTAGACTTCTTCTCTAGCAGTTCTCTACAGCAGGCATCTCCTACACAGCTAATTTGTGGCTCACATGTAAGAGAACTTGATTGTTACTGGATTATCTTTTATGTAAAAAGGTCTGTTCTTATTTTGTGTGCTGATTGTTACTTTTTTTTTTTCCATACAGGACCATACACGATTTGTGAACTGTGTGAGGTTTTCTCCTGATGGGAACAGGCTTGCTACAGCTAGTGCAGATGGCCAGGTAAAAAACAAAGGACTCTTTTTGTAGTGATTTTAGCATGAGAAGATTTTCTTCTGCATTTTGGAAATAGGATTAGTATTGTACAATCCATGCTGCTTCTTTTTTCATGCCAAGAAATAACTGGCTTAAACTTTGAAGTGTATTCCTATAAAGCTGTAGCAACTGACATCCACCAGAGTATTCTCACTCTGCTTTTCGCCCTGCTCCATCTCCCTAGCATATTGCTTCTCTTACATGTTCTTTTGGTAGGAACATACTAGATTTTTGGAATATGTATGTCCCTGTTATAATACTGAAGTCCAGCTGAAAATACTGAACTCACAGATAGCAATCCAGCTCCATGTAGGCTCCCCACTGATAAGGGCAGGCTTGATAATGACCTGTTGCTGTAGGTAGCTCCTCCATTGAAGAAGGCAGACTCCCGTGACTGCAGTGCTAAGCAGCTGCCATCACAGCAGGAGTCAAAAATGTAACATCATCCACAATTTCAAATGTCAGGATCCAATGTACAGAGTGGCTTTCTGTGATTATTTACAATTGTCATCTCATTTGTTTAGTCTTAAATATTAAATGCAAGAATACTTGTGCCTCTTGTTCAGAAAGCTAGTGTTTAATAAACATACATAACATATAACAAAAGAATGATCTCTGCAGTGCAAGTACCAGTATTTCAGTTCTTATATTTTTTCTGTTACTGCTTTTCTCTTTAAGTTACATGTCTGTGTGCTCTCTTAAGATTTTTGTCTATGATGGGAAGACTGGAGAGAAAGTGTGTGCTCTTGGTGGAGGCAAAGCTCATGATGGAGGTATTTATGCTGTAAGTATCGCTTCATTTGTACAAATGATCCGTAGTATTTCATTACCAAGTTCATGGACCGTGAAGTCTTGCAATAATAAATGCATTTGCTGTCTTGTGGTGACATTTGTTTTACAGATTAGTTGGAGCCCTGACAGTAGTCAGTTGCTTTCTGCTTCTGGAGATAAAACTGCTAAAATCTGGGATGTTGGTGCTAATTCTGTTGTCAGTACTTTTAACATGGGATCAAATGTATTGGATCAGCAGCTGGGTTGTTTGTGGCAGAAGGACCGCTTACTGACTCTCTCCCTGTCTGGCTACATCAATTATTTGGACAAGAACAATCCAAATAAGCCTTTACGTGTCATAAAGGTAGGTTAAACTTCTGTTGTTGCACTGGTTTCTGCAATAAATGACTCAGTGGTTGAAGTTGTTCAGATGAAATAATAACTTGAAAAATGGTTTTGTTAAATTAGCATTGCCAGACAAGCTATGTGTGACTGACTCTTGTAAGTCACATGAATCAAGATGTTAAAATGTTACATCCACGATACTGTGCTTTGTGCAAGTATACAGACTGGTTTTGGTTTCAATTAAGGTTATCAGTCAGGTTCATTGTAGCTTTTAAGCATTCTTAAAATGAGAAAAGAAATGTAGCATAGATAAAAAGCTACCAGTGATGCCTCATTCTACCAGAACTAGTGTATTGTGAACAAGGTGACTAGGGGTACTGTGCAGTTGAGCTTTAACTTTAGGAATTAAAGAGTTCCCTGACACAAGCACTCTCATGGGACTTTACATTTTTACATGAACTAGAAAAGGCGTCCCAGATTCTTGCTATTGATGCCATAATACTGACAGTTGGTGTGAGTACATGACCATATTTAGTCCTCTTCCCTGAATCATAAAGTGTATGAAAAGCAAACTTTTTAAATGAAAAGGCCATGAAAGTATTTTGGCCCGGTCTAATAAGGATATTCTCAGTGCCTATTCCTTCTCTTCAAGGAGTAGTATATGGAAATAGTAATCCTGCAACAGTTAAGTGACTGCACCATTAATTAGTGGTGTATTCTGCATGATTTTTAATGCTTGTGAATAAAATAATATTATTTTCTGAATAACCTATAGTTCTTCTCATATAAGCTGATTTATGTATGTGATAAGATGAGAAATCGCCTATCTGTAACTATTACTTGTCTCATTCACAGGGTCATAGTAAATCAATTCAGTGTCTTACAGTGCATAAAAATGGTGGAAAGTCCTATATTTACTCTGGAAGTAATGATGGTCATATTAATATCCTTTGAATAATAGTGATATCTTTTCTGACCCATTAACATGCACCTCTCTTTACAGTTGTGTTTTTCCCGCTTGTACTGAGATGTGTTTTTGTAGTTGTGTGACACATGGATTGTTTCCTTTATTTGGTATCCCAAATGTTACTGGGCTGTCTCACTACTGAAAAAAAACTTACACTTTTGAGACTCTATTTTAGTCCTGTTGGTTTCTGGAGCAAAACACTGGGAATGCTGCCTGATTCTCAAAGGGCATGTTAAGGGCTGAGGCTGGGGTGTGTTCAGCTAGAAGATTGTTGGCTTTTCTTCAGTGTTCTGAGGCTTAGAAATTAAACTGCAGTCCTTCATCCTGCTTGCTGTGGTGCGTTGAAATGGTGTCACTTTGGCATAAACCATTATAAATATAGGACTCGTTTCTTTACAAACATGTAGTATAGCGTTAATAGTTCAAATTGATGTTAACCTAAAACATCAGGGAAAGCAAATGTTGCAGGACTTCTAACTTTAATTCTTTTAGAAGTATTTCCCATTCTTGGACCTAATGCTAATTGTTCCACTATCTGCTGGGATAGGTCATTTAGCTCATTACAGAATATCAGAGGTTTGTTTTTAATTAGTATTTTGAGATTGTGAGGTTGGTTGAACCCTGAAACAGGTTGCCCACAGAGCTTGTAGAGTCCTCATCCCTAGAGATACTCAAAACCCAATGGAGTGGGCAGCCTGTTGTAGCTGACACTGATTTGAACAGTGGGTTGGACCAAGCAATCTCAAGAGGTCCCTTCTAACCTTAGCTAGTCTGTCAATTATTTAAGTTTTTATGATGCTGTATCTGACTGCACCAGTATCTTCAGATGTTCCTTAATTCTGTTATGCACATTATTGGGATTCTGAAACCGGAGAGAATGATGGCTTTTCTGGGAAAGGCCATACAAACCAGGTTTCTAGAATGGCAGTGGATGAAATGGATCAGCTGGTCACCTGCAGCATGGATGATACTGTGCGCTATACCAACCTTAGCAAGAGGGACTACAGGTTAGTTAAAATGTTGCCTCTTATTGTAGTATTGCAGCCCTAATTGTTCTGCAGCAAGAGTTTTCTTGATTTACATGGTAAAGGATTTTATGCTGCAATTTATTCAGGTTTTAAGTTACCATGGAAACTGTAGAAATGATTGCTGTACCAACCTTGCTTTTTTCTGTGACAACAAGAAATGCATCCCAGACTTTTCAGTTTGTCTCATCCCTTCCACAGGTTAGATAGAGATCTGACTTCCATTGGGTGGCTTAGTTTGGGGGCTGTGGGAAGGGCATTTGTTATATATTCATAAATAACCACATTTATTACCAATATTACTGGGTAGGAGGGGTGGGACACAGCTGTTTCTTCATGGAAACTAGTTAAAGCAAAATACTTCAAGGAATCATATTAAGATTACCTACTTAGTTTAAAAATTTAGGCTCTAGTGTAGTAACATTGACTTTCACTTTGAAGGTATACTGCCTGATCAAGATACTAGTGCTATAAACAGTAAACAGAAGGAAACTTTGCAGATTATTTAAAACACAAAAACATACTATGCATGTTCTTGATCATTAGTGGGTGGTTATTTGAATAGACAGTTTTAAATAATGGTGGGCGTGGAATAATTTTTGTGCTTTGTCCTTCCTGCTCCTTTACCTCGGCACATCTTCCTCCAGTGGCCAGGATGCTGTGAAAATGGATGTTCAACCAAAATGTTTAGCTGTGGGTCCTGGTGGTTATACTGTAGTTCTATGCATTGGACAAGTAAGTATAAACATGCAGATTATCTACTCAATTGTTCTGTTAATAATGCCATGCATGGTGACATGATGGCTTCTGACAAACCTGTTAAGTGGGATCACCTTGCATGTCTGCAGAATTTCCTAGTAAGACCTAGGGGGAACATAATTGAGCAGGATACTTGATAGGCCTTTTTGCATCCTGTATCAATTTGGTAGTCTTATCTATCCACTCTCGTGTGGATACATCTAAATTTGTTGTCGATACAGCTCTGTACTGGAAGGCTACGCCACTCTGAATCATGCTCTTGCCTGATCTGTTCAGTGACATGATTTGTAGGAAAGAATGTCTTGCTTCTGCATTTTTCTTTGGGTTTTTTTGGCAACTAATCCAATTAACTAATGCTGTTATACAGCATAGGTAGCTCTAGCATTCTTGCCAGTAGTATTCAGGTCATGCAAAATCAGAGAGATTGAATCAAGGCTACCTTGTATCAAAGCAGGCTTAACTTCTAATGATTTATGCTTTCTGTATGGATGCTAGTTTTACACCTGGGATTTTCAATAGTGTTATCCAAACCTGTTTTCCATGTGAGTTATAGTTCCAGATGTCCATAGTCTGGGACTGCATAGGAAATAGCTCTTAAAATTTAACATTGCGGTATTAACTTGCTACTAATTTAGTTCTGCCTCTGTTTAACAGGAAGGGAGTAAGCATTGCTAAAAATGCTGTTTTGTCCAAGTTTCTTCCATGTTCAAACCAAATGAGATGAAGCTGAAGGCAGTTGAGCATGCCTTGTACTACCTAATTTAGAGCACATCAGCAGTGTGAGTTGAAGATGTCCCTGCTCATTGCAGGGGGTTGGACTAGATGACCTTTGAAGGTCCCTTCCAACCCGAACTGTTCTATGATTTTACTCCAGTACAGCAGATTAGTTAGTCACCACGCATTCCCTTAAGATCAGAGTATAGTTAACTTCTAAGCAATCAGAATGCATTTGTATTTATGATTAAGCAGTGTGACTTAGTCATAGTTTTGTATTAGGCACTTTGAAGAAGGATTCTTAGTTTCTGGTTTTCCATTTACAGATTGTCTTGATGAAAGATAAGAAAAAATGTTTTGCAATTGATGACCTTGGCTATGAGCCAGAAGCTGTAGCTATTCACCCTGGAGGAGGTACAGCAGCAGTGGGAGGAACGGTAAGGTTGCACGTCCTAAAACTTGCACTACTTTTAACACTGGAACTAGTAACAGAAGCATTTAATAATAGGTGTGTTGTATTGAGAGGTAGTAGGGGGCAGTTGGTAACAACAGAATTGTAATAAGCAAACTGTGTGCAATTGGAGTCCCTGGACTTTCATCCCCCAGGTTCTCCCACCATTGTTACCGAAAGTTCATTTCATTTTTTTAATCTTGCATTTGCTCTTTTCAAATTGTCATTGTTTTTACCCAGTGTATGCTTCAAAGTATGCAAATTCTAGAAACTGGGTCTATATTATAGACTTGGTGGATTGTAGCCAGCATAAATGGTAGGTTCTTTAACCAATTCTTAATATAAGCACTACCAAATAGAATTGATACAAAAAGTTCCAGAAATTGAGTAAGCCTTCCTCTTTCTACTCTAAAGTGATTTTTGTACCTTCCCCCCTTCTTCATTATTAATTTGCAGGATGGGAATGTCCGTTTGTATTCAATCCAAGGAACCTCTTTGAAAAATGATGAGAAGTCTTTGGAAGCTAAAGGTCCTGTTACTGACCTGGCGTATTCTCACGATGGTGCCTTTCTTGCAGTCTGTGATGCAAACAAAGTTGTCACTGTCTTCAGTGTCACTGATGGCTATGCGGTAAGAACTGTTGTAACAGGAGTTTCATTTGTTTAAAAACAAATTGGCATCTCATGAATAAATATGTTGCAGTGAAATATAGTGTGGCTTCTGAGAATTAATTGTTAAATCATTGATGCATCTCTTAGAGAATTTGTGTGCGTTTTTGTAAAGTGGACAACAACTTCATAAGAATCACGCAGTACAATAAAATCTAACAAAGTAAATAAAGCAGACTTGACAGTAAAATTCTGTGGGCTGTGGCATGCAGTTCCATGGTAAGAAGTGAGCAAAGAAAGGGATACATTAGAGCAGGGAATCTTGCTTTATCCTTCAGTCTAGTGTGTTTTAACCAAGAACCAAAAAATGGGCAATTTCCCCTCTTCAGCTGTATCAGCCTGTAAAGTCACTAAGCTTTGACTGAAACTACACTGAAGTAAAAACACAGGATGGTATTCCACAAAAACGTCTCATTTTCTAAATGAAAGCTTTTTACTTGTAGAAGCATCTGCGGGGTTATTTTAAAAGCCTCTAAGCAAGAAGGGAGTTGTTGAATATGCACTTCACAGGTCCAGCTTTCATAGAAAAAGTCTTAATGTTTTTTACAAACGATTTGGGATTAATTGGCCTGATGACTGTTTAAATGGCATAAAATGAAGTCACCACTTGGTTTAGGGCATCCATGTGCACCTGAGATGTACGTTATGTGGAGTCTTGCGGTAGCTTGTTGTGATACTACACGTTAAAAGTCATGATTTCCTAAAGTAACCTAAACTAACACCACCATATCTCTAACTTTCAAATAGGAACATAACGTCTTTTATGGACACCATGCAAAAGTTGTTTGTATTGCCTGGTCACCAGACAATGAACACTTTGCTTCTGGAGGCATGGACATGATGGTATATGTTTGGACTGTAAGTGATCCAGAGACCAGAGTCAAGATACCAGGTACATTTCCTTCAAAATCTTGCTTTTGAAAATTGCAAGTAGTTCTTGAAATCCAGCACTGTATCTGTTTTCTAGTGGTAAGCAGGCTCTGAATGTTCCCAGACTAATTTAGCCTCTGTTAATCTCTGTCTTGCTACAATGGCAGGAACTCTTCTGTTACGTTATTTTTTTGTAGTCACTTTTAAAATATGCTACTTGTATTTAATGCAGCTGAAAATCAGATTTGGAATATGTGCTGAAGTTATTTTGTCAGCATAGCCCTTCTAATTTTTTTGTTATTTTGCACTGCCTCACAGATGCTCACAGGCTACATCATGTAAGCGGCTTGGCATGGCTGGATGAACATACTCTGGTAACAACATCCCATGATGCTTCTGTCAAAGAGTGGTCTATCTCCTACAACTGAAAAAAGCCCTCTCTTTGGAAGGACCTAATCAGGGACTAGAACTACTGCAGTGGAACATAGCATTTCTCTTAAAGAATCTGTATTGGCCTCTGGGTCTGCTATCATATCCTCATATCTTTACAGGGTGTTCATATCTGTAATTAAATGTACTTCGAAAGCTTTAGCCAGTAACAGTTTGCACATGAAAAGCACTTAAATTATGTCTGGAGCTTAATCTTTGTGCTGAACATTCCAGAGGCAACAGCCAAGCAAGTTGATGTGAAAGATTCAAACCCAATCACTTGTTCTTTTCTAACCAAGAAACATGAGACTGTACAGCATGAGAGTAATACTTCTCATTTTTTCTAATTACAGAACATTTCTGTACTAACGGTCATAGTAAGAGTATTTAGTTGTGATCTGAAATCAATCCAGCTGTGTGCAGCTACTGTATATTGCTTTGCTTCTCTGTACTGCACCAAACTGTTGCCTCAGATTTTCTCCTCCAGATAACAAAATGGGGTACATACATAATAAACTTTTTATGTATTTCATGTCAAAGCTTTGTGGTTTATTTTAAGGTGGAAGTGTGGGGTTTTGATGTACTTACTGTTGTGGGTATAATGTTTACAAATAATCATTGTGGCAATTTCTTGCTTCAGAAACACATTTGTTACTTTCATGAATTAAGAATGTCTGGTCATTTCAATGTCAGAAAAAAATGGTTCTGTTTCAAGGATTAAAGATATTTTCTGTTTGAAGGAGGAGAAGCATGTTATTGTTTAAAAAAAAAATCAGTACTCTATCACCTCTGAAAATACAGGAATTAAACAGTGAAGCATTGTTATGACTTGAAGTGATTTTTTGAGAAGATAGTGTTTGCTGAGTAAGTTTTATGCCTTTGCATGTGCAGAACAGTTGCATGGAAGCTGTTACCTAATGCGAACAGATCATGATCTTGTGTTTAGTTCCCTTCTCACACTCCACAACACCTTTAAGTGCTTTGAAGTGAGTGGGCCAGCAAGGGTGGAGGAGGAGGACATTCTGATGCAAAGTAGTAGGAAGGTTCATTACCATCTCTAGTGGCCAAAAGAAGTTGTTGCTGTCCAGAACTTTGGAAGACTATTAAAAAACCCCACTCTGCTCAGTCTACCACTACTCCTCCAGTGCTCCTTGGTTTTTATTAAGCTTTCCTTTCTGTGTGGACTTGTGTGTTGTTTTTTTTACCAATCATATTTCTATTGACACTAATTATACAGCAAATAAAATGCTTTTGCTGCTTCTCATACTGTGGACCATTGCTCAGTTGCTGAAAAAAAAATTTGCCTGTCAAAAAATGATTTGGTGAAATGCCTTTTTAAAAGGGAAAATGTTGATTCCTTTTTGGAAGTGGTGCTCGGTTGTCTTCTGGCATGTAAACCAACATATACATTAGAACAGTTAGCATAGGTTGTATCCAAGAAGCAGAATATTTTACATCGTGGTTTTTTATGATTACTGCATCTCTCCCTTAGCGATTTTGCATGTTTGCTTATTAACAATGCAAGGACAAGAGAAGTTTTGGAAAAGGGCATGTTTGAAATTAGGCGTTAGATCCAGATGAACAAGACTTCCCAGTGTCCAGCCCCTAAAGCTTATTCTGCTATTGTTGTGCTAGCTCCTGTGCAATTCAGCCATTGTTTCCCTAGACTGATCTGCAAGAGTTGCTATTGAATCTGCCCAGTGGGTTCCTGTTGTAGTTGAATCCCTGTCAAAATAAGAGAATGATAAGGGGGTGGGAGGAGAAAAGTTATGCAGATATCTGTGGGTGAAGAATTCACTGGCATGTCCTGCTTTTTATAAGAGATGGGCCTGCTAATGAAATGTGTTTTTTGAGGGAAAGGCTGTATTTCCTGGAGCCTCCTACCTCAACAAGTGGATTCTTTCCTGCATGTCAGAGCCTGTGCACCATGTTTGAAAAGTGATGTGTAGGATAAAGTATTTTTTGATTCCTGGAAGACTGTAATAGTGCTCGTGTGGAATGCCTGCTAGCTAGAAACCCTGTATTAAGACCTGTGCTTGGATGCCTGCCTGTGGGGTGGTTGCTCGTGCTTCAGCTTCCATTGGATTTGTTTATTGGCATGTGGCCTGAGCTCTAATTCCTTAAGGGCTAATATGGTCCTTGTAGTTGGATAGCAAAACCTGACTACAAAATTGAATATATAATCTTCTGTTGGACCAGATGTCATAATTCAGGCTGCTTGCTGATCCAGCATAGGCAGATAACAGAGTCGAAGGAGCCAGTTTTACAGTTCTGAATTACTGGTGTTTGTACCAGACTTAAAGTCTTGCAGTAGACTCAGAAGTTAAGAAATAGTGATGTGGCAGGAGCCCCTACCTACAGCGTGACTCTTGCTTTCTAATCTTGGTTGCACAAACAATGCCAAAATGGGCTTTTCTTTCACTGAACCATCCAGTGATAACTTAAAATGCCAGGTATAATCATGTTTTAATTGTTTTATTTTTTTTTCTAAAGGGGAAAAAAATACCAAACTCTGGCTTTGGCTGTATAAGGCAAAAGGATGCAGACCTTTCTGGAGGTAGCTACGTGGAAGCAGGGCATTGCTGAGTTTAAGCTTTTTCCTCAACAACCCTGTTTGGTGTGAAAACAGTAGATTGTCAGCCTCTGTAAAACAATGGGGACAGCCATCCACTGGCAGGGTGACTATAAAATGTATGTGAAGGAATGGAAGCTGTTCTTTCTGTTAGGCAAACTATTTCAGCTGTCAATTTTGTTTCCTAGTCTCTGTGAGCCATGTTCTTCTGCCTGTGCTGAGAGACGGTGTGGAGAGCAGCTGGGGGCAGCTGCTCCTGTGGCAAGTTATCAACCCCTTGACCTGCGGTGTAACAGAGGAACAGCAGGAAGAGACTGGGTGATGGGCTGTTGGGAGGTCCTCACTTCCATGGTATCCAAGGTATGTTCTTCAGCAGTAGTGTATTCATTGTAGTGACCTCAAAAGGAAATATGTGAGATACTTAACATGAATATGAAATTGAGGCTCTATTTTAATAGTTGTGACCATTTTAATGACAGTTCAAGCCCTGCCTAAACATGGCTACTCAAGTCAACTTACTCTTAAAGATTTCTGTTTCAAGCATGAATGTGCTTTTGCCTCTAGCTGGCAGTTACTGGAAAGCAGGTTTCACTTCACCATGACTTGGCAGCTTGCCTGCTTTGCAGTGAAAATGCAGCTTAATTAGGTCAGGGATAGATTTGGAGAACTAATGTGACCGGTAATTCCTCACAAGGCTGTGTTGCAGGGCTTCTCTCCCCATTTAACCGTGTGATTTAATCCTGGTCGCCTGCTTCATTTCTGCCATGCTTGTAGAGAACATTGGCCTTCCAAGAAGCTGGTCTACACTGTCAGCCAGAAACTTAACAGCAGCTGTTCTGTGGAATATCATCAGCAAATCCTAAATGAGATCTTTAAAGGGGAAGGTGAGGGACATCAGAAATCCATTTGGAGATGGAAGTTGTTTGTTTTGTGGAAAGTTGGACACCTAATAGAATTATGGATAGACCCACAACAGATGTTCTGGCACCTCTGTTCCTCTGCTAAATACTTTTGCTCTTGACCATTAGAGCTTCTCAGAGTGAGGATAACTGCTTGCAGATCTTATTTACATGAATATTTTTCTGAAGTGAACTGCCAAAGCTGTGGAATCCTTCAAGCAGGCATTACATTTTTTAAAGCTACATTTCTAAGCAGAGAATCCAAGAACCTCTCCTACTACATGTGTTAGTATGTCACTGCAGATATTGTTTAATGGTTGCAGCACAAGGAAGGATTTGCTGATCAGTCCTTTTCCCTACAAAAAATTTAGCCATGACTCTCTCTGTGATGAAAGTATACTGAGGAGAAGAAGCTGCCTTCCTTGTGCCCGGGAGCAGAATGATGCAGTCAACTGGCTGGGCTGAGAACAAGTCACAAGTTCTCATATATACAACGGATGCTTGTGCTAAGAGGGCCAAGCTCGCTGGAGAGGCTTGGGAATGAAGCTAATCACTGAAGGAATAAATGGATGTCTTTAGCATGCTACAGGAAGTTCCTTTGAGATACCAATACTTTTACTGGCAGGAATGAAATCAGTTACACCAATTCACGGACATGTTGGTGGACAGGACCCTGAAGATCTCCTTCATCCCTCCATCTAGTCCAATCTCGTGTATGAAATAGGGCTATGCGCAATACTACACCAGGTCTGCTGTGGTTAATTTTCTAGCCAAGGCTTAGAAATCTTAAAAGGAGGCAGCCCCTTGAGTAATCTGTTCCAGTCAAGTTTTTCCTAACGTTCAACCTGAGACTCCCAAGCTGTATTGTGTGGCCACTGTCACTTGTTGACTTTTCTGCTCCTAGCAGGAGGAGGTTGAACACTATGGCCTTGGTATCCCCCTGGAATAACTTTTCTGTTACTACCTGCTGGCCACCAGTTGGATGCTGAGTTGTTGATTGCTGCTCTCTCAGCGGTGGTCCATTCCTCCAGCCCACATACCTCAGCTTCTAATGGAGACTGCTGTGGGAGGAGGTGTCTGAAGTGCTGCATTCTGTCTGTCCTTCCTCTCATCTGCATTGCTATCAGTGTGAAATGCATAGCTATCAAGTGGTCAGGTGTGACTGGCATGTGACAAGTCTGTGTTGGCTGTTCCTTTGTCCTGCAAGTATTTAGGTTTGAATTCCAATGGGAAGTGCTCCTTCATCCCTGCAGGGACTGCAGTGGAAGTGAACTGGCCCCCATGCCTGGGTCTTCCTTTTATTCAAAGTTGCAGCAATGAGTAGGGTACATCAGCCTTTTTCCAGCCAGCATGGCCCTCTGATGTTAGATGTGATTTTTTCATGGATGATTGATAGATAACTATCTCATAATCACACTGGCCAACTATTTCACCAGCTCTGGGTGGGTCCCATCACAGACAGCCCTATGGACTTGAATGCATCCAGTATTTAGGTAGTCCCTAAAATTGCTTCCTCCTGACAAGTGCCCGCCTCCACAGCACACTGACACACACAGAACTCTGGGAGCGAGCCCGTCTCTGAAGAGCTAGGTCAAAAGTGTTGAGTACTTGAGTTTTTCTGTTGTCTGGTGCCAGGTTATTTCCCCCATTTAACAACAGGCCCCAATTTTTCATTTAAAAAATGATGAGGTACAGCTGTAGTGTGCACTAAGTATCTGAACCACTGCCGTGTTTCTCTCCTAAATCAAGGACAGTAGAAGAAAGTTTCTTTTTATGGCCTAGTTGTCTGGGACTTACAGGGAGTATATTGAGTTTAAAGAATATTGCTCACTTTCAAACATGTTCTGAAATGATGGTCTTTATTTCTGAAATATTCAACCATGTAGCTGTAATAGCATTTACATCCCAATGAGAGGAGATTTGCAGATGGCTGTAGCTTCATGAAGTTCTACAGTTCATGGTTCACACTAGCTCTCTATAAGCCAAACTGAGAGACATGCACACAAAGCACAAGCCAGGCTCAGCTGTTTTCTTTTCCTGTTCTATAGGTTCGCTGGGAGCTAAGTATTCTGCATATGGAGCTGTCAGCATCTGCAGTGGGGTTATTTACTGTTGGTCAGACCAGCCAGCCTGTGCTGTGGGCAGTCAGCCCTTATTTGTCTGCGAGTTAGACGGGTTGGTTCCAATTCCCCTTGGAGAAAGATAAAAGTTTGAAGTGCAGTATATCTCCGACACCAAAAGGGATTTCTTCTTGGTTACCCAGAAATGCTTGTCATTCCCGATTGCCTGGTCTGCATGATTGCAGCAAATCTATTCCACACGAACAAATGAGTCATCCATATTTAGCAACCCCTGAAAACATGGCTTATCTACATTATTCAGGCTGGGTTGTCAGAGGATCAGACTACCTGAGGGTTGCTTCATGTGTCAGCCAGCTCTCGGTTCTCACCTGTTGATTCGCTTTACTCTGTAAAGCTTGGGTGGCATTAAAATGGGAAGGGGTGAGTCTCCTCAGGGTAGCCAGGTGTGAATATTTAGGCTAAAAAAATATTAGCAGGTGTCTATGCTGTGATTCACATGCCCTGAAGACAGGCCAGATTTCTGGGTTGGCATAGTTAATCTTTGTTTCATGTACTGTGTTGTCTATACTCAGAACGCAACCTGTGCATGGTCCATACTGCAATTTAGTGGGTTGCTGTGTATATTTTATGTCCATTTTATGTCCACTGACCCACAGAGGGCAGCAGTGGCTTGGTGCTGCTCCGCTGGGATCTCAGCATCACTATTGTAGAGACTTCAGAGGTGACGACTGCACGCAGGTACGACCCCACAAGGCAGGGGTGGTGGTTTCGGGATGGGGAAATTGTGCAGTTAAGCAGCTGCAACTTAATAAGTTAAAGCATAAGGTGCTTAGACACAGTCTTTCTACGGATTTCTCAACAGTATCTATTTGGAGGTGTAAAAGGGTCCCTTGTGCTGAGTATTTTTTATAATGTTCATAGAGAATACACTGCCAAACAGTTAAAAAAACCAAATCTTGAGTGCATGCTGCAGACTAAATTGTGCCTCAGTTTACAACTACAGAAACACCTGCAACATATAAAAATATAAATAGAAACATCAAGGTAAGGAGGGGGTTAAGAACACACCTAAACATATCATACATGTACATATTTGACACTTCCTAGGCTTTGACAGTAAGGATGAAAATAATACCTATAAATGGCAAAAAATGGCTAACTAGTAGTTGCACCTTTGCAACCAGTAGTCACCACGTTCTAGGACAAGATTTAGTCACCAGCATTGCTCTGTACAAAAGAGAATTATATTTATTAGTATCAGAAGTGACAAAGGGTTAAAGAACGTTTTTATAGTTACATGTAGTAATCTTAGATTGCTGGATGAGAGGCACTCAGTGCCGGGACACACTGGGATTGCTGGTGGCCATGGTGACCTGCCAGGCTGGGGCTCCAGCACCAGGTGGCAGAGCAGCACTGCCCATTGCGTCTCCCACCTCTGCTCTTCCCACTATTCTCAGCTGATTGTTCCATCCACGCTGACACTTCGAAATTATTTCTGTTTCGGAAATAATGTCCCTGTTCCCATGTCTGATTGCAACCTGCAGCACATGCAGTCACAACCATAGTTTAAAGCCTGGGTGAAACACAGCTCATGTCTCAGTTAGGTCCATATGTGCTACCCAGCTCTTCTGTTGCTGTTCATTTACCCAGCGCTGCAGGGTATTAAAAAAGATATTAAAAGGTAGACAGAGTCAGAAATATGCACTCATAAATTTTTACTATATTTATATGCCTGTGTTTAATGGCAAGTGTGTAAAAAGCTTTTCTTATAAGAGCAGAGAAAGTGATGCCTTGTGAAACTTGAATCAAAAACAAGATGATGAGTCTTCAGTTTGCAAGGCAGGAGAGAGGAGCTGATGGGAGAAGATGAGTGCACTGGAGCTTTGGCACCTGTGATCATTGAAGGGGTTGAAAAGTGCTAAGAGAATCAATGAGGGGCTTATCAGTTAAGAAATACTAAAGCTGAAAACAGTTGAGGTTTGTACAGTGCCTTTGATACTAACACACAATATGAACAAATGAGCCTTTATTTATTCAGAGGACCAGATCATATATGACTTAACCAACAAAACAAGTTAAACCAATTCTCCTTTATTATGGTCAACATAACTTGATTTATAAATATTTAGGTTAACAGAGTCAGTGAGAGCAGAAGTAAAACCTGCAGTGTATAACAAGGCAGCAAAATAAATTGTACAAAGAGCTGGAACTGGAGAGAGTTGCTGACCCTACCGTGATAACCATGAATGTGCAGAGAACATCACAGCTGGACTGTGCAAGAGTCAACGACCAGCTGAGCCAACAAAGGACTGATATGAAGGAAAGGTCTTTCAAGGTGGTTAGATTACAGCTCTTGTCAGATGAGTGCTATTCGGTTTTGCTGACTGGTTTGGTCACGCTGCAGAGCCAGTCCTGCGGTGGCAATATGGGCAGGGCCTCCAGGGCAGCAAGGGTTGTGCCATCAGCAGATTGCTGAGAGACACAGGGATAGCACCTAACCCAGGAGACAGCACTTGAACTGACTTATGTCTCTCTCAGTAGCACAGTTGTCTCCATGTTTCTTCATTATGCAGGTATGCCTGAAAAAATCAAAAGCACAACAGCTGCTGAATCATAGAATCATTTTAGTTGGAAGAAACCCTCAAGATCATCGAGTCCACCTGTTAACATAACACTGTCACTAAACGATGTCCCTAAACATAACACTGTCACTAAACGATGTCCCTAAGAACCTCATCTACCTGTCTTTTAAACACCTCTAGGGATGATAATTCAACCACTTTCCTGGGCAGCTTGTTCCAATGCCATCTGTCCTGCTAGTGACAGGATGGGTTTAGCTGGGGCTGTGCTGGCTCTGTCCATGTTGTCTTTATTTAACCAGGGTGACCAAGCATCCAGTATTTGAGTTTGGCAGAGGACAACACCAGTCTGGTGTGAGAGGTGAGTGCTGGTGGGACCAGGATTCCCGGTGCTTGTGGCTGCTGGAGGATGTGGTCCCAGGCAGCAGGAGCCAATGGAGGAGGCCATGCAGGCAGCACAAAGGGGACAAGGCAGCAAGTGCCCAGGTAGTCTTCCTGTGCTGCTTGGCCCAGGAGTCCCTGTGCAGCTACAGCTGAACCCAAGTTAGCAGTGCCAGAGGTTTGCTAAATAAGCTGACAAAACCTGGGCTGTGGCAGCAGAAGCAGCAGATGTCACTATGTGATGTCACCTCGGCACCAGGAAGGCACCAGGTGGAGAAATGTGGGCAGCAGTCAGAACTGTGCCCTCAGAGAGGGAGCAAATTTTGGGACAATGCAGAAGGGAGTGAGGAAAAGAGGAAGGAATGCAAGGTGTGTGCTCAGCCTGAAAGAAATGGTGGGTGGTGGCCACAGGAGAAACAAAGGGAGGCAAGGACAGGCTAGAAGGAGGCAATAATCTGCTTCCTATCTGCACTGAACAAGAGGTAAAGGGGTTATATTGCAGTAAATGAGCTTTATATCAGGCCTAACTCTGACTCACAAATTGTGCTGAGCCTGCTGGGACAGTGATCCAGCCTGTTCCCCCCTCCTGGTGCCCTCTGGCCTGACATGGGCAGATGTCTGGGGAAGTCAGCAGATGAGATGGTTTGCTGTCACCCATCTCTCTCTGCACCTGCCTGGTACCAGGGTGACCCTTGTGGAAAAGGCAGCAGCCCCAAAGCCATGTTACAGGGGGACCCTTGGGGACAGCAGTAGTGGCTTGTCCTCACATACGGGTTTTGCTGCATGGGCATCGGAGGTCTGGGCCACCTCTACTCCTGTGGATCATCCGAAGAGGTGGTGTCGTTGGGAAAACGGCGTTACCCAGCCGGGGTGACGAGCACACGGCAGCGCAGGTGGACTCTCCTGTAGGCACTGTCCCCAGCCAGTTCTCCGCGGTGCGGGGCTGGGGAGCCTCTGCCGGGCGGCGGGAGGATGGAGGACGGAGAGGATGGAGGACGGAGCGCTGCTGCCGCCCGGTGGCCGGGCCGGGGGCACCTCGGAGGAGCCGGGGCAGAGAGCCCGGGAAGGTGCGAGCCCACCCGCCTTCCCTGCGGGGCCACCGGCTCCCCCGGCGGTGACCGGCAGGGGAGCGGGGGTGGGAGAGGGGAGGACTCGCTGCCGTCTGGCGCGGGCTCCGCTGGTGCTCTGCCCTCCTCCTGCCTGTCACGCTGCCGCTTTCCTGTTCAGCGTGGTCCTGCACTGCCGCACGGCCACAGTTCACGTGTTCATAGAGAATTCTACATTTTGGCTGTTTACCCCCCGAAGAGGAAAAGTTGAGAGACAGATCTGGTCCCTTGACACATGCAGGGTTGCCCAAGTCCAGCAAAAACTGGATGTATAGGACTGCAAGGACTGCAGCCCTCAAAGCACCCTACAGATCTCAGCTGCTGAATTGCACCCCAGTCAGGAGGGCAAGTGTCTGAGCTAGGCTGGACACAGATTGCTGAGAGATTTGAACACCATCCTTATGGGATACATCCAGAAAGTCAGAAAAAGTCAGTGATGCTCCCACTGAGCTCTCCCAAATGGGACCCAGTTTGTGCCCGTTTGTAGCCAAGAGCCACATGCTATAAAATACCCAGGAGCTGCCCAGCAGAACTAAGTGGTCACAACAGTGAGTTTCAGAGCTTTACTAAACTCATAAACCTGTAATCAGTGAGTAGATGAAAAGCAGTGAAGTACAAGTAATAACTAAAGAAAACACACAATATTTTGTTGCAGGATTTAGTGTGAACGAACTGAAAAGAGCATAGACCTTGCTGATGCTTCAAAGACTAAATGCTTTAAAAAGTGCTGGTGCCTCTGAAGGTGGGAACACCAGCAGGAACACAAGTTCAGTAAGAGGGAAACAATCTCCCAACAGACACCTTCTTTTACTAGTCTCCCATTATACGCATTATGGTACTCCATCAGGAAGGTGGACATAGTGATGTTTTCTATCGTACTTGCTTCTGGTAACAAAGCTGATGGGAAGTCCCATCTCTTCTCTCACTTGTGATGCTTCCTGTTATATTTCCTGTGCATTGGCCTACACTGTAGTGCAGCTTTCACCAGTTTAGGTCTGTACTGTCTTGTAAGCTTCTCACAGAATCACAGAATGTTAGGGATTGGAAGGGACCTCAAAAGATCATCTGGTCCAATCCCCCCACCAGAGCAGAAACACTTAGATGAGGCTACACAGAAACATGTCCAGGTGGGTTTTGAATGTCTCCAGAGTAGGAGACTCCACAACCCCCCTGGGCAGCCTGTTCCAGTGTCTGTCACCCTCACTGAGAAGGAGTTTCTTCTCAAATTTAAGTGGAACCTCCAGTTTGAACCCATTACCCCTTGTCCTACCGTTGGTTGTCACCAAGAAGAGTCTGGCTCTATCCTCATGACACTCACCCTTTATATATTTGTAAACATTAATAAGGTCACCCCTCAGTCTCCTCTTCTCCTCTTCAACCAGCTTTTCCTGCTTCTGTAGATTTAAGCTACTCCTTATGCTACCTTATCATAGAAGCATAGTGAGTGCTATTAGGGAAGACCTTTTTGGGACTAAACAGACAATGTATTGAAGTCTTGGATGTGAACGTCTCCCTGTTGGGGCTGAGCTGTAGAAACGTGGGCTGCGTCTGTCAGGAACTTGGTAGGCTGGGGGTGTGGAGTTCTTCCTTCCTCAGCTCTTTGCCTCCAATAAAGGTTCAGCCAGTTTCTTCACCTGTGTGCCTGCTTTTATTTTCTTTTCACTTCAAGTAACCTGTGAGTCCTATAAGGCAATGGGCTATGCAGAGGCTAGGGATTCCTGATTACTGGAAAGGCCTTTATGGTGTAATTACTTTCTTTAATTGTATAACACACCATGTGCCGGCTGGTTCTTCACTTTGTGCACAGAGATACTGAAGGAAAGCAGCAAGCAATCTATCTGAATAGTCAGTGGCCAGAGTGAAGGGTTCAAGGGAACAGGCCTTCCAAACAGGCATTTAAAAGTCAGCTTATGCCCTCTCAAGAGCAAACCAATGAAGAGAGCTCAGCATTCTTTCCTCTCATCACACTTGTTCAACATGAGCCTGCAACCCGCTGTATTCTCAGGGGTATTATGCAGGGACCCATCTGCATCTGGCAGATAGCTGGGCTGGAGAATAAATCTTTGATCTCTGAGTCCTGCTTTATCTTTGCAGTGATGCTGGCAGGTGTTCACTTGTGATATGCCACAGAACACAGGTTATGTGTGTCCTCTCTGCTGGCTGTGCAAAACCTGGGTCAAAGGAGCAGCCTGTAATCAAACACCCTGCCAAGGGCACAGACAGCAGCTCAGCTTATGGGAAGCTGCTCTTTGAGCACCTTGAAGGAAGCTGCTCGACTCTCTACGCATGGGGCACCTCTGGGAGTGAACTGCTGGTTGGTTGTCACCACAGAGCCAGTTGCATTGCACAGGAGAAAGCACCTTTTGGTTTCAAGATAGTCCCCTAGAGTACTTGTGCTTTTTCAGGTGTCATGCCCACCTGGGTGTTCATTCCCACCCATGGTGATTCAAAGATGGACTTTCCTTTTCCTACCAGTACAAGTTTGGCTCAGACAGCTCCTAAGAGTACATGCTCGCTGCAGAGATGCTGTCTCAGAGCTATTAGCCAGCTTTTGGTTGTTCTTTCACTGCCATTGTGTCACATCAGGGTTCACCAAGGCTGGGCTGACACTACTGGAACTGAGGCTATAAGAGCTGTGTGGTTGCTGAAGAGTCATTTGCGCAGAAGTGCTTAAGATCCTGAGTAGCCAGTTGGAGCCACGGGGCATGGGGGGGGTCCCATCCTAGACCCCGTTTTCTTCAGCAAGCTGAGACCACCATGCTGAACATCCTGGGTAATGCCAAGGGGAAAGATGCCTGCAGGCCCTCAAGTTTAGACAGGGAATGGTGACTGGAAGTGTGGGATTTAATGCTTTATAGCTGATGTGGAACCCAACAGAAAATTCTGTAGCAGATGTGTGGGTGAATATGCACCCACACACGTGCACATCTGCATGTATTGCAATGGAGGTTTAAGAAAACAACACCCTGCAGAGCAATAGTAAAGGTTATTCATAATCAAAGTAAGACTAGCAGATCGAGAATATTTAGTTATTGAAAAGAGGCAAAATGACCATTGTCTTGTAAAGGGCCTTGTAAGGTTCTCCTACACCTGCTTTTTTCTGCTCATCCGGAGTTGCACATGCTACTCAGCGAGCCAGTGAAATACTCACTGAGGGCCACTGCACAGGTACATGAATACAAGAGAGCTTTCCAGTGTGTTAGGAAGTATGTATTTATACACTTACAAATGCTTATGGAGACTTATTGTTAAGTTCTACAACACAGTAACAAGTGTCTCCTAACAAGCTCAATTTCAGTCTGCCCTTTTCTAAGATGCACTTCTCTCCTTCACCTTCTCCTCCTCCTCAGATTGATTTATCTTGATGGACTGGATAGGGAAGTGAGAACATTCAGAGCTGAACTTCCAGTCCTGCTCAGTGCAGAGACTTAGTCTGTAACAGTTTGTAGGTACCTATTAGGGACATCAGAGAGGTGAAAGCTGACTTTGTGGGGTGCAATTGGATTGACGCGGAAAGCTCATCAGAAGGGATTTTTTGCAAGTGTTAAACTGCTACGCAATTAGGAGTCGAAAGATACTTGAGCTACACTAAAAGAAAGGATGCAGCCCTGTAACTTGGGAAGTGGAAATGACACAAAATCTGCTGTCTCGTGTTGTCCCGCGACCCCTTCCCTCCCACAGTGATGCTGACGGTGGAGCCTCCAAGCTCAGGCTGTTCCCGGGCAGGCGCCAACCCGAGGAGGTCCGGACCGCGTGTCGGTGCCCAGCCGTGTCGCTGTCCAGCCGGGTCACTGTCCCGCGGGGTCACTGTCCAGCCGTGTCGCTGTCCAGCCGAGTCACTGTCCCGCGGGGTCACTGTCCAGCCGTGTCGCTGTCCAGCCGAGTCACTGTCCCGCGGGGTCACTGTCCAGCCGTGTCGCTGTCCAGCCGGGTCACTGTCCCGCGGGGTCACTGTCCAGCCGTGTCGCTGTCCAGACGGGTCACTGTCCCACCGGGGTCAGCCCGGACGCGCTCCGATCGGGATTGGTCCGCCCTGCAGCCGTTCCGTGGCGGGAGGGGGGAGGCGGGGCCTGCTGCCGGGCTCGGACGGGACTGGCTCGTACGCGGGATGGGCGGGCGCATAAACGCCTCCGGTGCGCGCTGCGCGCGTTTGGCGGCGCGTGCTCTCGGGTGAGGCGGCAGCGTCACGTCGCAGCTGCGGGTGTGAAGCGCGGAGCGGCAAACGGTGAGCGCCCTGGTGGGGCCGCCCTGACACCGGCTGTTGCGGGGGGAGGCTGGAGGGAGACGGACGAGGTGATTTGGGAAGGAGGGCGGGGGACGAGGTGGTTTGGGAAGGAGGAGGGTGAGGTGCAGCCAGCCCCCCGGGCGGCACAGGGAGATGTCGAGACTCCGGGCGGGGGAGAGAGCGGCGCGGGGCGGGAAACACGCGCGTGGCTCTGAGGGACGAGAGCCCCGGGCTGAGCGCTGAGCGGGGCTCAGGTGCGGGCGCCGCTGCTGAGGGTGAAGCCCGCAGTGACTCCAAGGCAGAGGGAGGGAAGCGGGTCTGTGGGGACGGCGCCGAGTCGGGAAGGGGAGTGCTGGAGCGGCGCAGTGGGGCGTTAAGAGGTCGAGGGGAGGGGCTGCGGTTCCTCAGGGAGGGAGGGGACTGCACCGAGTGGGAGTTCAGCAGGAAACGCTGAGGTATCGTGGGGGTTGTGGTGCTGAAGGAGCTTCGGTGGGAGGGGCTGAGTTACCTCAGGGGAAGGAACGGAGCCGGACGGGGGCCCTTGGCCAGGAAAGGCTGAGGTACCGCGGGGAGGGTGCGGTGCCGAAGGAGGTTTGGCCGGAAATACCGCAGTGCTTCGGGCGGGGATGGCGCCGAATGGACTTAGGCGGGAAGGGCTGAGGTACCTCACGGTAGGGATGACATCGGTGGAGGCTTCCTCAGGACACACTGAGGAACCTCAAGGAGAGGGTGTCATCAAGAAAGGTTTCAATGGTAAATGCTGAGGTACTTCAGGAGTGATGGCCATGAGGTGTGGCTCCAAAGGGAAGTGCCAAGTTACCCTGGGAAAGGGATGCTGGGGTCAGAACCTTGAAGTGCTTCAGATGGGTCAGGAATGTGTTTACGACAGAAATTTCTGCAGTGATGCATCTCAGTAAGGTGGGGGAGAATGGCAAAACTTAGATCAGACCTCCTAGAATTTCTTCAGGCTTGGGGACAGAGGTGTTCAGGTTCTTAATGCTGTCCTGAATATTTATTTCTCTCTCTCTTGCAGCACCTGATTGAATGGAGAAGCAAGTGGACAAGAAGTTCCTGTGCCACAACACAGATAATATTGATTACTCTCAGCTTCAGAGACCTGGAGAACCATTTCAGTCCTGCCGTTAAGCAGCCTCTGCCTATACACTTCTCCCAGGGGAAACACAGATTGCCAGTAAAATGCCAGATCAAACCACAGGGTGTACACTCTGCAGCTTTCAAGCCCAGTTCTGTGTTAGCTCACCCTTGCAATATTGTGCTGCACACACAACTTTGACTTGCACTGGCTGTTGCAGTGTGTGTTTGGCTTTGGTGAGGACAGCGCGTGTTTGTCAACAGTTAATACAGGGTGGAATCTTAAGGAGAAAGTGTAGTTTTCCATTCTAGAAGTCGTTGATGGTGATGTGTTATTGTGGAAGATTTCATGGAGGTTTTTGGTGTTGAAGTATTATTGCAGGATGAGTGGATTTGTGAGGTTTGTCTATGAGATGCAGTTTAGAGAGGAAGGACTGGAGATTTGGGCAGTTTGTAGGTAGGTTGTGGGTGGTTGTCAGTTTAAGAGTTGGAGGTTTACAGGTTAAGTGTAGGGTAGAAGGTGAAGTTGGCCTTGCCTGGGTGGTGCAATTGGATGAGTGTGGAAAGCTGATGAGAAATGGGCTTCTGCAAGTGACCCCAAAACCTGAAGATCCATCTAGCAGCTCTAGACATTTTTCACTTCCTGGCAGGGCTGGGAGGACCATGCATGCCTAGTGCAGTGAGGCAGGGCAAGCTTGAACCTCTGTAAAAAACAAACAGTTAAGGACCATGGAAATTTGTATTCAGTTATGACATCTATGACATTAAATTGGGCTTCAGCCTGAGAATGGCAGGTGGGGAAACTACTCCAGCAGAGGGGCAGAGCCAAGGCAAGGTGCCCTTGGTGTAGGCAAGTCTCAGCCCCCAGGCTCAGCCCCCATCTGAATGTAGGGTCCTGGGGTTGGTGTAGCTCAGTCCTCTGTGTGTCTCTTGCAGTGGAATATCTCACAAAGGAGAAAACAAGAAAGAAGAGGGAAGTAATGGGCCTGCGAGTCAAGAGTGAGGAGGAAGACAGGCATCCCAAGCTGGGGAGGAGAAGAATGTCACCCTGGGCACATGAAAGGATGAAGGGAAAGAAGATCCTGCCTGAGTGCCTGGCTAATGCTGGCCTCACAGGAGTCTTGATGTGGTGTGTTTCAGCAAGTGCCAGGGGTGACTGGTAAACAAAGTCTTTGTGGGGGACATGCAGGGAAGCTCTGCTGCTGTGAATGGGCTGGGTTTTTGGGAAGGCCTGTGTGGGAGGCAAGGGCCAAAGCAAGGTGGCCTTGCTGTGGGGTGTGGGGAGGTGTCAGCTGCTGGACTGAGCCCCTGTATGACTATGGGCCTCAGGTTGTTGTAGCTCAGTGCGTCGTGGGTCTCTCTTGGGGTGGAGCAGCTTGCAAAGGAGAAAGCAAGAAAGAAGAGGAAGGTGGTGAACCTACAAGTTAGAGGGATCAAGAAAGAGGATTGGAGTGCACCTGCGAGTCAAGAGGGATCAAGACAGAAGAGAAGGAAGGTGATGGACCTGTGAGTCAAGAGTGAGGAGAAAGATGGGCAACACTGAGTGTGACAGCCCAAGTTGGGACTTCAGCATCAGCTGCTGTCAAGTTGGGATTGGGCTGTTGGCTGGGATTTTGGGAGGTAGGGAGGGTGGGATTTTGGGCTCCAGAGTGGTTGAGGGAGGGGGTGGTCGTCTTTTGGGAGTTGTCCATCTCTCCTAGCCCTTGGAAAGGGGCAGCTAAAGATGGGGAAAGAGGATCCCATGTGGGTGAGAGCCTGGCCAGTGCTGGTCCCACAGGGATCTTGATGATCATGTGGTGTGTCACTCTAAGTGTCAGGGTGACTGGCAAACAAAGTCTTTGTGGGGGGCATGCAGGGAAGCTCTGCTACTGTGAGGGGGCTGCCTGGGGGAAAGGCTTGTGCAGGGACCAAGGCAAGGTAGCCTTGCTGTGGGGTGTGGGGATGTGTCAGTGGCTGGACCCATGTGACTGTATAGACCTGGGACTGGAGTAGTTTTATCCTTATGTGTCTTGGTTGGGATTGAGCAGCTTGCAAATCAGAAAGCAAAAAAAAAAATGTAAAGTGGTGAGCCAAGACTAATCAAGAAGGAATATGATGGAGGGCATGCAAGTGAAGAAGAATTAAAAAGGATGGCAGTGGAGCTGCTGGGAAAACACAAATCAAGACTGTGGAGAGGAGGGTATGGAAGCCCAGGCAAGTCAATAAGCACCTGAAAAAAGATAAAGAGAGTGATGTGGTGGTCCAAGAGATGCCCCCAGAAGAATAGGATGGCAGAGAGGAGAGCCCTGGCAGGTCAAGAGGCACTCTGAAAAAGTAAGAAGAGGTTGGCAGGGGGGAAGTGCCCTGAAAATGTGAGAAGAGAATGGAAGGGGGACTGCCCTGAAAATATGAGAACGGTATGGTGGAGGGAAGCACCCAGAAAAAGCAAGAAGAGGTTGGTGGGGTAAGGCGCACCAGTAGATCAAGAGGCACTCCAAAAAAAGTAAGAAGAGGACAGTGGGGAGAAATGCACTGGAAAAGGACAGCAGGAAGGAATGACATGAACAAGTAGGAAGAGGATGGCAGGGGTGAGTGCAGCAGCAGATCAAGAGGCACCCTGATAAAAGTAAGAAGAGGACCACAGGGGGCAGCACCTCAAAAAAGTGAGAAGAGGATGGCAGTGGGGAGCACACCAAGAAAGTAAGAAGAGGACAGCAGGGGGAGCACCCAGAAAAAGCAAGAAGAGGACGACATGGGGAGCGCACTGCTGGATCAAGAGGCATCCCCCAAGAAGGGAGAAAACCATGGTGGGGAGGCAGCACCCCAAAACAGAGAAGAGGACAGTGTGGGGAGCACCCCAAAAAAAGGACAGCAGGTAGGAACAACAAGTAATAAGAGGATGGCAGGGGGGAGTGCAGTGGCAGATCAAGAAGAACCCTGAAAAAAGAAGAGAACTGTGGTGGGGCGAGCACCTTTAAAAAGTGAGAAAAGGATGGCAGTGGGGAGCACCCCAGAAAATATGAGAATGGCAGGGGGAGCACACTGACAGGTCAAGATGCACCCCTAAAAAGGGAGAAGAGGGCCATGATGGGGGGATGGCCTGAAAAAGAAAGGAGGATGGGGAGTAGCACCCCAAAGAAATGAGAAGATGTTGAGGGGAGCACAGCGGAAAAGGGAGAATAGGATGGGGGACAGGGAGTGCCTTGAAAATGTGTTAAGAGGACAGCAGGGGAGAGCACCCTGAAAAAGGGAGATGATGGCAGGGGGTGCACCTGAAGAAAGGAAGGATGTTTGGGGGAGCACACAAGGTCAAAAGGCACTCCAAAAAAAGAAGAGGGTGGGTGGTGGGTAGCACCTGCAATAAGGGAAAACAGGACGGTGGGGGGGAGTGCCCTAAAAAAATAAGACTACAACTGTGAGGGGGAGCGACCCAGAAAACCACAAAGAGGAGAGTGGGGAGAACACCCAGAAAATGTGAGAAGAGGATGGTGGTGGGGAGTGAACTGGCAGTTCATGAGGCACCTTGAAAAAGGGAGAACAGGACTATGGGGAGGAGTGACCCAAAAAAGAAGAGGATGGCAGGGGGGAGCATCCCAAAAAAGCACAAAGAGGTCAGCAAGGGGGAGAGCATCCTGAAAAAAAAAAAAAAAAAAGATAGTGGGGGGGACTGCCCCAAAAAATGGAGGATGGCGCTGAGGAGCACCCTAAAAAAGTGAAAAGAGGATGGCAGGAGGGAGCACAACAGCAGCTCAAGAGGTATGCCCTGAAAAAGTAAGAAGAGGATGGTGTTGGGGGAGCACACCAAAAATATGAGCAGAGGACAGTGCGGGGAGTGCCCTGCAAAAGCGTGAAGAGGATGACCAGCAGGAGCAACCAGAAAAAGCAAGAAGAGAACTGTGGGTGGGAGTACACCAGTGGATCTAGAGGCGCCCCAAAAAAGAAGAGGACGATGGTGTGGAGTACCTTGAAAAAGAGAGGACAATAGGGGGGAGCTTCCCAGAAAAGCATGAAGAGGAGAGTCGGGGGAGCACCCTGAAAAAGCAGTGTCCTGGTTTTGTTAAAAAACAAGTTTCTCTTTTAGTGAATTTTTGCCTGTCAGCTAAAGCCTTCATATTAGCTGCATTTTCCTGGAGAACCCGACACATGTTTTGGTTAAACCTAGCAATGGAATGCAAACTTATTGATAAGCACGGATGGACATCTCGCAAGAGGGGCAATGAGAAAACTGATGACCGAGAGACTGACCAATGGTGTATAACATTCCATTCACGTGAATACTTCATATAAAAGTGGGAGATCAGGAGGATCTCGACCCTTTTTCCTTCTTTTCCTCATGGCTGACATTAGGAGAGGACCTTGCTGGTCGTCCCTGTGAACGGAGACCTAGTGAGAGACTGAATCCAGCTCTGGTTGGCTACAGAGTCTAATCCAGGACTTTGGGTGCTGGCTCTGCAGTTGCTGAGACTTACAAGATTGGTTTTGCATATTTTGTATTATTTTCTCTATTCTTATTAGTAGCATTAGTAAAACATCTTTAATTTTTCCAACTCTCTTCTCTCTGTCCTTCTTTCCTTCCCAATTGCCTGTCCTGAGTGGGAAGGGGGGAGAGGGAGGGGCAAAAGGGGGAAGTGGCGGGGAGAGGAGGTTAACAATACATCTGCCAGGGTTTGATTGTCACCCCGCAATCTTAACCCTCGACAAGCAGGAAGAGGGCAGCAGGGGGAGAGGACCTAGAAAATGTGGATGAGGATGGCAGAGGGAGCGCACTGGCAGGTGAAGAGACCCCTTCATAAAGTAAGAAGAGGGCAGTGGTGGGGACCACTCTAAGAAAGTGAAAAGAGGACAGCGGGGATAGGGCACCCTGAAAAAGTAGGAAGAGGAAGGGGGTGGGGAGCACATTGGCAGATCAAGAGGCCCCCCCAACAAGGTGAGGACAGTGTGGGGAAGCATCTGGGAAAAGTAACAGGAGGACATAGGGCCAAGCACCCCAGAAGTGAAAGAAGAGGATGGGGGGAGCACCCCAAAAGTGTAGGAAGAGGACAGCTGGGGGAAGCACAACAGTGGGTCAGGAGTCACCCCAAAAAAGGGAGAAGAGGATGCTGTGGGAAGTGACTCAAAAAAGTAGGAAGAGGACAGTGGGGGACAGCCACAAAAAAAGTCAAAAGAATGGCAGGGGGGGACACCCCGAAAAAGTTGGAAGAGGAGATGAGGGGGAGCACACCGAGTCAAGAGTCACTCTGAAAAAGTGGAAGACAGTGGCAGGGAGAGCCCCAAAAAAGAGATAACAATGGAGGGGAGTGTGCCAGCAGGTCTAGAGGCACCCTGGAAAAATAGGACAGTGAGGGGGAGTGCTCTGAAAATGTCAAAGGAGAACAGCATGGGGGTGCACCCCAAAGAAGAATGAAGATGACAGTGGGAGGGAGCACACTGGTAGGTCAAGAGGTACCCCAGAACATAGATGAGGACAGTGGGGGGGATACCCCAAAAAGATAGGAAGAGAACAGCAGTAGGGAGCACACTGGTGGGTCAAGAGGTGCCCCAGAAAGGCAAGAGGAGGATTGTGGGGGGGACTACCTTGAAAAAGTAGGAAGAGTGTGGTAGAGGGGAGAGCTCCAAAAAAAGCTGATGGTGCTGGGGAGCACGCCAGCATGTCAAGAGTCATCCTGGAAAAGTGAGAAGACAACAGCAGGGGGGAATATACCAAAAAGTTGAGGGGGAGGAGGGCGCACTGGAAAAGCACAAATAGGACAGTGGGGATGAGTGTACCAGTGGGTCAAGAGGCACTCTGAAAATGTGAGAAGAGGAAGGCTGGGGCGAGTGCCCTGGAGATGTAGGGAGCAGATGGGGGTGGGGAACACACTAGTGGGTCAAGAGGAGTCTCAAAAAAGTGAGAAGAGGATGGTGGGGGGAGTGCACTGGCATGTCAAGAGGTACACTGAAAATGTAGGAAGGGGATGGCGGGGGGAGCGCACCAGCAGGTCAGGAGGTGCCCTGAAAAAGGGAGGACAGTGTGGGAAGTGCCCTGAAAAAGGGGGGACAGTGTGGGAAGTGCCCTGAAAAAGCAACAAGAGGACAGTGGGAGTACCCTGAAAAAGTAGGAAGAGGATGGCAGGATGGAGAGCCCTGAGAAAGAAAGATGATGGTGGAGTGGAGCACAACAGTGGGTCAAGAGACACCCCAGAAAAGTAAGAGGATGGCTGGGGGGAGCACCCTGAAACAGTGAAAAGAGTATAGCAGGGGAAGCACACCAAAAAAGTCAGAATGAGGGGGGGCATACCCTGAAAAGTAGGAAGAGGACAGTGAAGGGGAGTGCACTGGTGGGTCAAGAGGGGCCCCCAATAAGTTGGGGGGGGCACCCTGAAAAATTGAAGCTATTAGAAGGTGTTGTAAAACCTGAAGAGGTGTCAGTAAGGCACTGTAAGGCTCACAAATTTGGACAGTCTGAAATTGTGATTCTGTGATTATATGAGGTAATTGTAAAGCTGACAAAAAAAACACAAAGAAAGTGGCCAGTGGAGTGATAACGGGTGCCCTGATTCCACAAAACCCATATGAGAGCACATGCTATGACAGCAGATGTTAAAAGATACGCAATTGGACTTAAAATGCAAAGTTGTGCTAATCAAATAGTGAAACCATGTGTGATATATTGTAAAAATAGTCCTAAAATAGTGTTAAAGCCTCCACCCAGAGATGTAAAAAGAGGGAATTTTCCAGGATAATATTGTCAAATTGATTTTTCTGAATTACCAAAGTGTAATAATTATAGATATCTTTTTATACTAGTAGATACCTTTTCTGGATGGCCTGAAGCTTTCCCATGTTGGACTAATCAAAGCTAGGGAAGTAGCAAAGAAATTATTGAATTAAATCATACCAGGGTTTGGGGTTCCAGGCAGGATCTCATCAGATAGAGACCCACATTTTATAGCAGAAGTAATACAGATAGGAAAAGCTGTTAAAATGTATATTTCAGGAAACCAAATGCTCACTGAATACACATTGTTTTGGGGAAAAACTTTTGCATTATTACATAGTTCTATCCAGCAGAAAGCACCTGTATCATTGGATGTGCCTGTACCTCCCTTCTGACCTGCAGATCAAGTCTATCTTTGGACTTGGAAGGACAAACCTTTGAAAGAGCGATGGAAGGGACTCTGTGTGGTATTGTTAGTAACTAACACAGCTGTGAAACCTCAATGTCTGGATTCAGTGCAATAGAATACAGAAAAGTATAGAGACTGGGTAGAAATCAGAAGTGATCACTCCTTTAACATTCAAGAATATTTAATGGACTGCACTTGGACTGAAACAGAATGATACAGAATTTGATTGTATTGAGGTTTATTAGTATTGATTGTAGCATTAATAATAGCCTGTTTGCTCTGTAGATATCTGTTTAAACATGCATTACAGTTAACATAAGTATTTGCCTCTTACATGGTATAGTAAGTTCGCAGACTGTTGAATCAGGAAAATCCATGGACCCAAAATGTACCTTTTATGATAATCCAGAAGACAGTGCAGATAGCTAGCAAGACCAATTGCTGGGTATGCATACTCTTCTCAGAAAATTCAATTAAAGGGGTTCCTGTATTAGGAATACCTCTTCCTATTTGTATATTTTGGGACCACTTTTAGGAAAACGCTTCATTTGAATGTTGATCAATCTAAAAAAATCATGGTTGAATTAGAGGAGATTTGAAAGCATAACTGCAGGCTTACATGAGGTATAGAAAAACAATATCCCATGTGGATTTTGAGAAGTTTGGACATGATTGATGTCCTGGATTCCTGATTTACAGATGTGGATTAAGAAGTTTATTGTATTAGCAATTGTCATATGTTATGTTGCAGTCACTAAATGAGTTTAGAAAAGGTGGGACTTATTTGATATATGGATGTATATAAAGAAGTCCCAAAGTGGGCAATTATAGTCATTACCACTTGTAAGTATGAATCCTGTTGGCAATTGCTAACCTAAAAATATGTAAATCCTTGCAGTAAACAAGGTGGGCGATGATGTCTCATGCAGGGATGGCGAATTCTCCTCTGGCCAGGAAGACTGGGTTAAATGTGCCACTTTGTCTCTTTCCCACATTATGTTTTAGACTGTATTTCACATTATCGAAATAAAGCTTCCACCCCCTTGATTCTTATTGCATTAATAGAATTAATTATTTGAGCTTGTCCTAGTTAAACTGCAAAAAAAGGCAGCAGCCATGTATACTTTTTAATAAAGATTAAATCAAATCTGCCATGTCCTTATCCTTGAGTGTTTCACTCTGATTAATTCCTTCCCAATGTATTGTGTGTATTAAGGCCTGACATCCACTGCCACAGCAGATGAATCTAATGTTGCACTTAAACAAGAACCACACACTGTATAACCTGTTTGCTATCTAGAATTTCTGCTCCATTGAACACTTTGTTTTAGGAAAAGTGCACATGAAACCGAAGAGCCATCTAATTGTATCATTATACACATTCACTCCTCTTTTTTTCTGCTTTATTGGTAGCTTTTTAGAAATTGGATTGTTTGAAAAGGACTTTTATTTTGGCTCTGCAGAGGCAGCCCAGTATTCTGTTATGTGGGCCTTCCACCTGAACTTGCCACACATGTATTGTTTGAGCATTGCACTATGCATTGATGGCAAAATTACCTGTGCCTTATATTTCTCCTGTAAAATAGTTAGATAATACTGTAATGATAATGCCAGGAACTAACTTCACAGTGAATATTTGAAGGAATCTACTGCTCATGTGTTTATAATTGTTATTTGGATGATTTAGATTCAAAAACATCCATACTTTTATGCTTTGCTGTACAGAAGGTGGTTGAACTTTTTTTATAGCAGATTAAATCACTTGTGAAGCTAAATTGTCATCTCCTATGAAGAAGAAGCAGGGTAGATTTATTAATACTTTATAATCACCATAGGTTAGCTATACAGAGAAACAATTTAAAAAACAAACAAGCTAACTAACAAAAAAGGTAAAAAAACCAAACAAAACCCCTGACGTGATGTCAACTTTCCTGAGAGCCTGTGAGGGGATATCCCTATAATTACACAGGTAAGCCCAATTGTTTGGTGCCACTGAGAGAAAAATGCTATATTACCTCAGTCTAATTAGCTGACAGCCCTGTGGAAAGCTGAAGAAAAAAGGCAGGTTAGGATCAGGTCAAGAGGTTGGTTACAGGCTCGTGGCAACGCACACTCAGTATTCACAAACTTACACAGCAATTGCTGAAACAAGAGCGCTGGCCATATACCTGGCATCTGTGGTCCTTGTGCCACCATCACATTCTGTCCAGTTTCGGAAGCTCTTTGTGCAGGGTTATTTGAGAACAATTTCTGAAGGATGCAGAGCTTCCAGAGTTGCGATGCCTGCCCAGCTGCGGCGCAGCCACGTGTAAGTGCTGCGGAATTTAACCTTGTTAAAGTAGTAGAGTTACAACTGTGGATGAGCCAAGTTATTGCTATAAACAAGGCATGGGGTGCGGGGGAAGGCAATATATTTTACTAGGTCAGGAGACATCATCAGGAAAAACATACTATTTTTAGAAATGTCAGTCTTTTTTTTAGTGAGAACATCTGCAGGAACCTGAAGGAGGCACACAGAAGCAGGTCTGATGTTTCCTAACTACGACAGTAAATCCAAGATGCAAGGAGAGTTTAGTAGAGTGCAGCACCCTCCCGGCACTGCTGGACAGTTTACAGATATCACATTTATGGGCTAATCCTTTATTTGACATCTTTTCCTTCTGCCTGATATGCAGAAATGTAGGACTGGCTTTGAGTGATCATTTACAGAGCAGTGAGTTTGCTTTCCCTGGTATCGTTGTTTTGAAGCCACTGTATCACCTTGGCTTTAAACTCATGGAAGTATTAACCTCTGGGACACTTGCATTACAGATTAAACAGCAATTCTGCCATACTGGGTTTTAGGATATAATGTGCCAATCACCAAAATTAAGGTCTGGCAAGTATTTTTAACTTTATGTTTTCAAGAAGAAGAAAAACAAGTTTGGATAATGGGAACCTTAGTGTAAAAGATAATATCTCCTAGGAGTGTTTTTCTACATGGTGCCAGATTCTGATAAATAAGAGAGATGCTATTTTTTAATATAAGTATGTCTGTTTGTTTTGGCATTTGGTTCTGAAGTTCACAAAAAAAACCATTAAACTTCAGATTATTGGGTTATGATGACAGCATAAAAAATGCTAAACTTCTAAGAGAGACTAATAGATAAATCATAATTGTCCTCATTCAACTCACAATGGTTTGATTTCTCCATAGAAACTAGGATCTTAAAGAAATAGTCTCTTAAAGAGACAAACCAAGTTGCATTTTGGCTTTTTTTTCCTTTTTTTTTTTTGGCTTGCAAGTCAATAGCTTAAGATTCTTCAGCTGTAAAATCCTTCCCCTTTACCATGACCTAGGCAAGCCCTGTAACAACAACATACTTATTGGTATGTGTACTGCAAGAGGACTTCTTTAAAATGGAAATTTTATATCTAAAAATCTTGGTTTTATGTGGGTTTGTCCGTTATTGGCTAATGCATGACGTATCAAATACATAGGTGATGTGTTTCCATGCCCAGCAGCAGGATGCTAGTGCAGCACATATTATTGAAATAATGCTGAACTGGTTTGCACTATCTATCTAACTCACTGTTTTGCTCTGTCGTCTGTCTTGTTTGTTTTTAGTACTCACCCTTTGAATACAGAAAGAGCCCAAATGTCCTCCAGCAACCACGTCACGAGTATTTGGGGAGGCACTGCCCTTTGGAGATGTGCTGGCAGCGTGCCTGTCTCCATTCGCAGCATGGAAGGGCTCACTTCGCGTGGTTTTGGTAGAAGAGGAGCCTGGAGTCGCCCAGCACCGTGTCTGTCCCTGCTGAGTCACACGTGCCTGTCTCATGAGCGTGGCAGGATTGGTCCGCTGCCAGCACAACTCTTTGCCAAAATTGTGTTCTGAACAGTATAAGTGGCCATTTGTCAAGAGAAATTTATTATATTCTGATGAGTTAAACAGGTTTATTTGACCGTAGATAAGAGTTTTTTCTTTGCGTGCTTTAAGTGGAACAGTTTCCTGTTCGCTACTCATCATGATCACACAGTTTCCACATCTCTTTTACGAACTGTACCATTATGATACACCTAAGATAACACCCACATGACAAACATTGCTACACACCAGTAGCTTTTACGGGAGAATTGTACTTGATGTTACGTTGCTGTTACCTTATTTAACAGAGTATGTCTTAATACTTTTTTTTTTCCTGATAAATTGTCTCATTTCTTTTCTTAGGTAAGAAAAGAGTTCCCCTGTCATTTATTACCTGAGATGATGGTAACGTGTCATGCTAAAAAAATTGCTGAAGGAAACAATTCAGGCCATTCTTGTGTGGGCTGTAGTTTGCTTCCCAGTGCCCCCCGGTGAGGCAGCTCCCTGCATGGCATATCTCAGCAAAGCTAAGGTCAGAAGGAACTATTAGGTCATCGAATCTGGCCTGATGCGTATCAAAGGCACCTAAATTTCACTCAGGAATGTCTAAATTGTTACATATTAAGTTTTCCAGTGATAAGTCTACACTGTTGTCTGGTGCTTAAGTAGATTGTCCTCTCCTTCTACCCCCAGCAGAAATAGGAGTTCTTGCTCTCACCAGGCACAAGAAGTCTGGAGGTCAGAGACACCATGGCTGCATACGTGCTGCAGGATAAAGCAGAGCCAGCTACAAACTGCAAGAGAAAGCAGGGTCAAAATATAATAGATTATTCATTTCCACACCACGTAGCGCTTGGATTTGCACCTCTCCTGAGCACTACAGTTTCTGGGCTCCTAAGACATGTTTTTTATTTGAACGTGTCTGAAATAATAGAAATGCTCTGTTGCAACCCATCAGGGGCACAGTTTAATAACATGACATGACCTGGGTGTGTTGCATGCCAGCAGGAGCCACCTGAGGGTACAAAGTCTGCTGGGAAAATATAGAAGGATTTGTGTGGGGTGGAGGAACCAAACCTGGCACAGTTCTGTCCGTAATGCTTGTTTGGAATGGTCTTTGGAGTCTACTGTCTCCCAGACTGGACCCGGTTATCGTCTCATAGTGGGCTAACTGGGACAGACCAAAACTATGTCACATACTGACAGTCACGACATAGTTTAGGTTGCTGCCTCTCCCTGTTATTTAGCAGCACACCCATGGCCTGTAACTGTGTCAAGTGGCAGCTCTGATTTAGGGAGAAGGTGACTCCAGCTGAGATTATGAACCAGTATATGAATGGGACCTGGAGTCCTGAACACAGTAAGAAGATTTGGCATGTTTTTTCACTCTGGACTCACGAACCCATAAAGAAGTTGCACACCTTCTTGGAAGACATATATGCAAGCTTTTTGTTGGCTAAAGATGGATTTTCTTTGAATAGTGGTTGGTTGTTGTTTTGTTTTGTTTTTTTTAATAAATGAAAAATAGGTGGTGGTGGAATAATTCTGAAACCTACCTTCTCCCTTTCTATCTGAGCTGGTGAACTCTTCAGGGAGGGAGAGGAGGTGTTTCTGGAAGCTTATGGAGAAAGCCAGGTGTCTGCAGAAATAAACCTGTATTCTGCAGCATTAAGAAATGCTTAAATGTATATGCTTTTATGATAGCTAGGCAGACGTAAAACTCAATAATTTGTATCAAACTAATTGTTAAGCTCAAATGGGCTCATGATTTTATTACATTTTCATCCTGAATTTTAAAGGTTCCAATTAACTGAGTTTAACAAAGAAGCAGATACAGAAAACTCCAAACTTACAGTTTATTGTGTTTCTTTCCCGTTAGTTTTCTATTTGAACTGAAAGACTGCATTTTATCTGAAATGTAAGAAAAGATGCAGAAGTCTTTACGTATTGATGCCAGGAACAAAATGTCCGCTGATTTCAACGGGTTCAGGTTTCACATGAAGTAATCTGATTTTCATTCATTTGTATTTCATTTTCCATTGCAAATCATGGAATCATAAACCCAAGGTCCCATTGCTTTAGAAGTTGTACAAATGCAAAAGATCTCTTAACTTTCTGTCCTTCATTCTCCACAAGTGCACTTCATAATTATGTGTAAGATATGAATCTCCTTAGAAGAGAACTCCATGTCGCGTGACTTGGAGCTGTCAGAGACAGCCGGGCCCGTGTTTACACCCAGGTAAGTTCTTGGCTGTTAGGGAGCTCACATTGTATTTAACAAGCTCCACAAGTGCATTTGAGGTAAAAACTGGGGTCTGGTTCAAATTATTTTGGCATTTGTGTGCAATAGAAGAAAAGTGCTGTATTCCACAAGTCTTACTGTGGATCTGCCCAGAGCGCTGCAGCGCCAAATAGAGAGGACCAAGCTGCCCCAGGTACAGGGAGAAGGGCCATGTTGGCTCCCCTGAGTTGGAGAAGCAAGTGGACAGGCCACCTGCACCTTGTCCCCAGGGGACATCAGTGCCACAGGGTGTGCAACCAACTTGTCCGGCCATGTTCTCTCTCATAGAAGGGAACTTGCATCATGATACTGCACAGAAGGCCTGTTCTAAAAGGCAAATTTGAAATTTAAAACAAGACAAAGGCCTTCATTTTCTAGACAACTGTTCAAATTAATGACAATAGATATAAGGCCAAACTCAGCCTTTGAAGTTCTGAAAGCTGTGGCAGAGCTGAGCCTTAGTGCATAAAGGAAGTGCTGTCATGCAGTATTTGATGTAAGGGTAATTTAATCTTCACTAATGAGTCAAGAGGGGTTTCACTAAAAGACTGTACATATATAATACATTGAATTAACATATTCCCAGCTTCACTATCCACGCTTCCTGGCCAACAGCACTCCATTTTGAAGTCTTGTGATTGAATTTGACCTACTGATACTGTGGAAATTGCCTACTTGTGTTATTGCTCAGCCTCTTCCATGTGTTGCTGGTCACAACAGCAATCTGGTACAGTTAGAGAGAAAATATTCTGCATCTGACACGGAATATGGACAGCCCTATACTAGCATGTTAATATGTTAATGTTTGTCCTATTTTAATATGGCTTTTAATAGTTAAAGTACAATTTTCATTTAATACAGATGAGAACCTAGTGAAACATGCAAGCTTCAACTAAAAGTGAACTCATGGAAATTTTTCCTTGTTAAGCCGCACCATTTGAGCACTGCAGAAGATTTGTACTTCATGTTCACAGAAGAAACTCATTTTATGCGTTCTTCTTGTCTTTTTATTTTAATTCTGTGTTCTCTCTCATTCAAAATGTTTATCCTTACACAAGAGCTTGCAGTGGATTTTAACTTTGATATATGCAAATTAGCTGACAAAAACCCACCTGACTCAGACTGAATTAAGTGCATGTCACTAATTTGTTTTGTTTCCAATGTTCTCCTGCATTTTCTTGAATTTTTGCAGTATTCTGGTGTTAAAAAGGAAGGGAGTCCATACTGAAAGTTTAAGACGATGCAAATTTCTTTAGGTTGGCAGGAGATGTGTCAGATCTCTAAGAAGCCTGTGTGTGTCTCATATATCTGAGCCAGCAAACAGACAAAAATATATTGGGCAGGAAGTCACTTTCCGCCTCTGCCTCTGGAAAGCTGTGAAACCTACACTTGACTGTCACAGCCATTTGGCATCAGCAAATTTCTCCTTCCCATTGCCGAAATCCTTTTTATATATCAGAGAGATCAATCACTTCAGACATGAATCAATATAGAGGCGACCACTGATCTGATTGCTTACAGACTCTGTTTGTTCATTGCCTCTGGCTTTTACAGAAAACTTTTGAACATTTTCTTTGTTTTTTCTGCTTCTGGAAAGAAAAGTTCCTTGCAGTGTCTTCTGATACTTCTGAGTGAGTTATGAAGGAGTTCTTCAAGTATGGTTGTTCATTCACACTTAGGTCTGTCCCAGAAGGAAAAAGACGCTGAGATCTTCAAGCTAAAAATTTAATAATTAACAAAAAGATTCACAACTTAATCATTCCTGGTTTCAGCAGGTCGTTTTCACATCTGCTATCACATTCAGGAGCTAATGATAAAGAAAACATGTTAGAGCACCTTTTACCGAATTTAAAAGACCTCACACTGTTACACCAGTTAAATGCAATTGATACCCATCTCATCTGCAACAACTTAGGTCCATGTATGGAAAGATGTCACTAAAGCAACAACTACTTTGGTGTTCAAAAAGAGACAGTTAAAATGAACCAGGAGAGAAGCTGTTTCAAACCATCTCTACTTAATGCGTTCTGTATAAACTCTCCTGTTTCTTGTTCTCATCCCTTGCTTATTCTTCTCCCCATTTCTTCTCCCAGGGGGACTTTGCATTTCCTGCATCACAATTTATCTTTTGAAGCAAATGTCTACAAACAGGGATAAATATATATTACTAACAATTCAGGAACTATTAACTAATTAACAATATCCTGGAAGAAAAGGAAGAGAAACAAAATGTGATCTGCTTGCTGATAGGATTAGGATTCATAGGTCAAAGCCAGTCAGAGGGTTTTGGCGTCATTGATCTATGGTTGCAGGAGGTTCAGGGTTGTACAAGGTAGAAAACTTTTCCCCAGGCAGTTGTTTCCTGCAACTAATAAGCAGTCTTTAGATTAATCCTGGGAAAAAAGGAGTGGTTACTTTTTGTTTCTTTGATGTTTGTGTTTGCTCTTTGTGTCATTTACTCTGTGTAAGAGGAAGGAAATTCAAGATGTACTGTGGTGGAAAAGCCCTTAGGAAAGTAGCAGACATGGGTAAAGACATGAGTCATGCTCTGCTTTCTCACCATAGGTCTCTCCTATTAGCACCAAAATGTCATATTTATCTTAAAATGTGACATGTTTAACTTTCCAGATTATTTCATCTGCTTAGCAGGATTCATTAGGAACACCCTGATACTTTGTCTTTCAACTGAATATTTCAGAAAGTATGTTCATTTGGACTAAACTTTTGTTGAGAATCAGGAGAGAATGATGATGGTAACTCTCTTTTCCTTGTTTCCAGAAGACAGACTGTGGCACGGTGACTGGGGCGCTCTCCAGGATGTGGGAAACCACTTAAGTGGTTTCTTGTTAGTATAAGAAAAGCAGGAGATAAGAAGGCATATTAATGGAGAGAATTTCATTTCAGGGAGAAATCCTATGGCTAAGGCTTATACAATGCTCTAATATCTTAACCTGGGCTTTCTTCCATAAATGTTGCAGTAAAGCATTCTTGACATTACTATTTTAAGCAATAGACTCAAAAGCTGAAATAGAGGGTGAAGAATTTTGTTATTTCTGTACACAGACTTTCATGCCTTGATCATATTCTGTTCTCTGTCAGGTATGCATGGGCCTTTTGCTGACTGCAGTGTTTCTGAAACTGCGTTTTAAACGCAGACAGAGAGCAAAAGGAAGTGTTCTTTCTTTCTCAGTCATTAATTTGATAGTTTATTGCTACATATCTTCAGGAATATACTGTTCTCATTTGAACATTAAAACCTATTAAAAGCTCAACAAGTAGCAATGTGAGTGGTTTCCTCACCATTTATAGTGTAGCTTTTGCCCTAGAAACTGTGGCCAAGTCCTGTCATTTACAAGGGGTTGTTCTACAACTAAGAAGTCTTTAATTTTACACATATATATTTTTTATGGTGGACTGTGAGAGTCTATGGCAAATTATATTCTTTGCACAGTGTTGAAGTATCGAATTTCTAAATCTGCTTTTAAAAGTCTGTGATCTGAGTGGATGACAGCTCTTATCCAAGAATCCAGGGATCTGAATCCAGTAAAAAGAGATAGAAATGGCTACTCCAGTTCTTGCTAGTCCTTGATTACTCCCATGGCCCTTTCCACTAGCTGAGAACTGACTGTACCAGCAAAGCATTTTTCCTTTCGTTTGCCCAGAAGCTGGAGTTGGGGAAAAAGAACAGGAGCTCTCAGGAAGGAAATTCCTAAACAGAAGCCAGAATATAGAGACAGGCAAGAATCCCACACGTTACTGTTGTATTGGTCCTTAAAGCAGTCTACTTTTGCCATTTGATTTACAGTAATATCTGTTTACATTTTTATTTTTCCCCTGCTCCTCAGGTTCTCCTTCAGTCACAAACCCTATAACAGCCCCATTTGGGGATGCTACCTCAGTCATGGTGGGGCAGTGCTCCTCATGCAGGAAAAGAAAAAGAAAGATTTATTAACAATTGCACTGTGACCAGCAAAGTATCAGCAAAGTATCTGAACTGTCAGGAGTTGGCATTAATCACAAAATAAACTATTTTTCCCCTCAGAAGGGGTCTTGAAGCAATACAACATTATCAGGATCTGAACAAAGACACTAAATGTTAGAGAGAAAGGAGTACATCTTGCACAGGAAGTCTTTGGCAAGAGAGAGAAAAAAATAACAAAGAGGGCTTGGTCCTCAGCCAGACAAAAGTTCAGCAGAGGAACTAAGCGTGGCCTACAGCAGCCTGATGAAGAAGAGGAGTTGGTGGAAGTATCTTCTTGAGGAGTATTCAGCAGGGGAGCTCATCCAGAAAATTGAAATGGTAACCTGGAGATCCAATACAGCACTAATCTCCTTGTATTGTTTATGATGAGTCAGAGAAATGCTGAAAAGTATAGTTAACTTTGTTGCTAAATCCTTTTCATTTCTGTCTTGATCTTCTTGGAACAGAATGGACTTGAGGTGACAGGCAGGAAATTGTAGGACTCAACCAATAGTTTGAGTTCTGCAGATGAAAACAGAAGTTAAAATTCCTGGAATAAATGGTAAGATTTATATAATGCAATATATAACATGCATTATGTAATGTAATATAGAGGTGACTGATATACTTCAATATCAGTTGGACTTCCAATATATGGTTGCAATTATATATTAAAGTATATAATGGATATAATTTATTGTCATGTACAAAATGTAATTATGTAGTAAGCCATAGGAAATTAGGAGGCTAAAAACTGACATGCTAAATGCTGTACCCAGCTTCCATATACTACAGGCTATTCCACAAGGTAATCTTTTCAGACCTTAATTGAGAAGAACTCAATGAGAACTAATAATTTATTAATCCATATTTTCAAGAACCTAGATGGAAAGTCTACTATCCACTATTTAACATGAGCTTGATGATAACTGCGGCCTAAAACCAGCCAGAGTAGGGCTGGAAACTGCTCAGATTGCATCATTGTAATGTGAAAACAGGGACACTGTGACACTTCATACAGGACAAGCCAAAGACCTGAGTCCTTGGAGTTTCTGTCCTTACAGGCAGATCATCTTTGCATCCTCCGTGAACTTCCAGTCCCAAAACACTCTCAGCAGAAGTCCTCATATATTTCACTAAAGCTGAAGGGAAATACTTATTTTTTAGCCTAGAAATAAGAGATGGAGGTCAGCTACAATCTACATCTGTTACGCTCATGGTTAAGTACAAATGAGTAACCACTTTTTATGAAGTAGAAGCTCGTGTGTAATTTGAGTGTGTGGTTGTTGATGTCAAAGGGAAAAAGTGCACTTAAAAGAAAGTCATGACAATGAGAGCAAAGTTTATGTGTTTATTGCCTATAAACTGTGGCCTAGCTATTAAAAAAACCTCTTTTTGCATGTGTTTCAATTGTATAAATGTTGTCCTTTTTCTTTTCTCTCTGTGAGCTTTGTTACATGAATGTTTTATCAGGCAATAGCCAACATAAAGTATTTTTATGTTATGGCAAAGTCTTTGGCAATATCTGTTGATCCCACAACACGCAACAATTTACCATACACCTCGTATCTTAACCTGTAATCTAGATCTTCCATCTATACACAATAGCTGTGTTTGGAAAGCTGTTACCAGTGTGCTAGAAAAACAATGGATAGAAAAAGAGTCCAGCTTTATACAAAATGGCTATGTCTATTTCTTATTATGCAAAGACAGCATTGGGTCAAAATGGGTTGTGTTTCTTTTGCATGGTGGCTGTAATTCTGAAGTGATACATTTGAGAGTATCTGGAGATACAACCCTACAGAGAAAGACTGAAGGAGTTTATTCTTTTCTCCTTAGAAAAGACTCAGGGGGGACCTTACCACAGTATTCCAGTATTTAAAGTGCAACTGCAAAGAGAGCAGGAACTCTCTCTTCACAAGGAGCCACATAGAGAAGACAAGGGGCGATGGGTACCAGTTGCACCAAGGAGGTTTCATTTTAATATTAAGGACATTCTTCACAGCAAGAACAATCAGTCACTGGAACAATCTCGGCAGGGATGTGGCAGAGTCCCCATCACTGGCGGTTTTCAAGGTGCAACTGGACAGGATGCTAGATAATCTCATCTGGGTTCCCTTCTCGTGAAAAGTTGGACCAGATGGTCCTCTGAGGTCCCTTCTAACCTGGGATGTTCTATGATTCCCAAAAATGACCTTTAAAAAATAAATCTCCTAGTGTTCACAAATTTCACTTTTAGATATGTTTGGAAGTTCCCGGGCAGTAGGACAGAATGATATATGTCTACAGCTATTATTTTCAAATTTGTCATTCATTAAATGTAGCATGTTAAAAAGAATAGGGATTGATAAGGCACTATGAATTAAGACATATTAAGACCACTAATAGTAGGTCAAGACTGGTGCGAAGGCTGAGTCTCTGTGGTGTAGAATTGTAAAAGAGTATATCATTTTATAGTTAGAGGCGATAAAATAGTACGTATACAAAAATACACCCTCAAGAATGTAAGTGGAACATTCAGCACTAACTCCCGAGTCTGAGTAGCTGGGTATTTCACCTTGCAACCATAAGGTACAGGTGAGGTGAGGGAGGGGATGGTCATTCCTTACTCTTGCACAACAAAGGCTCTTCATAATGGGCAATTTCTTCCAAATCCTCACATTTACCTTATAGTGAAGGGAAAAGAGACAGAGGGGTCATTGGGTCCTTGTCCTTCCGTGTTTTTTGAACACTAAAGCCAGTGAGTACACCACTAATACTGCCAGCTCCGAGTTCAGTCAAGCAAGTAGCCCAGTCAGCCCATAGCAATAGCATATTGGTTTTACTGAACCGCAGGTGTTCCCAGCCTGATAACCACATTACCTTGTGCTAACATTTGCCCAGCCAAATCTGAGAATGATGTGCAATTATCCACAATACAATCACTGACAATTAAGAACAGTTACATTTCTAGTAAATGTTTCCTTATGTCTTTACAAATGCCAAGTGTGACTAACCAGTTCAAGTGCCAGTGGGAAGTGGATATCATGAACGATGTGCTTGGAAGTGCCCTAATTCCCAATGAGTCACGTTTACAGATAAAGCAGAGGAAATAATCACTTCTCAGTCAGGGCTGTTAAGTAAAAAAGATAGACCACGTGGATGGTATGGATGAGAAGTACAGTTAAAGAATGAACAAACTCCATACACAAGCAGGAAGCTGAAATAAATGGAAGGATGACTATGATTTGCTCAGATGGAAGCCGCCTGCATAGCCTGAAAACAGAAGCGAAGGCATTGCTGTAGTCCAGCAGATGTTTCCTGAGATCACCTTCCACAGTTTTTCTACTCCTCCTCTATCCTTAAGGGAAAAAACAGATATGCTGGGTTACTCTGCACACTTTGTGAGAAGGGACACTATCCTGGGAAATCTCTCCCCGGTGCAGAAAACAGTCCTTCATGAGTAACAGACATCCCATTTGGAGAGGAAAATAAAGGAAGAAATTGGCATATGGGCATTGACAGCACTACAGCAAAACAAGGTATGTTCACAAGAGCCTGAGAAAGAATGCCAAGGATTTCTCTAGAAGCCCTGGTTTGTGCAGACACCAAGGCTTCAAGCCTTCAAGTGAACCTCCCAAGCTATCATTTTCAGATGAGCCAGGAGAAATCCAATATACACAAACCAGAGGAGCAGGATTTGAAAGGACCCCAGATGTGGACTCAGAATCTCTGTTGTTTATTCAGTGACATTTTAAGAGCTTGTGCTGTGCTGTTGCAGTGCCAGGTGACTGTCTTCCCATGAGGGAGGTGTTGAGGTGGTCTTCAATAAATAGTAGGGGTTTATTCTGGCCTAAGCTTCCAAATTAAGCAATAAGCTATTTCTTCATCTGAGGGTCATATTTCCACACTTCGTTTCCATTTTGCTTTTCTTTCCCCATATTATGTTTTAGATTTTTTAATTTGAGACATCCTGATTTTGAGTTTGGACTTAAATCTGTTTTCTCTCTGTGCCCACAAGAGACACTTTAAGCTTGTCAGGTGGGAGAGGTCACAGCCTTAAGACCTCTAGTCAGGTCTTTATGTAGTATGGCATGACAGTGAATATCAGAATTGTGGACTCTACTATTTCTGTACCTCCATTTCCTCCTCTCTAAACAAGGGTTGATGATAAAGGTTAAGTTATTCATGTACTTAAACGATGTGTAAATCAAGCATCTAATACATGTATAATCTCTCAACCTGAAGATTTCTTGAATTTAAAAGGTACTTGAAGATTCACCATTGGTTCATTTCTATCTGAGGGTGAAGTCTCCCCTCAATTCTACATTGTTATACACAAAATCAAAATATTCCTGCTGGCAAACTGCTGGCTGAAAAGCATAATGCTGGAATGTAAACGCTTCCTGTTCAGTGTAGGGTAGAAATGAGCATTTGCCTGCCAGCACAGATCAGGGATGGCAATAGAAGGGACTGAATCTCTGAAGGCCAGCAAGCTGCCAATGGACAGAACAAAACTCCCAGAGGGCCAAAAAGAGAAGGAAAGAGGAGATGGGTAATTAAGAACCAGGTAGGAAAGATTAGGGAGCCAGAAGTCTCTCATTGGGTGGCCAAGAGGCCATCATCCCAGCTTCTTGCCTATCATAGTATCATTTAGATTGGACAAGAGCCTCAAGATCAACAGGGCCAGGAACAGCTGGGCGACATTGTGTGAGAAAGGTCACAGCTTGAGTGGACAAGGGCTCTTCCTGCTCATGTGTAATATGTTGGTGCCCAGCTCCAGGAAAAGGTGGAGAAGAGGATATGAAAGTAGTGTTAAATGTACACTACAAAGAGAGAAGACTAAAACCACAAATAGCAAGAAAGAAGAGATAATGACAAATAATTATCTAATGGAGTAAGCTATATAATCACAAGCTGGTAAAACAGAAATAGGTTAATGTTAGGGTGGGAACAGATCTTGACTTACTTTCTGTGAACTGCTCCAGCTCATTAGCTATGTAGCCAAAATAACCTCTGAGATGAAAGCAATTCATAATCATTGTCCAACTCCAACATTCAGATCATTTCTAAACCCTTATTACAGGCCATGTTTACAGACTGTACCAATAACTGTCTTTATCTGCAGTGCAGCCAGGCTACAGAACAAAGTAGAAACAAAACATTACTTAAGGTCATGGAATCCATGTCGCATTTATAATTTGGCACAGAGACCTCAAGCACAGTAAAATCTATATGAGCTGTTTACTCTTCAACCCTCTTTTGCCGAAACCTAATTGAGGCGAAGTCTATTGACAGGGAACTACATTTTTGAGGTTTGCCTGATGAACAGATATTTCTGTCTTTTAAATAAGTAAAAGATGTACAAAGTAATATAAGTACTAACTGGGGATATAGATTCTGATTCTTCAGCTCCCATGTTTTAAAGAGATTTCTATTTTAAACCTAGCAATTTATTCTAGAATGATTTTGTGAATTTCCTGGAACTAACGTCTCAGACTACTAACTTGCCCATGGTTATGGAGCTGCTAAAAAGAGTTCTCAAATTTTCACTTGCCCTTGGCAAACTTCAAGGTGTAAAGAAAACATGACTGGCAGACCACTTATTTTAGGCATGTCATGTATAACAGAAACAAAAAACCAAAGTATAATGGGGGAATATTTTGGGGAAGAATGAAATCTGGGGACAGACAACAAATTAACCATTTCCTGTAAACATGAGAAATACTTATTACAATGAGCTTTTTTTTTTTTTTTGGTATTAGTTAAAAGTCCAGTAGTTTAAAGTTTAGTGGAATATAACTTGTTTCCTTAAGGGAATTTGTATAATTCATGTTGTCAAAAAGCTATGTCTATTATTTTTCCTTTTGTCATACAGTCATGAAATAATTAGGTTGGAAGGGACCTCTGGACTTCACCTAGGCCAGCATCCTGAACTAGCGGTGTGGGGCTACCTTCAACGCTAAATCAGGCTGCTCAGAAGGCAGCAGTTCTCTGGGTACCTCTTCCAGTGCTTCATCAACAATTGTGAACATCATCTTTTTGTATATACAACCAAAATTTCCCTTTCTGCACCTGGTGATCATTGCCTCTGAGAATAGTTTGGCTATGTCCTCCCTCAGCTCCCCCTGCCTCAGGTTGTGGAAAACAGCAATTAAATTCACCCCTAAGCCTCCTGTTCTCCAGACTGAACGAGCCTGGAGCTCACTCAGCCTCTGCTTCTGTGCTGGATGCTCCAAATCCCTGAGCAGCTTTGTAGCCCTCAGCTGATCTCCCACCCATCCGCACGTCTCTCCTGTCCTCGGGGACCCAGGGCTGGACAGGGTATTGCAGAGGCAGCATCGCAAATGCCAAGTCATCATCCATTATCACTTTTCTTGACTTACAGCCTAGGGTGCCATTAGTCTTCCCGCTGTAATCACATTTTAAGACCATTGCTTACTCATATAGATATATCTTAGAATATTAAAGAATTAAACTAACAAATTACTGAAAATATCTCAGAGCTATTATTTCTCTTTGAGAACCTACTTTATGAATTTCTCTAGGTTGTGTCAGTTTAAAGATGTGTATTTGTATCTCAGGGTAGTTGAATCCCCACCAGAGACTAATGATTAAATATAAGAAGTAAAAATTATGAAAGAATTCAAGATTAATTTATCCTGTTTCTACAGAAATCATCAACCATTTTTTTAATGTTTACTTTTGCCTAATTTGCTTTGCTTGAAATCAGATAACTTTTGAAAATACTGACTGAACAGCAAATTTATCTGTTGATCTTGCTTTAAATAGAATATAATTCATGTTATATTTTAATTTTTTTCTTTCAAGAGTAATCTCCATAGAAAAATGCTCAAGGAAATTGGTCCGTTTTTTTCAACAGTTACTACATATGAAACTTCCTCTCAAAGTGGAGTTAAGAGTTCCTCCCCTTCCAGGAACACCTGAGCAAAGGGAATGCAGATGAACTGCTTTGCCTAATTAGTTAGTTTATCTGAATGAAGGATGGACTCACACTCCCACGACAAGCAGTATAAAAAGGGTTGGCAGTGCTGAAGAGGAAAAACTGAAGGCTTGTTGGAAGAATGTGTGAGAGAATGAATTTCAGTCTGAATTAAGGACATAGTAAGTAAAAGACTATATCTAGTAAAATGGGTGGGTTTTTTCCCCATATATTTATGTAGTTCCTTACAAGCAGGGATGTTGGATTGGGGCATGCTGAGCTGGCATGTTAAGAGAAGAGTGTGTATGTGGAGGGCGAGATGTGGGTTTATTTTGTGCCCATTTCAACTGTATATAAGTATAGCATGGTGGTATAGGTTCTGTTCTGTTTAAAGCATATATAACCAGACTCCTTACGTGCTGACTGATACTGTCTTCTTATGATAATTTATATTTCCACATATTTTTTTGTCTTGTACATCAGGCAAGGGTTTAATTTACAGAATGTGCACATATTTTTTAAACATATCTACTACAATTGTCTTGGCACACATCAGATTCCATTTTTTTCTTCCATTTGTAGATCTCGTATCTGTTATTCTGTTTCAGTTACATGGGATATGGATTCTAGGTCAAAAATGAAACATTTCTAAGTAACTTTATAAAAAAAATTAATTTATAACAGATCTTAAAACTATGAACTATTTACATTCCCGACCTGCCTACAGCATTTACATAACTTCCACGAAAGGTCTTTTTCTTTGAATAACTTTCTAGTTGCTACTAAATAACTGAAACTGTGGTTGTTTGCATTAGCAATAAGAACCCCAGAAGTCCCATCCTTTGAGGCACACAATTAACCACAATTTATTCTTTAATAAAACTTAGCATTTATCAGAAAATCCCAAAAGCATACTTTTATTCCACCAAAGTCTTAGTTCATCACATTATTCATAATGGAGCATATTTATTAGCATAATCTAGTCTAGTAATGCCACCTCTCACATGTACTTCGTAGGATCAGAGAGGGGTGTTAGAACAGTAAGTTCTCATGCAAGACTAAACTCTTTTTTTTAGATGCATATAATCTTTCTAAGAAGTAGAATTAAGTGACAATCAATGCAAATGTTAGTAGAATGGAGCAGAAATACCTGCTACATAAACGTTGTGCTATGAAATAATAAACATAGCTTGTGTTTTTTATAAATTCAAGAAAATATTTCTGCATAGTTAACTTACTAAAAGAGTTAATTGTAAAGGCCAGGTATTCAATAGTTTAAAACACAAATATTATACACTGAAACCAAGTCTGAGTTTTTACTTTTAGGATTTCTATGTATTTGTATGTGTGAAGAATTACTTTCTAAATATAGACAGGATTTGGGAGTTTTTGTGTATTGTGTTTGTTTTCCTGGTACTGTGCTCACACAAAGCCTTATATGAATTGATCCATGTAGTTCTGTAAATTGTACTGCTTGTTCTGTGCTCCAAGATTAAACATGGCTTGTTCTGGTTCAGCATAAGGTTAGATGCATATAGAAAAAGATTCTCTGTGGAAAACAAGGAAATATGGCTGAACTTGAGGGAATACTGAAATGCATGAAATTTCTTCCATTATTTGAACAGGTTTTTTCCATTATTTTGTCAAAGTTTTTGTCTCTGGATTGAATTCTCATGCAGCTCCTCAGAGAAGCCATTCTGGTACACGAGACGCTATCATGCTGTCTGTTGAGATCAGAGATTAATCACTGAGTTGACTACTTGTATATTGTTTTCAGCTATGGCCCGTGTCCTTCCACGATGTACCTAAGCTCAGTTTAACTTGACCGATGTGGGGTTAACAGCTTTTGATAGTTCAACATTTTCAGCATCTTGTCTTGTTACTGTATCTGAGCTCACAGGAAAACTCCTGAAGACCGGTTTTATTCTGGTCTGTACAGAGTCTGTTTTTCCCCATCCGAAGCTCCTTCTACAGTGACTATAGGAGTGCAGTGCTGAGACTCCCACAGTGGCATGGGGAGCTGGTACAACCCCTCAGCCCAGCATGTCTTGAGTTCTGGTTCTGTGCTGTTCCCTTCCCAGTGTGCAGCTCCGGGCTGCTCCGGGCTGCTGTGCCTCACACTGGTTCTTGTCTCTAAGCCATCTTGGATCATCTCCATTCTAATCTCCTGTAAATCGAGCTCCAGGCTTGAATGATGATCAGTTAGTGACTGCAGATTAACAGGATTATATGGGGGTTTATTTGGCCTATTAGGTTTAGTTCAACACAGGATTTAGATGGAGTTGGAACATTCAAATCTGACCTTACAAAAGCCCAGCCAACTTTCTTTTTAAACACAGTTGTGTGAAGCTGATAGCCCTAAGCAGAGTAGGTAACTCTATTTAGGCATCTGCTGCTTCTGCAGTAGCCCTAGTGCTCAGTTTGGGCTAAAGTGAGATAAATGGTCTCAACCAGGAGCCTCCTCTGAGCATGCTGAGAAGCTCTCCGAGCAGGGGCACTTACTGCATGCCCTGATGCAGCAGCTAGCACCAGACCTGACAGAAAGAGGCATCCATAAACATATAGTTGGAGGAGCAGCTTTGATTCCCTCTTCATTCCAGTGACTTTCAAAGGCTTGCTCACCCAAGTCACAGGCTGTTGGCTGTTCCTGAGCAGCTGAAGGGATTAGGACTGCGTAACTGCAAAATATCATACCAACGACAGTACTACTTGTGCCTGTTTGGTAAGAGTGTCTCCTGGGTTGTGAACCTGGCTCTGTACTGGAGTGCCATACACACTTATGCTCCAGTCTCGAGTTTTCCCTTGGCTATGTTTTTTTCCCCTTAGTGAACCTCATCTTCCTTGCCACACACTGTGTGCCTCTTCATCAGGATGGGTTGGAGCATCACCTTTCCAAGTCTCTAATAGTCTGAGCCTATGCAGGAGCTAGAGGAACAGGGACAAATTTTGTTATGCTGTGGAGGAGACTACAGCCAAGTTTCCCACTTCCTAGGCTGTTATGGGTGGTGGTAGTGGCATTACTGGAATCATAAGTGCCCTGGGTTTTCAAGAGAAAAACAGAGTGGGTGTTCTCACAAAGAATGGCTGCTGGCATTGTTCTCACAGCAGGTTTCTGGCTACGAAGATGATTAGGGGCCTAGAGCACCTTTCTTATGAGGAGAGACTGAGAGAGTTGGGTCTGTTCAGCCTGGGAAAGAGAAGCTGAGAGGGGAACTCATTGATGTTTATAAGTATCTCGAGGGTGGATGTCAAGAGGATGGGACCAGACTCCTTTCAGTGGTGCCCAATTACAGGATGAGGGGCAACAGGCACAGAATGAAGCATAAGAGGTTCCACCTGAATATGAGGAGAAACTTCTTTACCTTGAGGGTGCCAGAGCACTGGAACAGGCTGCCCAGAGGGGTTGTGGAGTCTCCTTCTCTGGAGACATTCCAGACCCCGCCTGGACACATTCCTGTGTGATCTGCTCTGGTGTACCTGCTTTAGCAGGTGGGCTGGACTAGATGATCTCCAGGGGTCCCTTCCCACCCCAACCATTCATTCTATGATTATAAGAGACAAACTCAGCAGCACACTCTGACTTGCTGTCCACAGCATATGTGGGGTTTTTTTAAAGTCTTTGCACAGTCCTGAGACACAAACTCAGCAAACTCTTCATGGCTCAGCCTTAGTCTTGGAAACTGTTCAGTACTTCCTGAAAAACCTCACCAAAGTTTCAGAATAATCCTGTTCTGTGGTGGTCAGGAGTTTCCAGCAGGATGAGATGCAAGTGTCTTGCATGACTAACTTGTCCTTTCTTTTGTTTGTTGTTTTCATCTTATTTTCTTAATCCAAAGTGCTGTTAATTCCCGAGAAACTTTCTACTGCATAGTGAAGCAGAAGGTTAACCCAGGGTCTTCTAGTCACTACTGTGTAAATATTTAATATCAGTGATAATGGCTCTTTGGGATAAAGGGTTTATCACCAATAAGTGTTACTGGCATGGCTAATACAGTCTCCTGGATCCAAGCCAGAAGATCTGGCAGATGTTAGAGGAGGGACAGTTAGACCCTTAAGTGAGGGACTAACATAAATACAACAGTTTGTTCTCTGTCAGTGCCTATTCAAGCAGCATGTGGTCACTTTGGCTGAATAGTGCTGAGTCTGTGGAAGTTGCTAATCTCTGTGATAGTTGTGAGCCCAAGGCTGAGTTCCAGTAAAGTTCAGGAAGGGAAAGATACTGATTTGAAAATAATTCTGGAAGAACCAACTAGATTCCAGAGCCAACTTCAAATTCAGTTAATTTATTAGCATCCATGTGACTGAAGTTATGAAATGCAGGGTTTCTGAGGTGTGCCTATTCTTTAAATACTCGGCTTGTGTGTTCCTCAGAACTCCCTGTAAGGTAAGATCAGACAAAAAACAGCAAGCAGAGACCTGGATATTTCCATTAATACTAATTCTGTATTTGTGTTTTAATGCCTAACATAGGGAACCTTTTCTTTTTTCTCAGCCCAAAGACCTAAGATAGGTGTTATTGTCCTTTAAAGGCTTTTGTTGCAGTAAAACAGATTGACTGACAAGAAAACTAACAAAATAAAGAAAATAAATGCATGCCTTGTCCAAAGACCTGTTACACTGATCTTTGCTCTTTTGTCTTTATTCTATTGCACTTAATTGCTTAATATTAAGTCAACAGATAAGCTTAGTTGCTGTGCATTTCTTCACCTGCCAGCTGACTTTGTTCCTTACACACCATTCAGCTTCTTCCCTCCTGAGAAACCTAAGGCTAAGTACCTCTCATCCCAATGCAGGCAATGAATGTTCAGGACATGCGAGTTTTCTCGGCAGAGGTAGATTTTAGAATGTATTTGGTTAGTGTACTGAAGAGGGACAGAGTGAGACCACAGCAGTTTCTGTCTGGTTGGGAGGGCAGGCACACCTCCCCCTCCACCAGCCCTGCATTGCCTGAAAACACAGGGCTTGGTTGTCTTTCCTAATGCTGTCTGGAGCCCTTTCTGCTGGCTGGGAGGGAAGGAAGAGGCTCTTCAGTTTCCAATTTCTCTGGAGTGCCAGCACAGCCAAGGATCCCCAGCAGTCACTCATCTGTTCACTGATTCACAAAAGGTGTGTTTTTTAAGGGAAAGCTTCTGATTCTGAGAGGAGTCTGTGCATGTAATGCAACAGCTTTTATCTTCTGAAGGCACTACTCTGTAACCATGGTGTTCCTAGGAGGCAACAAATTCTCTAATGCTTTCTTTAATTGATGTAAGTACAGATTGATCATATGCTAACTTGGCAAGTGGCTTTATTGCAAATTGCTTCTGTCTTCAAGCACAGTAAAATGCTTATTTAAAAATAAAAATGGGAAGCTTCAGCTCCTTGACACAAATTCTGAGTTGTAAACTTGGGGTCTAGCATAAGTGTTCTAACCAATACATGAGGAAATTATCTTACAACAGTAATATTGCAGGGGAGAAAAAGGGGGGGAAATATGCTGCTTTCTTAAAGTGTAGTAATGTATGTAGAAACTTGCAACAGATAGATAGAGGCTCTTGTATCCTTGCTTGTTTGTATTGAAGAGGGCTGATCAAATATTTATGTAAGTTAATGGGAATTTCTCCATTTGATCTTATGGCATCTGGTTTATGTCTAAATACATTTTTATAACTGTGAAGGATATTTTCTTAAGTGGGAAGCAGGAAAATGGGGTGGGGAAATCCTTGCACCATTTCCTTCTTACTAAAGACATTGCTTAGTCAACGGTCCTGATTCTGTTTTACATATGTTATTTATGGTGAAGCAATTCATGAAGGAAAGATTTAAGCTGTTCTCCCAAAAAATCCTGTAAAGTACTGTAGGTTTAAGTTGAGGTTCTGATCTTGTATCTCTTTCTCCATTATCTTTTTGAGTCCTAAGAAAGAAGAAAGCAAACCACAGAAAGTTCCCTTTGCTTAAACACACACAGTGTGAAAGGCAAGAAAAGACCAGGCTGCTTGTAGTCTGTCAAGTATGTCAGAAAAACAAACCCATCTCTTTTTAATAACCTTCGGTGTTAATTGCTTTGGAGTTAACTTTCACTTCAAGATTTTTAAGAGGAACAATATCCAAGGCCTATAAAATACCTTCCTCCTGCAGGTGCTTTTCGGGGCATCTGTCCTCAGAGGCAGGAGGCAATAACTGACAAATCCAGAGGAGTCTGCAGGCTTGCTTACTGGCTTATTTTGAACCTTATTTCTATGTATTTGTTCAGAAATCATCTCATCAGTTGATGCCCATGTTTTGGAGTGCCACATAACTGCTCAATCTCCAAAATAATTTATTTGGAAGAGCGAAAAAAGTCCACTTGCACTAAGTGATAGATTTCAAAGCTGTAAGGCAGCAAAGCTGGAAGTTGGTCTGGCTGAGAGCTGTAGTTTGGCAGTAAGCACTTCTCTCTTGTATTGGTAGACAATCATAGTGAATGTATTAAGTGTAATATAAGAGGATGAGTCACAATGTGTATAAAATCTAAATGATTCCATTAGTCTCAGATGTCTGCAATGGCTGACCTGACTCGCTCGGTACCACTGGCAGGGAGCAGGAGAGGCAGCTGATGTTCGTGTCTGCAGGCAGCCCTGTTTGCTCCTTAAGGAACAGGACCTAACACCTGCCAGGCTCCTGGTCCAGACAACATTGGCTCTCTCCCTATGAGCTCCTGTTCTCATCTTGTCAACTTAATGTTCACCATTCTACCGCTTCCTTTCCTCCTCACACTGTGGAACACTTTTGGTCCTCAGCCTGAAAATGTTGTTCAGCCACAGCTCATGAGAGGGCAAGGGGAGAAGAGGAGGAAGAAGGTGGCTATAGGGAGAAAATCAAAGGATAGAAAAAATCCACTTCTCAGTTCTGGTAACCTCTGTGGGTTTTGGTTTTTGGTGCTTTTTGTTTGTTTGTTTGTTTTGGTGTTTTTCAGAAACAAAACCTTTCAATTAGCACTGTGCTGAAGTATGGAGTGGTCTCATGTTACAGTACAAAACGTGAAATTATAGGTTCTAAAAATGTACGGCAAATCGCTGAAGATTAATCTTCATTCCTCCTCTGTAGTCAAAACAGCAGCAGATAAGAAATAGAAATGAACTCCTTATTTCTGGTGCTAGGCTATAACCCAAAGTGCTTGAAAAGAGTTTACCTCTACTTCTGCCTTTCAAGTCAGACAAAACCAGTCCATGAGTAAGAAAGAAGAAAATGGACAAGTAATGGAGCAAGGGGTTTTCTTTTTCTTCCCCAGCGCACTGAAGCAGAAGAGTCTTATCAAGGATAACTTTGTCTTAGCAGCCAGAAGTTGTTCCTCATTCCTAACCCAGGTGTTATACGAAGTGGGTAATTAAGCTTTTGACTCATCTTAGACACTTACCAGGAAGAAATTTTACGAACAAACATCAGACAGTTGGAGGAAAAATAGTATAGGCTTGTTTAACTAGGGAGTTGTCAAATCAGCATGCTATAATTGCAGAAGGATTTTGAGTTGCGCCACAAAGTTTGGGAAAGAAATGTTTATTATCGTAAACCAAGAAGCAGTAATAAACTGATAGAACAAATTGGCAAGGGGTTTTGTGGTCATACAGTAACTATAGATTTTTAATTTAAATTTGAAATAGGTAATATTGAAAGATATCTGGATTTCCAGCTGAAAAAAACCCCTCAGTTTCTATAATAGGAAGCTATTTCAGTACAAATTTTTTAGATTCCAAACTGTTTTGCAAAAGGATTAAAAAATAACTATTGAAGCTCTTGAGCAAGTGAAGCAGATAGAATGAGATCATAACACAGAATGTGTATTGCCAGAACGCTTTGAAGAGAGTGGTATTAACTCTCACACTTGAGCAAAGGGTTTGGATTCGTCCTACACTGCTACAGCAACGGAGTAGTTCCATTTCATGCAAAAACATCTAACAGTAACTTTGTGGAGGAGCAACTATAGTTAAAAAAAAGATGTTTTGTCTGCCGAGCTGTCAGTATTTCAAGGCAGCTCCTGCAAACATGAAAGAACATGTTGTAGAGAAGAGGGCAGCTTAAAAGAAAGTCACAGCCAGATTCCTCCCACCCTGGGGTTTGGAAAAAAGTTAACCAGAACATGATCAAAAGTCGTGAGTTCTTGTTCTCAATCTCTGCAATTATTTGAAGCTGTCACATTATCCCTTTCCCTACTCATATCTGCAAGTCCCCTTGCTTTGATCTCCAAGCAACCTGGAGAGAACAACAATTCATTTCAGTAGATAAGATCACTTCAGGTTAGAGGGGGCTGAATTAGGACAGGTTCATATGGTCAGTGTCCAAATGCAGTTGGACTCTTCTCCGTATTTGTTTTCACATACAGCCCACCACAACAGAGAAGCATAAATCTGAGGAAAAACTTCATATATAATCTGCTGTCTCAAATCTGCGGTCAGTCAGAGACTTGCATAACACTAACAAGTCTTGATTTGGCCAGAGAGGGCTGTGGCTTCGGTGGAACTATGTGTATGGGCATGAGTCACAGCAAAGATGTGCATGTAAATATGCTGCAACCTAACCTCTGATTTGAGAGATTATCTTGTCCTTGGTATATCCTATCCCACGAAGGATAACAGGCTTTAATCAATAGATGTAGGTCAGGGCAGAGGTCGCTTAATGAGGTATGAATGGCATAGGGTCTGGTGTGGTAAACAATCTTTGGCATTGATATCTACTCTTGTGGACTTGGGGGTAAAATATCAGCATAAAGCAACGTCCCTAGAAACAGATAAGGAGCAGCACATAATGTATTCATTCCAACTGGAATTAGGTCTAGATTACTTAAACACAGAAAAAGGATATGAAGAGTTAAAGCTAGGGTTTCAGGCAAAATTGAGGCTGGGATAATTGCAGACAGCAGGATGCTGTGGTAGTGCTTTGCACCTAGAGGGAAAGAAATATTAATCAAAACGATTAAGTGAAAAACCAAGCCATGAGGATGTTTGGGCCATGGGGCAGAACTCAGCCTTGGATAACACCATGGTCTGGTCTTGCAGAAATACGAGGAAAAGCAAGACTGGGACAGCAGCTTAAGGAGCTTCAGGAATGAGTTTTGTGCCTTGAGCAAATTCTGTGAGAAGCAGAATGGGAAATCATAGGGTTGTGGCTGGTTTTGTTTGTTTGGTGTGGGTTTGTTTGTTTTTTTTTTTTTTTTTTTTGAAAAAAAAAAAAAAAAAGCCACAGGAGACAGAATGGAGGAAATTTTCCAAATTTCTGTTTTGAGAGAAATACAAATTCTTTCAGGTCTGCAGAATATAGCATTTATGCTACCTTGCTGCCTTGAGGATTGTTGAGAGGGTATCAAACTAGAGTTGGCACCAGCATAGAACTGTTTCAAGGAGTTACATATTCAGAGTATTCCAGGAAAACAGCACATGTCTATATTGTGGGCTTATGTGCCCACCCAATGCAGTTATGATGGCAGGTGCTGTAGAGAGAGGTAATCTCTGTAGAGTATGTCATCATTCTGCTTCCTCTGAGACAGTAAGAATTCATACAGAAGTAACAGTGGCCACATTAAAAGTTTCTTTTTTTCTGGCGCATTAGATAGCTGGTTTTTACATGCTGGGTAGAAGGTACATGCCCCTTTTGCAGCAGTAATTACACAAGTTAGTTTTTTACTGTTCCTCTTTCCTTGGGTTATGCTTTTGCACCCTAATGAATCTGTTCCCTGTTAGGGAAGAAGGGGGGACAGCAAAGTCTGTACTAACCAGTGAAACATCATGAATTTCAGTTTAGACAAATTAATGGTGTTCCCCTCCTCTGTGATATCTCTTTTCTCTATGTCAGGATCTTAATGTCTCTTCTCTCTGCATCAATTAACATCTTGATGGATCTTCTCTCTACGTCAGTTAAGATCTTGAGTACAAAGTTGAAATAACTGCAGTGGCATTATTATCATGTTTGTTTGCAGATTATCAGCTTGTTCTGGTGCAGCTGATAAAGAGTATTTGGTTCTATTAATATACTATTTGTTGACAATTAGTTATTAAACTGCAGGGTGGATACTTGTTCTCAGTGGCTCTTCAGAAGGCCATGTGATGCTTTTCACACCAATTACTCTGAAGCTTAAACATCACACAAAAGATTCTTTCAGGTACAGGATTACTAAGCTGTTTTCATCTTAATAATTGACACATGATATGTTATGGAAAATCAATGAGCAGTTTCAGACTTAACCATCTGTTGAGCAGACCTCTTAATCTTGTATATCAGACTTCTGAGTTTTACGTTCAGAATTTAATTATCAGGGAGAGAAGAGACAATTATCAGTAGAAGAGACAATGTG